>NC_089588.1:48722135-49090023 GCF_019320115.1 Miscanthus floridulus
ACCGATCGCATACCGTTTTTGCATGAAAAACAGGAAACGGGAAAAAATACGGGAATTTACGGCGGGAACAGGAACGGAATTAAGGAAGGGGTTTTCCCGACCGTATTCATGGTTCCTGTATTCGGCCAGGAATATTACCGGCGGTATTCCCATATTTTGTACACCTATACCTCATATTCAGCCCACATCAACATGTAGCCCAGGAAACTCCCGCGCGGCCTCGCCACTGGCCTAGCCCAGTAGGCACTCCCCATCCGTCCCCGTGCGGTCGAACAAAATCGGCGCCATCATGGCATCGCCAAACCCTAACCGTCCATCCGTTCCCGACTCATTTACGTGAATCACGCCGCATCCAGGCTCCAGGCGTAGGCTCGCCACCTCCAGGGTCCGCCTCCAGGCGCAGGCGCCACCTTGGCTCGGCCTCTAGGCTCCCGTGGCCACGTTCCCAGACGGCTAGACCACCGGTGCCCCGCCTCCGCCTCGCCCCATCGCGCGCCCTCCAGCCTCCGCCTCGCTAGCCGTCCTCCACCCCCGCCACCGTCCCCCACGCCTGGCCTCCGACCCCACCACCGGCCCCTGCCGCCCCTAGCCGGCCAGACCCTCGGCGGACCAATGACGCCGCCGACTGGGGGTCCTACCGCCTCTGCTGCTGGCTCGTCAGGATCCAAGCGCCAGCTAATCCTGGAGCCGCCACTACCGATGATGGTGTATAGCACCATGCTTCCTACTCCAACTCCAACCCCAAGTAAACTAAATCACTCTAACACAGTTCAGGAGATCTTATGTGATTTGAGAAGATGGGTGTTTCTGCCGATGGAAGGGGAGGAATATGAAGGGGAGTGGGCTGTAGTCGTTTGTTGTTTGCTGCCATCTTAGATGCCCCTTCAATAAAACTGACACAAGGTGGGAGTTATATTTTTAGGTTTCTGGCGAGACAAACATGGAGAATTTTGGTGCTCAGTTTCTCTATTGCGTTCCTGCTGTTTTAACGCACATTTGGGTAACAGCGGGAGCAGAGTACTTATTTAAAGCGTACACGGTTACAGTATTCATCATTACTGCAGTCCCCATACAGGCTGAATTCTTACTATAATTTTTTCTCTTGGCAGGATCTAAGATGTCAAGGTCAACAAGTGCTTTGTGTCTGTCTAGTGCAACTCCTGCATCTAGTCCAGCAACAGCATCTGATGATGGGGTTTCTTTGCCAAGTGGAGGTGGCACTAGTAGTGGCAGTGGTGCTGGTGCAGCTGATGTAGGCGGCAGTGGTAGTGGTAGTGGTGGTGGCAGTGGTGCTGCTGGTGGTGGAAATGGTGGTGCTGCTGATGGTGGTGGGCCATGGCATTTAAACTATTCCAATGCTTGAAGAAATTCTTTGATCTCACTGAACTGTTGTCTGGTACTTTATATCCCACTACAAATCTATTCTATAGAGGGTTTTGTGAGATAAAGATTTTACTAGATGAATGGTCAGTTTGTCAAGATACCACTATTAGTGCAATGGCAAGTTCTATGAGTAGGAAGTTTGAAAAATATTGAAAGAAATCATCCACTACACTTGCTATTGCCTGCTTTCTAGATCCTAGATATAAGAAAAGGCCCATAGAGTTCTACATGAGAAAATTCCATGGTACCTCATCTCAAGTTTATGTTGATGAACTTGTTGATGTCACAAGAAACTGTACCAGTTCTATGCTACTACCGCACCTTCATCTTCGAGGCCTAAAGGTGGGTCAAATGATGCAAAGGATATAGATACAGCTGATCTGTTAGTGGACAATGGAGCTAGAAAACTTCTGATATGAGTCTTGTGGGCATGATGCTGATGATATGAATGAGCTGGACAAGTATATGGCAGATCTGCCTCTGAGGCTAAGTGGTTAGTTTGATATCTTGGCATGGTGGAAGAACCAGACCGATGAGTATCCTGTTCTTTCAAAAATAGCTTGTGATTTGCTAGCTGCACAAGTCTCAACCGTCGCTTCTGAATCTGCTTTTAGCGTTGGTGGATGTGTTGTTGATCCTTTCCATAGCCGCCTTGATCCTGAAATGGTTGAAGCTTTGATATGCATGAAAGATTGGGTTGCTGCAGGAAGAAGAGGTTAGAAAAGCATCTCAGTTTTTAGTTGTTGTACAATATTTTATCATAATCATGCTTGTTGATATATGAGTCTTGGCTTACTTTGATTTTCAGATAAGAAGATTGGTTCAATTGTTGGTGATCTTGAAGTTATTGAGGCCCTTGCTTCAAAGCTGAAGATTGAGGTATTGTCAATTGAGTTATCTTTAAGTCATTTTGCTACATTATCTCTGGGCAGTTGGCTTGGCTGTTGCCTTGCCTGGTGGCGGCCGGTCATTGATTTTCCTTCACTGAACTGTGAAGTCTCAAGTCTGTAAATGGAAGTCTAGGACCGGTAGATTGTCTCGTTGTCTGTGTCTGGTTGTGCATTATGCGTTGTGCCTGTGGCTGTGTGTGTGTGGTTGCCAGCCTTGCCTGTGATGTATTGTTGTGTGCTATGTACTATGAGACTATGAATCCATTATCTTAATATCTTATGAACTTATCTGTGTATTGTTCATTTGTTTGAATATGGATTATGCATGGTTGCAATTGTTGCATCGAGCTAACTGTTTTAAGTGGTTACATGTATCAATGTTCCTGTTTTGTGTTATCGATTCCCGATCGTAATCCACATGTTCCCGATCGAAATATTCTGTTCCCGATATCCTGTAATATCAAATTCGATTTCCCGTCTGGCTTTCCCGTTCTCGCTACCGTTCCTGGCCAAAAAATACAGGAGCGGGAATGGTTAAGGTGTTTTCCCGACCGTTCCCAACCGCTTTCATCCATAGTGATACCGGACACGTCCGGTATTCACGAAATCTGTGGTCCACCCCCAAACTTGCTCCTTTTGATTTCTCCTTTCAATCCAAGTTGCAGGCACCTATAGTGATTTGTAATGCACACAGAACGTGCACACAAGCTCAACCACCACAAGTGGATCACAAATATCAAAAGAAATGCGAACTAAGACACGATATTTGTTTTACCGAAGTTCGGACTCTATCGAGTCCTACTCTCTATTGAGGGGCCTACGGGCAACCCAGCGAAGGTTAGCCCTAGAGGACACATGAAGGTCACTCTAGCCAGAGTCTTTTCCAGCTATTTTCCTCCTTCCACTAGTTGATTCCTTCCCTTGCGGTGGTGGAATCGACCGGTACAAACTTTCCGAGGCACACCACAATCTCTGGGGTGCTCTCCGGCGACGTCTAGCTATCTAGGACCGAAGAGTCCAAGAGCAACAAATGCAAATCATGAGATTGACAATATGCACAAGTGCTCAAGTGGATGGCTTGCTCTCTTTTTTAAATTTCACTCAACCCACAAATGGATTTGGCGATTGGAATGAATCACTCACTAAGAGAGGGTTTGAGAGAGTTGGCAAGGCTCAAAAATGTGAGAGAGAACCAGCAGAATTAGCAGCCTCCAAAGGTGGAGGCTTGGGGGTATTTAGAGCCCCCTTAAAAAACTAGCCGTTGGGCTCTGGGCAGTTAGTTCTCAAATCAGCCAGGTGTCGGTACTTCCGACATTTGTCCAAACTTCCGACTCCCAGAACTCCCGACACATGTTAGGACTTCCAAAAAAACTCAAACACCCAAACCATAGAGAAGCCCCTGTGCCCTACGCACATACTGGACACGTCCGGTCGGTATGCAGGGCACAGTGCAAACTGAGTTAGCTCTCAAGGCTCTCACTCAAACCTCACATGGGTAGGCTTGAGCACTTATAAACATAAATCTATCAACATGATGCATGCCTCTTTATAGTACGGTGATCCTATAAACTCAAGATTGAATGAAAATAAATTTAAACCTCTTGAGTTGATTCCTCTCAACCGAAGCCGTGTCTTTCAATCTCCATGAAGTGAGGGTGCCAACATGTCAATATCATTCTTTTCACTTGAGCATAGCCATCTTGAGCATGTGTCTTGATTCCATTCATCAAATAGATAATTCCATATGTACCAAGTCACTTTAATCAAATAATCCAATAGTGATTTGATCCTCCACATCAATATGACCTTCATAGCTTGATTAGTACCTCAACTAAATGCAAGTACTTTCTTCTTCACCCTAGCTAGGTTCTTCTGCCGTCAAGCCATCGCTTGCCCTTCACCCTTGCTTAGTACCTCGAAGCCTTTCCTGTCCAACACTTAGCAAATATGTTAGATCTTTAATCATGTTGTCATTCATTCATCCAAAACCCACTAAAGGGCTAGATGCACTTTCAATCTTCCCCTTTTTGGTGATTGATGACAACCCGATTAAAGCTTATAAAATGATATAAAATTTTAGGCTTTTGGGTTCAATAATTTATGAGAGGCTCCCCCTTAATATGTGCAACATGAATCGAATTCAATAATGACCTCAAATGTCAATTTGCACATACTAAAACAAATAAGAGACTCCCCCTAAATCATTGCATCCGTGGGGTGCAAGTGTGTGTGACAAAATAAAACTGTGATGCATATGACATGATATATCACACAAGAGTAAATAGAAAGCATCACACCATACATTTTCATTCTAAAACATGCATGGTCCTTATGAAAGTAAATACAACATATATATCACACACATAGTGTCGGGTTCATAAACCTGGGGTCCCTCGGGGACCGGCTTCCACGCCAAGGCTCGGCTCAAGCAGACAACACGTAACTCATGGGTCGGCCCAAGAGTCTAAAATGATAGGGCAGAAGGGCGGTCCAGTCACTCACCAGAAGGTCTGGCCGAAGAGGAACAACGCCCGCTCGTCAACTACTTCGGCCCACCTCTCCGACCGGAGCGCTCGCTTCAAACTCCAGCCGCCTCCGGACGGCCCCTCCGATCGGAAGGCCTGGCCCAAGCACTACTTCCGACTCTGACTCCATGTCTTTGACCTGGGTTCATAGGAACCCTACTCACCGCTCTTCTCCGACTGGCGTGGCCAGAGCCAACTGGGGCCATCGAACCGGGGACGCCCGCTCGAAAAGGACCAGGGGATGAACAAAGAAAGCAAGCCAGGGCACGCAAGTCAAACCATGATACCAGGGACCATACCCTATATGCCTGTAGGAATGGTACTCTGCAATCACCCTGACACAAATAGTATTGTAGGCGCCGACATCTCCCTCTACAGTATTGTGGGCACCGTTAACTCCCATACGGTAAGGTCTCCCACATGCCTCTGGGCATCGAAAGTGTTGTGGGCACTGGGATTTACCATACCAGGTGAACGTGGTGAAACTCCTCACATACCTCTAGGTATCAAACAATATTTGTAGGTACCGACGTCTACCATTCCTGAAGAAGGCAACACGACCTCCCACATGCATCTGACATTCTACAGTGACATCAACAGTGTTGTAGGCGCCTACCATTATCTTGTACCCGCCGGCATGGGCAACAAAGCTCAGTAGCATACATACCCTCACCCTCTCACTTGTAAAGCCATCCCCTTTATCTATAAAAGGGGATGCGCCCCCTCCAACAAAAGAGACCCTTTTTTAGTTAACAATCACCAATCAAGTTCACTAGCTCACAACCACAGAACCGCCGGGTTCGGACCTCAAGCACACGCTTGAACACTTAACTCATAGCGTAGCTCCTATCGCTCTCGGCCCTTCCGACCGGACCTCTTATACACCCCTTCTTTCTCCTTCTCGTTTGTAACCCCACTGCAAACTTCGAGCACTTGGGCTCAGGAATAAAGTCACTGACCGACCCAAACTAGACGTAGGGCACGTTGCCTGAACCAGTATAAACCCTATGTCATTGAGTGCTAGGCCACCTCCGATCACAACGTATGGAAAAACTGCAAATATTCACTAGTTGGTCACTTTCTGCACCGACAGTTGGCGCCGTCTGTGGGGAAGACGCTATACGTTCAACACTTTTTGGTCATCGGATGGCCCACTTTTCCGCCACGCTCGCCGTGGCGGGCTTGGGTGATACGATTCACTTTGACTTGCTGAGGTTTCCCGCACTCTCACTGGCTGGGATGCGGGCTCCACCTATCTTTGAGCCATCCCAGGCCTTCCTCTTCGGAAGCCTAGACTTCGTCGCCGATCGGCTCGGTGTACTACACCTCTACGAGGAGGCTCATGTCCCGACACCCATTGGAGGGGTGCCCTCCATCAACTCTGGGACGCATGACTTCAACGACGCGGCATCAGCGCTTCTTTCCGAGCAAACTCTCTGCTCAAACCCCGCTGTGAGTAATGTACACGCTATTATTTACTTACTATTCTCTATCTTCTGCCGATTACCCGGAGGAACCCCGTTGTCCCCGACGCGACCGCCATACGACCGGTTCCCCTATGGCCTCGTGTCTTCTGTGGACACATACGCCCGGGGGCTTCGAAGGATGCCAGTGTCGTCCCCTCTCGCATCCGAATTCGTGGGAATGGCGAGCTATGCTCTCACCTGTTTCCTCGACCTCATGGATGACGATGGTGAGAGTGATGGCTCCAGCATTGGCGACATGGCGCCTAGCCATCGTGTGTCCCAGGAGTGCGCCATGGCAGACGCTCCAGGACACCCACCAGTGGAAGCAGAGTCCTCATAGACTTGCACCTCATCAGACTCTTGTGTGGAGACCCCTAAGCTCACACGGGAGCACGGCAAGGCACTATGACAACAGTGGCTTCACCAGCCTCCAACTGTGCCGGCGCACTCGATGCACCACACTGCGCCCCGTGCGCATAGACCAGCGAGTGGCGCCTAGGGTCGCGCCCGTCAGGTCCGGCACAACACCATGGACAGGGGGACCGATCCCCCGTAGTTCGCTCGGGCCGATCAGAACATCGCCGTCGCGGCAATGCTTCTGCGTGGCCTGTCCGAGCCGAACGACCCTCATGAACAGGTGATCCACCAGAACCTTCGGGCACTAGTGGAGACCGCCGCCATTCACCAAGCGGAGTGCTCCGTATCGTGACGCCGACTCACGGCCTCGCTCCCTATCAGGGGAACGAGGACGCGACAGATGGGTCGCTCCACCCGATCGCCGCTACAATCACCAAGCGCGGCATAGGAGGCAGCATTGTCACCTCGTCTTGACTTGACGACCGCTCGGCACCGACCGCCTGTATACGCGCGGCTCGGACCGAACCGAGACACACGCAGCAGCGACCGGAGTCCTAGCCCTGATGGCCTGGGACCGCAGACCTTTGTCCAAAATCCCCAACAAACGCTGCTCCCGCCGTGCTCCGATGGAGGCCGGGGCAAGGGCAAGGCCAAGCGCCGGGATCAGGATGAGGGCCCCTCCATGCAGAGGGGGAAAAAGAATAGAAAGAATCGCCGCTGACCGGCCAACTCCGCATTGGTCGCCACAGCTGATCAAGCGGGCACTCAGCCCCAGCAGGACCCTCCTAGCCACTTCCACGAGCTCATGGAGAGCCCATGCACCAACCATGACTACCCCGTCAAACACCTCTACAAGGACTATGAGCTCCTCAAACGTTTCCTCCGACAGGCTGACGGGCCAAAGGAGGGAGATGGCAAGGAGGTGGCGGCCAAGAAAGGAGGCGCGGCAGGCAAGGATGGGGACGGTTTCCTCGACACTAACGAATGCATCTTGATCTTCGGCGGATCCGATGCTATCTGATCCAAGCGATAGCACAAGGTTCACTATAGAGAGGCATGCACTGTCGAGACAGCCATCCCCTCCTTCCTCAGCTGGTCAGAATCTCCGATCACCTTCGATCAGAGGGACCATCCCTCCCACGTCGTGAGACCAGGACGCTACCCGCTCATCGTTGACGCCATCGTCCGCAAGAAGCGCCTTACCAAGGTGCTGATGGACGGAGGCAGCGGCCTCCACATCCTATACATCGACACCCTCGACGCCATGCGCATCCCCCGATCGGAGCTCCGCCTGATGGGCCATGACATCAGGTACACCCCTCGTACCGCTATTAAGTCTCAGGCTCTCGTGAATTTTGTCGCTGAATGGACGGAGGTCCAGCTATAGACCCCGGATGTCACCCATGAGTACTGGACAATGTACTTCGACGGGTCCGTAATGGCGCCCGGCTCAGGGGCTAGAGTGGTTCTGATCTCCCTGGATGGAAGTAGGCTTCGCTACGCCATCCGCCTCCATTTTTTAGCTTCAAACAACGCCGCAGAATACGAGGCCCTTATCAACAGACTACGCATCGCCATCGAGCTCGGTGCTACATGACTCTACATTCATGACGACTCAGAACTGGTCATCGATCAGGTCACGAAGGAGTCTTCCTGCAAAAGCCCCCTCATGACAGCATACTACCAAGAGGTGCACAAGCTCAAGGACAAATTCCAGGGGATCAAACTGCATCACATCCCTCGAAGGGACAACGACGCTGCCAATTTCCTTGCAAAATTGGCCGCCAGGCGAGATCCATCCCTGAGTGCGGTCTTCATCAACGACATCCATGAGCTGTCCGCCCGCATCCTAGAAAGTCCGATCCAGACACACCCCGACGCCTAGCCGGTGCTTGGGGGCTCCGACCCTGACGCCCAACCGGCGCTCAGGGGCTCCGATCCTAGTACCTCTATGACGATGTCACCCGCGAACATTGCCGTATTGGCACTCGATCAAACCGACTGGCGAGTACTGCTACTCGCCTACCTCCTCGAAGAGGTTCTCCCACCGAAAAGGACTGAAGCCCGATGGATCGCTCAACGTGCCAAGACCTTCGTCATGCTCGGTGATGAGCTCTACAAATGGAGTCCATCAAGGGTACTCGTGAAGTGTATCCCCACCAACTAGGGGAGGCAGCTCCTCCTCGAGGTCCATGCCGGGATTTGTGGACATCACGCGACCCCAAGGTCGTTGGTTAGAAAAGCCTTTTGCCAAGGTTTTTACTAGCCCACCACGCTGCGAGATGCAGAGGAAGTCATCCGCAGGTGTGAAGGATGGCAGTTCTATGCTTGGTAGACCCATTTGTCGGCATAGGAGCTCCAAACCATCCCCATCACCTGGCCATTCGCAGTCTGGGGCCTCGACATGGTGGGACCCCTAAAAAAGGGCCCAGGCGGTTTCACTCACCTACTCGTAGCAGTCAATAAGTTCACCAAGTGGATAGAGGCCAAGCCCATCACCAACATCCGCTCGGAGGAGGCAGTCCAATTATTCCTTGACATCATCTACCGGTTCGGCGTTCCTAACTGTATCATCATTGACCACGAGACTAACTTCACTAGGAAGAAGTTCCTAGACTTTAGTGATGGATACGGCATCAAGATCGACTAGGCTTTGGTCGGACATCCACGAACCAACGGTCAGGTCGAGCGCGCTAATGGCATGGTCCTCCATGGACTCAAGTCACGCATCTTCAATAGACTCAACAAATACGTCAGACGATGGGTGGCAGAGGTCCCAGCGATCCTCTAGAGCCTAAGAATGACCCCAAACCGATCCACAGGGTTCACACCCTTCTTCCTGGCCTACAGAGCTGAGGCAGTATTACCCTCTGACCTCGACCACAGTGCCCCAAGAGTGAAGGCTTTCGACCGTGACCGAGCCACGGAGGCTCAACAAGACGTAGTCGACCTGCTCAAAGAGGCCCGTGAGACGACCGTCATCTGCTCTGCTCGCTACCAACAAACCCTCCGTAGGTACCACGAAAGGAAGATCAGAGGGAGGATACTCGAAGTTAGTGATCTCATACTCCGGAGGACCTATGTGTAGGCGTGCGAGAAGGTGCTACCTATGGTGATGACGCCATTCGGCCCTGGCATATTTTGCTTGAGGTAGGTGTAGTTGGGGATCACCATGAACTTGGTGTAGCATGGCTTCCCCAAGATGGCATGGTAGGACCCCGAAAAGTCCACTACCTCAAACATTAGGACCTCTGAATGGAAGTTAGTGTGGTCGCCAAATGTGACAGACAAGCCGATCTGCCCGAGTGGGTTCGCCTATGTCCTTGGGATCACACCATGGAAGGGAGAGCTCACTGGGTGGAGCTCCGACCAGGGGATGCACATGGCGTCGAGGGCGTCCTTGGGATCACACCAAGGTTGCTGCCTCCGTCCATCAGCACCTTGGTGAGGCACTTCTTGTGGACGATGGGGTCGACAATGAGCGGGCACTGACCTAGTTGGGCAACATGAGAAGGATGGTCTCTCTGATCAAAAGTGATCGGGGAGTCCGACCAGCTAAGGAAAGAGGGGATGGCTAACTCGGCGACGCATGCATCTCTACAGCGTACCTTGAGCTGGCGCTTGGAGTGGATAGCGTCGGATCCCCCAAAGATCACGAGGCATTCCTTAGGGTCAAGAAAGCCATCTCCCTCGTTACCCACCATGCCTCCATTCTTGGCCACGTCGTCCTTGCCTTTCCCTTCCTTTGGCTTGCCGGTTTGCCACAGGAAGCGCTTGAGGAGCTTGCAGTCCTTGTAGAGGTGCTTGATGGGGTAGGCATGGTTGGTGCATGGACTCTCCATGAGCTTGTCAAAGTGATTAGGCTGACCCTATTGGGGCTGCTTCCCCACTTGGTCCACCACAGCGACCAAAGCTGGGTTGGTCGGTCGGCGCTGATCCTTCTTGTTCTTCTTGCCCTTTTGTGTGGAGGCGCACTCGCCTTGGTCCTCGTGCTTAGCCTTGCCCCTGTCCTGACAACCGTTGAAGACCTCCCTGACTGCCTCCTCACTGGAGGCATGGTTTGTGGCGATGTCGAGCAGGTCATGGGTGGTACGGGGCTTCACATAGCCGAGCTTGTGGATCAAGGACTTGCAGGTTGTCCGAGAGAGGAACGTGCTGATGACATCTGCATCGATGACAGTAGGAAGTGAGTTGCACCACTTTGAGAACCTATGAATGTAATCCTATAGGGACTCATTGGGCTCTTGCTGGTAGCTCTTGAGGTCCTAAGAATTCCTAGGGCGGACATATGTCCCCTAGAAATTTTTGACAAAGACCCTCTTAAGATCCACCCAGTCACGAATGCTGTTGGGTGGAAGGAATTCAAGCCATGCTTGAACATGCTCCCCCACGTAGATGGGGAGGTACTGGATGGTGAAGTAGTCATCATCTACTCCTCTGGCTCGATAGACAAGTAGAAAGTCTTCGAGCCATATACCAGGGTTCATCTCCCTGGTGTACCTTGCAATGTTGGTGGGCGGTCGGAAGCGTTGTGGGAACGACACTTTCTGGATGTGACAACCAAAGGCCTGTGGCCCTAGGCCATCTGGGCTAGGGCTTCAGTCGTTTGGTCGGCCACCATGGCTGGGGTGCCGATCCCCGCACTCCTTGATGGTCAGGCCAAGGCCCGCGCCACCTACTCTCACTACCACTCGATGGATGTCATCATCGTGCCGGGCGTGGCATCGATTGTTGATGATGCTGTGAGTGTCATGGTTTGGCCCAAGCCATTCACACATAGGTGGTTGGTATGGAGCAGGCGTTGGGTTGGGCTGCATTGCAACCGCAGCTTCCTGCTCCACGCCTAGCAACTACAGCGGTGAGTGGACGAAGCGATTTGGCTGGTGCGGCCCCAGTCCCCCAGTTGGGCAAGAGGCCACGAGCCAGTGTCATGACGTGGAGCTCTCTGCCTACTGAATGACGCTGGTCTCCACCAGTGCCCAAAGGTTCCAGTGGATTGCCTGTTCCTAGGGGTCAGTAGGCTTAGGGAGGCCGCGCAGAAGCATCATCGTAGTAGTGATGTTCTGGCCAGCCTAAACAAACTAAGGGGGGTCATCCCCTTAGTCTAGGATGTTACGCTAGAACTGATGGGCACGACCCCGAGGGCCGCTCTCTGAGTTACATGCATGTGGCACAGCGAGCGGCACCGAGTGCACCAGCATAGGTGGCGGCTGGCTCTGCCACCTTTGTCGTAACTCCTTGCCTTGCTCCTACGCACATGCCAGGGCCTTCGCACGGGGGTCCGGAGGGGTGTGGGTCTACAGAGACTCCACTATCACTAGTGGCTGTCCCAGGGCGTCTGCTATAGCTCACTCCTGAGACAGAGGGTGACCAGGTGCCATGACATCGCTGATGTTGGAGCCATCGCTTTCGACCTCGTCATCGACAAGGTCATGAAAGGAGGTGGGAGCGTAGCCCACCATCCCCATGAACTCATACGTGAGGGGGGGATGGTGTCAGCATCCTTTAGAGCCCCTGTGTGCATGTGTCCACAGGGACGTGAAGCCATAGGGGAACTAGTCGCACGGTGGTCATGGTGGGGACAATGGGGTCCCTCTGAAGAGTCAGCAGAAGGTGTTCAATAGTGAGTAAAGAATAATTTGTACATCACTCACCGTGGGTTTGAGCCCAACATGGGCTCAAGGCGAAGCACGAGTATATCGACATTGAGGTCATCGAGTGGCCTAGGGCCAATGGAGGATGCTCCTCCTCCAGTGGATGCTGGGACAAGTGCCTCCTCAAGGAGGTGGAGTACGCTGAGTTGGCCAGCGACGAAGTCCAGGCTTCCAAAGAGGAAAGTATGGAGCGGCTCGAAGACAGGAGGAACCTACATCCCAATAGGTGGGAGCATGGGAAACTCCAATGAGCTAAAGCAAATCATATCACTCGAGCCCACCATGCCAAAGATGGTGGGAACATGGGCCATCCGATGACCAAAAGCGTGAACGCACGACGTCCTCCCCATGTACGGCGCCAACTATCGGTGCGAAATGTGGCCAACAAGTAAATATTTGTAGTTTTGCCATGCGTTATGATCAGATGTGGCCTAGCACTCAATGACACAAGATTTATACTAGTTCAGGCAATGGGCCCTACATCCAATTGAGGCCGGTCGATGACTTTATTCCTGAGCCCAGGTGCTCGAAGTTTGCTGTGGGGTTACAAACGAGTAGGGAATAAAAAGGGAGTGTTAGAGGCCCGGTCGGACACCAAACCGAATGGAAGAGAGTGATGGGGTCTCTAATGTATACTAAGTATTGGAGCGTATGCTCTGTGTGTCTCTAGAGCTATTGAGCTGTTGTGTTCTCGAGTTGTCGAGAAAGTCTTTGAGAGAGAGAGAGCGAGCGAGCTATTTTTTAGGAGAGAGCGCATCCCCTTTTATAGTTGAAAGGGATGGCCTTACAAGTCAGAGAGAAAGAGAGAGAGAGTGTATACATTTGCTACATAGTCTTGTTGCTCACGCCATCGGGTACGGGATGGCTGCCAGCGCCCACAATACTATTTATGCCTAGACGCGTCTGCCAGGCTCTACCATGTTCGCCTGATATGGTAAACGATGGCGCCCACAACACTATTTATGCTCTGACGTGTCTAGCAGGCTCTACCATGTTCACCTATCATGCCCTAACGGCACCATCCTACAGGTGCATAGGGCATGGCAGGGTACGGTCCTCGGTATTGTGGTTGACTTGAGCGCCTTATCTTATCTGCTCCGCCTGCTCCCTGGGCCCACACTGAGTGGGTGACCCCAGTCAGTTGCTCCTAGTTGGCCCTGACCATGTTGGTACAGAAAGAGCAGTGAGCAGAGGTCCAGTGTATCCTCGATCGGAGAAAA
This sequence comes from Miscanthus floridulus, assembly GCF_019320115.1. Taxonomy (NCBI): domain Eukaryota; kingdom Viridiplantae; phylum Streptophyta; class Magnoliopsida; order Poales; family Poaceae; genus Miscanthus; species Miscanthus floridulus. The sequence goes on from NC_089588.1 coordinate 48,735,631, forward strand.
AGGGACAGAGTCAGACTGTGGTTCCACCACGGCTTGGTCTTTCGGTCAGGGGTCACCCAGAGGTCGGGTGAGATAGAGCCCGCCCCAGATGTCAGGCGAGGCGGAGTCCCTAACTGTGGGGGGTACGACCCCGGATACCCACGGCAGGTCACATGGGCTATACCTCCAGGGGCGGTCCAGCCCGCAAGAAGGAGCCTTGCGGTGCACGATTCTGCTCGGCGACCCCCGCAAGGCACGAAGAGGATATCCTAAAGATGTTACGAGATCTGATAGGATATATACGATCCCATGTTTCTTGTAATCTATTATTACTTTCCGGTTATCTCTCAAATCTAACCGACTTGTAACCTGGCCCCCCAGACCATATAAGGCGGGCAGGGACCCCCTACGAATTCATGGCAAATCATACGATAGCTAATGCAAACCAATAGACCACAGGAGTAAGGTATTACGTCGTACCGATGGCCTGAACCTGTATAACTCGTGTGTCTCTGTTGCCTTCTTGTTCTCGATTACACGCTCCTCTACCGATCAATCTACCATCGCGGGGTGCCCCTTAGTGGACTGCCGATGATATTCCGTCGACAGTTGGCGTGCCAGGTAGGGGTGTACGTGTTGTTTCCTTATCGAACAAGATGGTTTTTTCCGCAGGCTCTTCGTCCCTCCCGCAGCCCGGCCAGATCTTCACGGTCGGATCCATCACGTGGGTCATCAACACCGACGGAGTTGGAGAGCTTCTCGAGCCGATGCAGATCTGCTCTACACCGACCACCCTCGCATCTACAACTACAGATCCAATCTCGAAACTACTTTCGAGGTCGGCTTCATCAGCCACCCACCGCTCGCTTCCTTGCTACCAGAGGAGGCATGTCAACAACAACGATCTGATCGAATCTATCGATCAGGTCGGCCTGAAACTCGTCGATTGCCTCTCCATTGCTGAGTCGGCTCTAGACACCCTTGTTCAGCACCGAGCACCCTCCGATCCTGATATGTCAACGTTCAATGCTCGGCAGACTCCAGGGCCCGCCGCCCTGCCTTTCGGGCTCGCCAACACCGCAACTACATATCAGGACGCCCTGAGGGGCAAATTCACCGACCAGCTCGCCGACCAATTTCCACCAACCGTCAACATGCTGCACGTCGGCTGGGGTCTCGGAGCATCTCTCCAAACTATCCTCGAGGAAAATCCAGACTCCGAATCTCAAGGATCCACCGAGCCCCTCACCGAGACCTTCACCAAGCAACCTCCTCTCCTGCCTTTCCGGGGTGGCACGATTTTCAACGTCAGTATCGACAGCCCCCCTAGAACGGTGAAACAGACGAGGAACGCGCCGCCCGTGAAAACAGGAACGCCAACCACGCGCAACGGCATGATAACGAACGCGCCATCGCGATGGCCGAGGCTGCTCGTGATAACCAGTTCGATTCACAAGGAAGGCCCCTTCATCACAACCTCAACGAAGAATTCCTCCGCATTGACGGCCATGATGTTTTCAAGACTCCGAGCGCTAATTTGGCCGTGGCCGCCAACGAACTCGCTCACCTCCCGTAGACACCCGAGCTCGCCAAGGTCGCCGCTATGCTTAAAGCGGCACACTGTCAAGTTAACGAGATCCGAGAAGTTCAGAGACCTTCGTGCTCCACAAGCGTGATCTGCCGATCAGTTGATCCTAGATCCAATCACCGCCCCAGTCAAAGCCGCTTCGCCGACCAGTCACCACCTCCCCAGGGGGGAGTTGGAGGCCACCGCGCCGAGCATCATCGCCAGCACGACCAAGAGGTCGAACAGGACGCTCGAGTGCACCTCAGCAATCTTTGGGACGCACGATGGCGTATCGACCAACGACGTTTCGGGCACCATGAAGATGAAGTACGACATCGCCAGGAGTATGAGCAGGAATACGGCAACCCAGACTTAGCTCTGGAGCTGATCGTCGCCGGCAACACTGCCGATGTTGGTCCCGGCAGCCCGGAAGGGCCCCCTGTGTTCACCAGGGCACTCTGAACACTCTAGTGGCCCCATGGTTTCAAAATCACCAGAGTCGAGCCCTATGAAGGAAGAATGAACCCAACTCAATGGCTGCAGGCTTACGCCACTGCCGTCCACGCCACCGGAGGAGACACCAACGTCATGGCAAACTATCTCCCTATCATGCTCATGCCAGCCGCCATGAGCTGGTTCACAAGCCTCGCCCCGGACTCCATCGGCTCTTGGGAAGATCTGAAGAGAGTCTTCACCGACAACTACATGGCCACATGCAGGCAGCCGGGCACCAAGCACGATCTCAACCGCATCAACCAAAAGCCATCCGAACTACTCCGCAGCTACATCAGACGCTTCTCCGAGATGAGGAATTCTATTCCCAACATCACAGAGGCCGAAGTCATCACCGCCTTCGTCCGAGGACTTCATCACCGAGAACTCCGTTCTAAGTTCAATAGAAAGCCACCTACTGGCATCGGCGAGATGATCACAACCTCCAATCACTACGTCGACGCTGAGGAAGCGGACGTGCGTTTTAACGAAGACACGGGCACTAATCGCCTGTCTCACCGCCACGACGACCGCAATGATGACCGATAGCACAACGTTCGCCGCCACGATGACTGCAACGACAATCGACAGTACAACGATCGCCGCTATGACGACCGTAGTTTCCACCGGGACAGCGGACGTGATCGGCCAGATGGATTCAAACCTGGTCAGAATCGCCGCCGCCGACCAGATCACTTTGTCACCAACATCAATGAGCCACGCGCAAAGCGTAACTATGACGAGCAGTACAAGAAGATCCTAGACGGTCCGTGCCCCCTGCACAAGAACGCCAAACACAAGATGAAAGATTGCCTTGGTTTGGCTAAGGAATTCTAGGAGAAAAAGTACAACAACGACAATGGTGGGAACGGAGGACGCCGACCACCAGGGGATAATAATAATGCCTTCTAGGACCACGACAAGGTGGTCGCCACCATCTTCGGGGGTCTCGCCTCCAACGAAAGCAGAAGGGAACGGAAGCTCGCCGCCCGATGAGTGCTCGCCATAGCTTCAGAAGAAACTACCGCCAACCCCAGCTATCGCCCGTGGTCCGAAATCTCCATCACCTTCAGCAGGGCCGACCAGTGGGCAGACATACCCTACACAGGGCGTTTTCCCCTCGTCCTTGACACGACTGTTTAGAAGGTGCTCTTCAGGAAAGTCCTCGTCGACGGTGGGAGCGCTTTGAATCTACTCTTCGCCGGGGCCCTAAGGGAGCTCGGACTCAGGACAACAGACCTCACACCTTCAGACTCCTCCTTTTGGGGTGTGGTGCCCGGCAGGGCATCCAGACCACTGGGGGAAATTACCCTACCAGTACAGTTTGGCACGGCAGCCAACTACAGAGTGGAGCATATCAACTTTTATGTCGCCGACTTTGACACCGCCTACCACGCCATACTAGGGCGCCCAGCTCTGACCAAGTTCATGGCCGTTCCGCACTATGCGTATCTGGTGTTGAAGATGCCTTCGCCTGCTGGAGTCCTGTCTCTGCGGGCCAACCTCTCCGTCGCCTATGCCCACGAGATGGAAAGTCTTGCCCTCGCCGAAGCCACCGACCTCTCCATCCAGATGGCCAGCGTGGTCGCCGAAGCCAAGACCACATCTGCTGACGACATGGAGATCCCAGAGCCTCCCCGGGCCTCCGCCAAGTCCAAGGAAGTCAAGGAGATCGGCCTCGGCCTCGACGACCCTTCCAAGACGGTGAAAATTGGGGCCCACCTTGACCCCAAATAGGAAAGCACGCTCGTCTCCTTCCTACGTGCCAACGCCGATGTGTTTGCTTGGAAACCTGCAGACATGTCGGGGGTACCATGGGAGAAGATCGAGCACTCCTTGAATGTCTCGCCGACCGCTAAGCCGATCAAGCAGAAACTTCGACGATTTGCGCCGGACAAAAAGGAGGCAATTAGGGTAGAAATAAAACGGCTTTTAGCTGCTGGATTTATAAAAGAAGTGTATCATCCAGATTGGCTAGCTAATCCTGTTCTTGTTATGAAAAAGAATAAAGAATGGAGAATGTGTGTTGATTATACTGATCTTAACAAACACTGCCCTAAAGACCCCTTTGGCTTGCCTCGGATAGACGAGGTTGTCGACTCCACCGCCGGCTGCGAGTTGCTCTCCTTTCTCGACTGTTACTCAGGCTACCATCAGATCTCCCTCAAGGAGGAAGACCAGGTTAAAACATCGTTCATCACGCCTTTCAGTGCATATTGTTACACCACTATGTCCTTCGGACTAAAGAACGCCGGCGCGACCTACCAAAGGGCTATCCAGACGTGCCTTGACCAACAGATCGGCCGCAACGTCGAAGCCTACATCGACGACATGGTCGTCAAGACTAGAACCGCCGACAATCTTATCTTCGACCTTGAAGAAACTTTCTCCAACCTAAGCAAATACCAATGGAAGCTGAACCCTTCAAAGTGCATCTTTGGAGTTCCATCCGGTATCCTGCTCGGCTACATCGTCAGCACTTGGGGCATCGAACCAAACCCCGACAAAGTCTCCACCATCACCAACATGAAACGATCGACGTGTGTCAAGGATATACAGAAGCTCACAGGCTGCATGGCTGCGTTAAGCCGATTTATCTCGTGCCTCGGTGAAAAAGGGCTGCCTTTCTTCAAGCTCCTCAAGGCCTCTGAGCTTTTTTCTTGGTCGGAGGAGGCAGACACAGCTTTTGAGTAGCTCAAATTGTTTTTAACAAAACCTCCAATCATGACAGCGCCACGACCAGATGAAACTCTGCTGGTTTACATCGCCGCCACTTCTCGAGTTGTCAGTACGGCTATTGTCATCGAACGTGAGGAAACTGGACACGCATACAAGGTACATCATCCAGTCTATTTCATCAGCGAGGTACTTAATGAGCCCAAAACTCGTTATCCTCAGGTGCAAAAGCTGTTATATGCAATTTTAATCACCTCACGCAAGCTCCGACATTACTTCGAATACTACAAGATCGCTGTGGTCACCGAGTTCCCTCTAGGAGACATTCTCCGAAATAAAGAGGCCAACGGTCATATCATCAAGTGGGCTATTGAGCTCAGCACCTACTCCATCGACTTCAGAAGCAGGCCGACCGTAAAGTCAAGGCGCTAGCCGATTTCATCACTGAGTGGACCGAAATCCAAGAACCCGTCGCCACCACTTGCCCCGAGCACTGGGTGATGTACTTCGACGGCGCCCTTAATATTAATGGGGCCGGTGCGGGCATTCTGTTCATCACACCGACGAAGGATAAACTCCGATACGTTCTTCGCATACATTTCTCGGTCTCTAACAACGCCGCGGAATACGAAGCATGTCTCCACGGCCTCCGTATAGCCGTTGAGCTCGGCGTCAAACGCCTTATGGTATACGGGGATTCCGCACTGGTTATCAATCAACTCAATAAAGATTGGTCCTGTTCCAGTGAGAAGATGGATGCTTACTACGCCGAAATCAGGAAGCTTGAAGGAAAATTCTACGGCATTGAGTATCACCACGTGGTACGGGATCAAAACCAAATCGCCGACCAACTATCGAAGATAGGATCTTCTCGTACCATGGCCCCGGCGGGGATCTTCGTTCAGGACCTCTTGACACCATCAATTAAGGAAGACACGGAAGTTGTAGAAGTACCCCCTGCCGAGCAGTTGGTGCTCACGATACCTTCGTAGATCGCCGATTGGAGGGAACAATTCATCAAGTACCTCTCCAACGGCGAAGTACCCGCCGACAAAATCGAAACCGAACGACTAATTCGCCGAAGTAAGCACTACGTGTTGGTGGACGGTATCCTAATGAGGAAAAGTGCCAAGGAAGGGATACTGCAGAAATGCATCATCCAAGACGACGGTGTGAAGCTACTTTCTGAAATTCACTCTGGCTCCTGTGGCAATCATGCGGCTTCGAGAACACTGGTCGGCAAAGCTTTCCGAGCAGGTTTCTACTGGCCCACGACCATTACCGATGCAGAAGATCTCGTCCGACGATGTGAGGGATGTCAATTTTTCACCAAGCAAATACATGTGCCAGCACAAGAATTACAAACCATTCGATCTTCCTGGCCATTCGCATGCTGGGGACTGGATATGATCGGGCCTTTCAAACCTGCGCCAGGAGGTTTCCGGTACATGTACGTCGCCATCGATAAGTTCTCCAAGTGGATCGAGTACAAACCAGTCGTCGTAGCTACTGCTAAGAAAGCAGTCGAGCTCTTTGAAGACATCGTACACAGATTCGGTCTCCCGAACAGCATCATCACCGACCTTGGGACAACTTTTACCGGCCATCATTTTTGGGACTTCTGCGAGGACAGGTGCATCTCTGTTAAATACGTTTCTGTTGCTCATCCTAGAGCTAACAGTCAGGTCGAGCGAGCTAACGGTATGATCCTCGACGCCCTCAAGAAAAGGCTCTATCAGAAAGAAGAAAAGCACCCGGGGAGGTGGCTCAAAGAACTACCAGCTATGGTCTGGGGACTGCGCACTCAAGCTAGTCGCAGTACCGGCGTATCTCCATATTTTATGGTCTACGGCTCAGAGGCCATACTTCCAGCGGATATTGCATTCTGAGCACCCAGAGTAGAAAACTATGATGAAGACCAAGCCGCAGCTGTTCGGACAGAGGACATTGATCGGGCCGAGGAAGAACGTCTGATTACTTGCGTTCGCACAACCAAGTACCTCGAAGGTCTGCGAAGGTATTACAACCGTAACGTCAAAGGTCGTTCGTTCGTGATCGGCGACCTCGTCTTGCGTCGAAAACAAAAAACCGAAGGGCTTCACAAGCTGTCTTCACCATGGGAGGGCCCTTCCATCGTAAAAGGTGTCACTCGACCAGGGTCTTATCGTTTATGCGACCTAGATGGACTCGATGTTCCCAACTCCTGGCACATAGAGCACCTTATATGTTTCTTCCCCTGAAATAACATAGATATGTATTCTTTACTTTAATATTAATAAAGTTCTGGTCTCCATAATTTCTCTACATTTTTTCCTTCATCATAAGCTTCAACTACCGTTAGCGAAATGTAAGCCACACCGCGATGGTCTCCAATACGCTCGACTAATACCTCCAAATCGCCGAGCACGATTCCTCCAAATCGCCGAGCACGATTTCTCCAAATCGCCGAGCACGATTCCTCCAAATCGCCGAGCACGATTTCTCCAAATCGCCGAGCACGATTCCTCCAACTCGCCGAGCATGATTTCTCCAAATCACCGAGCATGATTCCTCCAAATCGCCGAGCACGATTTCTCCAAATCGCCGAGCACGATTCCTCCAAATCGCCGAGCACGATTTCTCCAAATCGCCGAGCACGATTCCTCCAAATCGCCGAGCACGATTTCTCCAAATCGCCGAACACATTAACTCCCATTCACCGAACACGATTTTTCCAAAAATTGCCTACTATGCTTCCTCCGGGACGCGTAGATTTTCCTACAAAAACAACAACGGTGTTGCACTTTCAATTTTCACAACATAGCCCGCCGATCGTCAAACAACACACCTTTTTTCCTTCTGTTTTCTATGGAAACGACCCAGTCCCCGGCTACATCCTACACGTGCCTAGGGGCTCCGCCCTCTGCATTACGGTTGGTCGGCTGCGGTTCCTTGGCCATGCCTGTTCGTCCTACATGTGTCAGCGCCTCCGCGCTCAACGTTATGGACTATGGGCTAGTCAAGGCCTAGATTTCAGTTATGAACTAACCGCTCGGACGCCGCTTTAGCCATTTCTCTCACCACGTTATTCACGTTGGCTGCTAGGCAGAACGTTTTTTCGCAATAGCAATTCTGGAGGGCAACAAGGCTCTAACACCCCACCAAACGTACCATGAGCTCGGTGCTCGGCATGTTGGCCGGCAGGACACGGTCTTATGACAACGCCTATTTCTCCAACATACGCATGGGCTCCGCGTTATGCGTTACGGATCACGACCTAACTAAGGCATTTAGTTCAGTGAAAACTAAAAGATCGAACACAGCTTATATTGGGAAAAAGAGCATCGGGTCCATAATACACAGATTCTTCTTAGCCAGATAAATCATGTAATACAGGAGGTAATATCCGAGCGGTTCTTTAAGCTTCGCCAGCAGCTTTGGTTTCGCCAAACAAGTCTATATCACCGACAAGCACTTTCGCCACATCCTCAATGTCATCCTCCAGCTGTTGGGTCTACGTGTCACTCAGCCCATCGGCAAACCCACCATCTATCGACTGGATGTCGATGGACGGATAATGGGACCGAACCACCGCAAGGGCATGAGTAGCGGCGGTCAAAACGGCATCGCGGTTGAAGTTTTTGAAGTTTTCCCACGCTGCCTTGCATCTTTGAACGATGGTGTCTGGCCCTTGCTGCCTACCATCAGGACGGGGCGCCGGTTCAACGTCGACGCAGTCCAGCACTGGTTTTATTGTGGCAGTTATAGTGTTGAAGTTGTCCTTCTGAACTTTGGCCTCTTGCACCAGCACATCGAACTGTGCCTTGGTTTTATGTCGATAATCTGCAAGAATTACAATGGTTCGTCATGGCAAAAAAGAATTACGGCGTCACTTCCGATCAGGGGAAGCCTACCTTTCAATTCTTCGGCCAGTTTGTCGGCTCGATCCGACTCCTTCATTTTCTTTTGTCGGATTTGTTCGACGGTCTGGCGAAGCCGGTTGAGTTCTGCATCTTGCTCTGCCTGCACAAAAGATAAGACACAAAAAAAATACGGCCACTTACTGCAAAGCACATTATGTGAAAAAGAATACCCGATTTCAGCTTGGATGCATCCTCCAACTGCTGGCACTTCCGGTCGAGCTGTTCAGTTTTACTATCGAGTTCTACGTTTTTCTTGCTCAACTGCTCGGACATCTTCTTAAGTTCCTCGGATGCAATTGCTAGCTCCTCGGATGTCTTCTTCAGTTGCTCGGACGACACCGTTAGTCGCTCGGACAGAACCCCATTTTGATGATCAAGGTCCCGCGAATTCGACTCCGCAAGTTCCTGCTCCCGCTAGGCCCTCTAAATACTTTTTCCCGAAAGACTTAAAGCCTCCCGGAGTATCTTATTTTCCTCGGCGAGGGGCTCCATCCTCTTTATCAGTTGGTGCCGTTGTTCAGCTGTCCGAGCTATCCCCTGCGGATTAACAGTGCAAAAGATAAACCTTGATCTTCCGACAACATTTATCGGTGTTATTGGCGTGACACTCACCTCGATTTGAGTCATAACTCCGGCGACGGCGGATTTCAACCTCTTTATCTCTCTGGTGGTGTTTTCTTCTTCGACGACTACCACCTCTTCCCCGCATTTCCGGAGAATCCGGACGGACTGGGGCTCAGGCGCGGCGCGCTCAATCTCCATGACCTCGTCCTCCTCCATCGTCGCTTGAGGCACCTTCGGGGGGCTCCGTGGTCAGACCGCCGCTCCGACCACTCCTGGCACCCCTGCGGGTGACGACGTTTGCTCCTCAGCAGTTGATGGGGTGGCGTCTGTAACCTCCGGCGCATCAACAGCAGCCGCAGTTTCCGTTTCCATGGTAACAACCTTTTCGGTCGTAGCCGCGGTTGTGGTCGCCGACGCGCCCATCGTGTGCGCCAACGATTCACCATCGCCAGGTCTGCTGGGAGCGGCGGCTGGCTCGTCCTCTGTTCGCCGAACACTCGGGGACTCCTGGACGGGGGCAGTCGTCATTCTTTCTTCTGAGGTCACGGGCCTCGGCGTCGCACTGCGTCATATCGGCTTCTCAGTAACAAGGTGAAATCAAAGAACAATATAATTACTCCAAGGCAAATATACTCACGGTTTGGTCTTGCGATTGATTTTCTTGAATTGGCGATGCCTGCCTGACCCCCCAGGCGCGGCTGCTTGATCAACCTTGTGGGAGGACTCCTGCGCCTCCGCAGCGGGCTGCCGCTCTTCTTGGTGCTCGGAGGCCCCACCTTCCGTGCGTTGTTCGGGGGCTTCGGTACTTTGCATCGCCGGGGCGTCCGCCGTTGCCCGACCATAACTTTCCCCTGCTCGATGCTTGGGAGCGACACTATCCGCCAGCACCTCCGTCGTGCTCGGCGGAAGTGCTGACTGGTCTTCGTCATCGTCCGACCACTCCAGCACAGCAGTTCGTGGTGGCCGAACTGCTCGGTCCTCTCCAAGAGAGATGCCTCCTGGTTTGTGTGCATGAGAGCTGGCGGTTTTTCTCCTTTTTTGGGCCGGCTCATCTACTGCCGGTCTCTTCCCACGGACCTTCTCTGACACTGGGGATGGACTATCTGATGAGGAGCTCGGCTCACCTTCTTCATGCTGTAGTGGCCGCCGGGGATCTACTCCTTTTGGCCAATCGGCTCTCGACACGTTTGAAAAGTATATTGCCCTATCCTGCGAATGAATCTTTTCATAAGTGAGTCAGTCCTATGCTCGGCAATTATTGCCTGATAGACGTGAAGTGAAATGGTTACCTGAGGAGGCGGGTTGGTGCAGTTGAAAGCCTTCGTCCCTTTAGGCCAGCTGAACGAGACATTCGAAGAAAATAGATCCATGGCACGGTCCATCACTTCTTTCTTCGACAGGCGGTTCGTGCTTTCACGGGTACCATCGTTGTCGCCTTTAAAGTCGAACACCGGGTGGGCCCTCTCTTTCCAGGGTTGGATGCGCCGAACTATGAAACTAGCTGCAACCAGTTCACCCCTAAGCTCCAAGCCTTTACTCAATTCCAGAAGTTCCATTACCTGCTCCATGTCAGCGTTGTTGGGTCTCTCCGACCAGTTACTGTGGTTAACTGGGATGTGGTGGACGTCGCATCGAATCAAAGGTTGACTCTGTTTGATATAGAACCATCTAGAGTTCCAACCTTTCATGGAGGTATTCAGCGGAACGTTGATATACTCATTGGCCATCCCATCCCTGAGCTGCAGGTACACGCCGCCGACCACCTTTGAACCGCTGCCCCCTTTCTTTTTCAGACAGAACAGGTGCCTGAAGAGGTTGAAGTGCGGAAGAACACCGAGAAACGCCTCGCAGAAATGGATAAAGATAGAAACATGCAGAATGGTGTTGGGGTGCAGATTACAAAGGCTAATCGCCCAAAACTCCATAAGATCCCTGAGAAAGGGGTGGACAGGAAACCCTAATCCTCGCCAGAAATAATCCTCAAATACTACAGCCTCATCAGTATGTGGTGTCGGGAAGGGCTCACTAATAGCTGGCCGCCATCCAGCAGTGAGACGGTCTAGAAGAACACCCGCCGCCACCATCTTATCAAGATCCACCGCCGACGTCTTCGACGGCACCCACTCCTCGTCGCGGCTGGCTCCGGTGGCAACTTTCTTCGGCTTTGCGGCTCCTTTTTTCAGCGCCATTCCTATGGATTGATCCTAGGGTTGGAGGCGAATGCTCGCGACTTGTGCGAAATGTGAAGCAACGGGATTGTGAAGGCAGAAAGCAGAGTGGTTTGATAGAGATAGGAGGCGATGTGTGTGGCGGCGCGGTTATAAAGCACTTTCCCCACTCTCCCTTGACTCTGAGGGTTTTTGGGAAACCGTTCCCGCGATCAGCGCTACCTCAACTCCTCCAAAGTGGTTTAATGGGCCGCAACTTGGGTTATCGCGTCATAGTAGCCCACACCCCTCATTTATCGCCGCCACTTATTCTCCGAATTCTCCACATTTTAATGAGGCTTAGTAACTGATACTATACAGCCATTACTCCGAATTTCTCGCCGCAGTTTGATTTATCTGATATCTATGCCAGAAACACGGGGACTGGCTGCCTGCTTGGATGGTTTGCTAATTTCTGAGCCTGGCACCACGTGACTACGTCACCTACTGTCAGGCTCGAGGACTAAGTGGGCACACTTCACCTTGCGGTGAATGTGCTTGTTTTTTGTCTCGAGGCTACGCTCGGGGACTGGCTACCTGCTCGGACGGTTCACTAATTTCTGAGCCTGGCACCACGTGACTACGTCACCTACTGTCAGGCTCGGGGACTAAGTGGGCACACTTCACCTTGCGGTGAATGTGTTTGTTTTTCTGAAAGCCTCCGAGCATCCAAAGGATAAACTAGGTATCTTTACCATTGTTTTCGGATTCTAAGTGGGCACACTTCACTTTACCATGCAGGAATTTTTAATTTTGGACTTGAGCTCCTTACACCCTTATGACAAGCCGTGCTCGGAACAAACTGCTCGGCGATGTTGTACACTGCTCGGCGATTGCTCACGACTAATCGGCTACTCCTTATGGTGGTCGGACCACGATTTGGACAGCTCGGTCTTGGTTCGCACCTGCTCGGAAAGTCTCAAGATGGCGTTGCGCAATGGGTACAAGGCGCTCGGGGACTAGCTGTGGGGGGTATGACCCCGGATACCCACGGCAGGTCACATGGGCTATACCTCTAGGGGCGGTCCAGCCCGCAAGAAGGAGCCTTGCAGGGCACGATTCTGCTCGGCGACCCCCGCAAGGCACGGAGAGGATATCCTAAAGATGTTACGAGATCTGATAGGATATATACGATCCCATGTTTCTTGTAATCTGTCATTACTTTCTGGTTATCTCTCAGATCTAACCGACTTGTAACCTGCCCCCCCAGACCATATAAGGCGGGCAGGGACCCCCTACGAATTCACGGCAAATCATACGATAGCTAATGCAAACCAACAGACCATAGGAGTAAGGTATTACGTCGTACCAATGGCCTAAACCTGTATAACTCATGTGTCTCTGTTGCCTTCTTTTTCTCGATTACACGCTCCTCTACCGATCAATCTACCATCGCGGGGTGCCCCTCGGTGGACTGCCGACGATATTCCATCGACACTAACCCAGAGGGCGGGTGAGTGCGGGGCCTGCCCCCAGAGGTCGGGCCTTTCCACCCCTCACTCTAAAGGCATCTGGAGCAGTTGTCAAACCCATTGGTGGGCCAGCCTTCGAACTCCTAGGCCTAGACAGGCCGTAGAGCGTCTTCAGCTCCATATCCCAATTGCCTGTGATGGGTTGTGGCCCATTTGGGGAGGCCCTGGTCGGAGGTGCCAATAAGGGACCGGATCGTGGTCTTGGCCTATTATTATGTATCTTGGCTGGCCTAGGCGTGTGCTGTTGTTGTGCCGCCTGCTGGGCCGAGTTTTGTAGGGAAGCGGGTCCATTGGGGACCCTGGGTTTATGAACCCGACAGTGTGTGATTGAGGGGTTGAGATGATTTTTACCGATGTGATCACAACCTCATGAGCTACCTCAAGCATGATATGTGATTCTATTAATTCCTCATGTGAGCACTTAAGATGAACATAGTTGGCTTGAAGAACATTATATTTGCTTGATAGTTCATATAGTCTTGCCTTGAGCTCAATGTTGTCCTTCTCTAGTTGGGAGACACTAGAAGAAGAGTTAGTAACTAAAGCATGCTTAATTGACAATTTTTCATACCTCTCATTGATTGCCTTTAGTTCTTCCAACTTGGAGATGAGAAACATTTCTTGCTTTTGAAGAGATTGTTCTTGCTTCTCATTCTCTTCTTATAGCTCATCATTCTTTTCAACTATCTTCGTTAAGATGTGCTTGTCTTTGTTGCTTAGATGATCAAGAGTGTAACTATCTTCAATTTCAATATCACTTTCTTCTTGATCATCTACTCGTGCTATCTCCTTGACTTGTTCTTTCTTGGTTGCCTTCTATCAGCATGAAATTTCGTCCCGTGCCAAGGGCACACGAGCAAGCTGGAAAGGTCTGCTCGATGGAGCTGTAGATCCACCTGGCTTCAATGCAGGGATTATCAATCCTGCACACTCCTCTCGAGACGTGCCAGTCAATTTGACCCTGCAATTGACAAGGAGAGAAAGCTAATCAGTAATTTGAGGCAGAACATGCCGGTGTTGCCAAACAGTTCCGAATGTGCGGCTCTAAGAGCCGATGTGGAAGGAAATCGACTAAAGAGTCGATTCCAGCATGCTCATAAGAATAAATCAGTTAAAGCTCATGGAGTTATGGAAGAAAAATCAGTTATCGTTCAGGATGAACATCGTTATTTAGACAAATATTAGTCAATGGCAATAGGATGTCAACAATAATCAGTTTATGCTAAGCCAATGACTGCAAGTAACCAAATCCCTTTTTATATAGAAGAAGCAGCTCATTATCATTTAACTATTTAATAGAGATAAATCTAATGAACATATTAGATCTCATCTATCGTTATGACCAGTGGGGCATGAGGCAGAATCATGCAGGCCGTAGAAACAATAATAGATTCGACGACCCTAACTTATTACTAATATCAGTGGGGCATGAGGCAGAATCATGCAGGCCATAATACAATAATAAGATCATGGGGCTAACACATCTTGCAACCTATCTTTACTTCAACGGTCTTGTGATGTGAACTACGTTTGTGAAAGCACTCGATATCGGCTAAAACAGCCGATTCAGGCATGACGCATAGTTAAGGTCATGCCCAATCAGGAACAGATCTACCAAATAATGATCTCCACTCCACGGTGCTAATAGTGGGGTGTGAGGCAGAATCACACAGGCCATGATAACGGGCCATGGAACAGTTCTCATTAGCCAATAGATCTATTCAAGACCAAACATGCCTTAACCGCACACTATGCATGATCAAGATTGACACAAAACAGTCGATAAAACGTAACTCATCGTTTAAGATGCATATTAGATCAGTTTAGATTAACAAACGATGGGTTAAACAGGATATAAGGTCGATCTAGATCAATCCTAATCGGGCGAAGTGATATTACTGTAATTAAATAAACAATGAAAGCAATAAGCAATATCGGTAACTTAATGAATCTATCCGAAGGAAGCCACCCTTAGATAGAGCCGATAACTTGACCTTAATCTACTTCAAGCAGTGGAGGTCAACCGGATCGATGCAGCCGTACTCGAACTAAACAAGAGTCTATAACTAGCTTATACCAGAGTCGCAGTGGAGGTCGACCGGATCGATGCAGCCGTACGAATAGAAGTATAAGCCATGACGATACTTACAGACAAGCCGAAGATCGGCTGGATCGATGGAGCCCTTCTCGCTGAAGAACTCACCGAGATCTACTCTACTCCTACTCCTAAGGCGTGGCCGGAGCCAAAAAAAGTAAGGAACTTGTATTTGATTGATTGTGTGTCCTTTACAATAGCCGGGATCCAATATTTATACCCAGAGCCTAAACATGAATCCTACTTGAGTATGACTCATTACAATCTTTGGTATAGAAGAAAACATTCCTAATTTAAGATAACTTGGACCCTAATCTTTCCCTTTTTTGTAGAGTCTGATATGTAATTTCTTGGCGCCAAACGTAGCTCATCATCGCTATCTGCTGACGTCATCCAAAGAGATCTGATTCCAGAGTCATATCTGAATTAGCTGATACCGATCTTTATGCAATCGATTCCTTGATCGGCACAATTTTGGAAGCTCTGAGTTCCCGCGTTTTTCTCTCCAAATTTTGGTGTAAACACATGCCCCCCAATTTTGGGATAAAAGTGATTTTATTCCAAAATTCCTCTTTATCTGTTTACCACGCCGCAACCATTTTGCTCTGAGACATACGTGCGACTCCTGACTTCCTGGGTCAAGTCTTATATAATGTCCCAATAGTATCTTTTCCGACTCACTCGGCCTGTTTGCCTTCCCCTTCTTTCTCGAACAAATCTCAATAGTCGACGCCGCCATCGCCAAAGCTTCAACCCTAGCAAATCTTCTGCCCTAT
Source organism: Miscanthus floridulus (assembly GCF_019320115.1). Classification (NCBI taxonomy): domain Eukaryota; kingdom Viridiplantae; phylum Streptophyta; class Magnoliopsida; order Poales; family Poaceae; genus Miscanthus; species Miscanthus floridulus. The sequence goes on from NC_089588.1 coordinate 48,751,361, forward strand.
CAAGCTCTTATTCAAGCGGTCTTCCTCAGATTCACATCTGTCTCGGTGGTAATGGCAACCAGCGACCACGTTCCCAAGGTATGCTTTCAAATTCCCATGCTTAAAGTGTCGGTTGCTACTCTGTATTTCCTTTGTCCTCAAATTTATTTTATCCGATTTCTAGGAAATGAGGAACAAAATCTTGATTCCAACAGCAATTACTTCCAATGTTTATTTCCTTGGGCCTATGGGTGATCCTGATCCATCTGATTTCATCCGTCAAGAAACCAACCAAATCCCCTTCAAACAGTCTATAGTGGATTTGTCCTCCTGGAATATCAAAACTCCGTTAAAAAACTGGCCGAAAATGCCCAAGGGGTGGAGAGATTGGTTTCGTAGGGTATCCGAGAAAAAGGCCAGAGATTAGGAGGTGTATGATTTGAATCAATGTTTGATACTCTCGTTGTCCGGGATGGAGAGGAATGATTCACTCTTGATTTCCGCATCTTATTTCTGGTCCAATGCCCTTAACGCTTTCGTTTTTTGTCATGGCCCGATGACCATTACCCTGGCGATGTTCATATGTTGACTGGCCTTAGAATAACTGGACCAATGTAGCCTTACGAATACTTGAGTGCTAGTTCCAAGAAATTAGCCAAAATATCAGATTGCACAGGATGGGCAAGTTATATTCTGAACCATATTGGAGACGAATCAACTGTCAGTAAAAGGGAATATGTGGCCTTTTCTGAATATGTGAATGGAGAGATTCATCTTTTGTGGGTCATCCTGTGGTCCAACTTACAATCATTAGCTTATGGTAGAGCATTTGGTAGTAGGCAAGGATATCCCTCTTGGAAAGTATCTGCTAGGGGCTGTTTATCATCTGATGCACCAGGTAGCTACCCAATTGCTGAAGAACAAACCAGTGCATACTATCAGTGGCCCTTGGTGGTTGATACAACTGTGGCTCAACCTATACATGCACAAGATTGTAAGGCCTAATCTCAGAAGTCTAAGTTCCCCTCTTCCAACTTTGATGAGGAATATAGAGGCGAGGAAGGAAGAACCCGTCAATGCATGAGCTATGGGGAGGCTGCATTGGCCATAACAATTGATATCAATATTGGTCATCTCTTCAAAAAGTTTTATAGAGGGTTTGATACAGGCATCCTGACTTGGCTACCATATAATGAGGATGAGAACGATGAGTTGCTCTTCCCATTCAAATTCCGATTTGAATCAGGCTGCTCGGATGAGACAGCGGATGCAATCTTTAATTCCTTCATCAAACCATGTGTTCTTCCAGCCGAATTTCGCCATGGTCATGTCAAAATGGCCATAGGTTCCTTCCTCCCAGGCAACCTTCCAACCTATGAATTCTACAACCCCTCTTTTGCAGCTCGTCAGTTTGATTTTGGCCAATTGCCTCCTCAACTTTTCTTCAAGCATATAAAGAGGCCAAAAGAGGATATTAGTGAAGTACTAGAAGCCTCCAGAGTTTTCTAGCTAGGGTCAGATCTTCCTTCCCTCTGCTTGCATGACTGGGTTAGAGTCAGCTTTTCTTCCATTCTCTTTGACTCCTGGTGGCAAGAATGGCACTCTCATCTTTTTTGTGGGTTGGTTCACCCGTTGTGTATAGCTCTGGATAGGGAATTTGCTTCTGACGGAGAGGTAACTTGCCATTTCTTTTCAAGAAAACTGCTCGATGAATTCCTCTGCCAACTGTTCTAATCGACCTTTTTAGGATGCTGAATTTGATCCTCCGAGCTTGGATAGGAAGGGGCATCCTATAGATTATCAACCACCATGCCCAGTTTCAAGAATAGGATCGGCCGCACCTTTACTAAAGAAGTTGATGAAAACTCATGTTGCCTCCACCATCGTGACATATCAATCTTCAAAGCACAAGGCAACTCAAGGGACAACCCAGAAAACCACTACTAGGAAGAGACTCCACAGAACAAGACCATCAGCTGCTCAGGTAAACAATTTATCCCCTTCTAAAAAATGTTATTCAACTGTTGATCCCATTCCTTCATAGTTTTCGAGCATTGCGTCCCAACCTGCTCTAGGTGCGGGACTGCTATCCCAGGAGTTTGACTCAGCACCAACTGAACCCCCATCGGCTGATCCTCAAAAGGAGCCAATTTTGGTTGAAATAACTGATGCTTCCATACTAGCAGAAAATATGAGTTTTATCCTTGATGCTTGTCAAAGCATTTTATTTAACCTTTTGATCTATTCGGTTTCCATTCCTCATCTGGCTTCTTACCATGCCAGATACTTCCTAAGGAAACATCCACGCAAGAGCAGGAGCTTGACAGCCCACTTAATGATCCTATCAGCCTTGAAGGTGATCCTATTGATTCCCTAGCTCAGCATGCAACTGAAGGTAAGGAGGTTATACGTCCCTTTTATTCTTCTACAATAATTATGAACCAATATTTGACATTGCAGATACCAATGTTGAAAACTCAGAGCCGATTCAACCAGATGCTATTGGTGCATCATCAGCTATCCCTTCTCCTCAGGCAGAGCCTATCATAGAAAAGGCACTATGTTCATCTCGCCGTTCATTTTGTCATAAACTGATCCAATCCTTTTAATCAAGATTCTCTTTAAATGTAGGCATTCAATCTTCTAGCCTTGAGCTACTCTTTCAATCTTGAGGAGTGTCTTGATAAAGATGAAATCAGTTCATCATCCACTTCCTCCAAGGAAACCTTGCCAGAAGAGACAAAAAATCAGCTAAGAGATGTTCTACCAATGTTTGAGAAGAACATAGCCGATTTGGTCCAAGACACTCATCCAATGAATAGAGTCTTCTTGGCCATCAAGGGTAATCCATCCCCAGCTCTCTCTAGAGTCTTGTCTTCTTTTTCTATCTTTGAAGATCAGGTCCTGAAGGTGAAACAGGCTCAGAGGAATCTATTTGATCATGAAACTCTATTGGCCAAGGGGACCTCTAACAGGCAAGAGGCTAAAGAACTGTCACAGTCGATTGATCACTTGAAGAACTCCTCCCTCAGTATTGACCCAGAATTGTCTCAACTGGAAGTGAGACATGCAGGACTTGAGAAGGAGCTAGGAAATGTGAAGGCTGCCATTGATCATCATAAGTCCACCCTAGCTCAAATATCTGATGCCATTCAACAAAAGAAATAGGAATTGCTGGCCAAAGTCAGAGAAGGCAGAGCCATCCAAAGTAGCTTCGAGGGCATTCCTGGATCAGCCGAAGAAGATAAATAGCAGATCGTAGAAGCTGATGCTACTCGGCTAGACGTGTTGAAAGTGATCTAGGATGTTCTAGACTTGTAATTCGTGCATCAACAAATGTCTTGTGTAGAACCAATGACAACCATATTTTCCGTTGTCTCACTGTGTTTTTCTTTGCTTCGGCTAAAGAGCCGATTTGAAAATAGCTGATTCCAGACTCTCGATCTTAATCCCATGTAGGTCTGAAAACACGACCTTTATTAAGAGAACCCTTTGATCTTTCATCCTTAGTCACTCGGTGCCGTATTCTCTTCAGTATTAGCGAGGTGGCGCTTCACCTCCTATTAATTACGGCTGCCTTTTGCATGTCCCGAGGCGTCCACCTCTTCACTCTGTGGCTTGAAATACCAGCCAAGGGCTCCGGCCTCGAACACATCCACACTATCAACCGCTCCTGTTCCTTCGCACTTCTTCACCCTCGCAGAACTCTGTAGCAGCCTTCCTCCCTTCCTATAGATCTGACCAACTTCATGGCTAGAGTGGAGAACCGCAGCAAGTGTGTGATGGAGGTTCCAGAGGAGAACATGTCGGTGAATCAGTGCCTCCGACGCATGAGGTGAGATCGACATCTTCTACTAGTGACAACGAACTGTTCTGATTTGTCTATAGATTCATTTTGAATGGCAGTCTCTGTCCTCTTCCTAGGGCCGGTGAGCCCTCTAACGCTGCCTCTTCCGTGTTGGCCTCGTCATCGGATTCTTCTGACTCGTACAACGGCGATGATGCCCGACACTTCTTCCGAGAGTGGAGGGCGGCCTAGGATCGCTATTCCGAGGTGACTCGGAAAAAATGACCAGCTTGAGATCCATCTCAGGGTCTTCCAAGTGGCCCTTCATGCGGCCGAGGAGGAGGCCAGTGCCGTTCAAGCATGGCTGGCTAAGTCTAATGCCGTGGTGGCGAGTAAGATGAGTTCCATGAATGCTTCTATTCTGATTTCCACTATCTTTATCTTGATAGTTCTTCTATTTTCTGTGATCGTCAACCCTGACAGTGCACCAACTATCTACGAACGCGGCCATCGATGTCGTTAATGCTCGGGGCTCCCCCATCAATGCTTGCCTCCAAGACATCCTGGCCCACATTTAGGAGATCGCCCTCCACGGCCTTCGTGATGGTGCGTCAGTGGCGCTGACCACGGTGCAAGTCCAGATAGGGTACGAGCTCCATGCCATGGAGACTGGCTTCCCGATGGGTGATGGCCCCGAGGAGCATGAGGACCTGATGGATGAATTCATCGTAGCGGCGGAGGCCATCATGGATATCACATCTACTTAGGATGTGGTGAACAAGGTCTTTGATTAGTCTATACTTAGGGCAAATTAATGAACAAAGTCTCTTGCTCTTCCATGAACGTATCTCAGTGCAATGCCCCTGTATGTGTCATGAATGTCTTTGTTTTTATTTTTGCTCTGGAGTCGATACATATCATATAGGCTCTTATGTCTTTGAAGATTTTTTTTTCATTTTTTTTGAACTAGAGGCGATACCATCCGGTACTGGCTATTAGAGCCGATGACTAAATGAATCGGCTATCAAGTGTTGATCGAATGCTAGGATAACATCCCTTTAAATATTTTTCGTCGATCGCTATTGACAGGTTGCACCAGAACTTTTCAGACCAAAGGTTAAATGATTGATCAATCTAGGCCAAGCATCTCATTAAGCGAAACAAAACTTCCTTTAATAGATCTATCAACTCTAAATTGCATTTATGATTTGACTTAGCGTTCACAGACGTCGGCCTAGGCCCATCCCCAGGACCAATGCTTATTCTTCCTTAATCCAATGGCCAATGTGAAGCCATGACTATTTACTAAAACAAACTCTCAGAGCCAATTGCTTGCATGGCTGTTGGCTTTCATTGCTGATTTTAATGAAGCCTCCTTCCCATAACTTGCCAGAAAAGCATTTGAAGTCTCCTAGTTCCGAAAAGACTGGATCGGCTGTTGCGATACTCATAGACTCATTAGCACGAACTAGTTCGACATCATCTCTATGCCATTGAATCAAACACTGATGCATGGTCGATGGTACACAATAGTTCACATGAATCCAATCACGACCAAGGAGCAAACTGTACAACCATTTCCATCGATGACGAAGAATGTGGTGAGCAGAGTCTTACTCCCGATTGTCAGTTCGACATTCATTGCCCCCCAGGTCTTAGACGCATTACCTCTAAAGTCCTTAAGCATCATGTCAGTCTCAATCAGATCTCCTGGTCCCTTGCCAAGTTTACGAAAAGTGGTGTAAGGCATGAGATTGACAGAAGCACCTCCGTCCACCAACATCTTGTTCATCGGCTTCCCATCAACAAAACCTTTCACATATAAAGCTTTTAAATGTCGATGCTTGACTGGTTTATCAAATATTGCTTGCTATATAATAGTCAACTTGGCAACTACCTCCACATACTCTGATTCATCAAAATCCTAATAAATTCTTGATCTGCCAGAGCTCTGAACTCTAATGGCAACAGAAAAGCCATTTAAATATTAGCCGATGGTTGCCTTCTATCGGCTGTTTGCTTAGCACGCCAAACTTGAGGTTTACTGGATGCCTGAGCCTGTTCCAACTCCCTATTCCTTAGGCGTTGCACCCTTCTCTTCTGGCTTCTTGTCAAACCTCCTGGACACCATTGGCCTTCCTGCTAAATGTATTCTCTCTCGTTACTCTCTTCTTCATAATCAACCTAGTTTTGATCAACAACCCTTTTTCCAAGCTGATTATGAACACTTCCATTTTTTAAGGGCCATCTCTGGGAACATCCGAGTATCAACATGACTATTCGGGGATTTAATTTAGGATTAGCTATATGTCATCTTTAAGATGGTATACATGAAAGAAAATCATTTGTTGAACAAACATGGAGAAAACAGCTCGGAGAAACATCATGGCGATGTATGAAGATTGGAGAATATTTAGAAGAATATTAAAGCATGACTTAGCTATAGACAGAACGTCTGGTCAGCATCGTATGGCATTATCTGGTCGGCATGTACAAAATTACCTGGCCATAGAGCTTTCCGAACTGTCATCATGGCGGTGGTCATAGTTGTCATCATCGCGACGCGGTAGGCGATCAGAGCGAGTATTCCGGGCAATGTCATCCTTATGTTATTGGTCGGTGATGCGGGCAGCTCACTTACCGGCTCGCTTGACTGCTCGAATGGTTTGTTTGACAGCTCAGATGTGTACGCTCGATAGCTCGGATGGCTCTCTTGACAACTCGCGATCGGAGATGGTGTAAGAGCAATAGGAGCAGCCTTTGTCATTGCTGGAGCACTCATCGCCGTTGTTGGCTTGTGTGTTGATCAAGCCTGGCTCTTGGAAATTGACGTAGAGCTACATGGCACACGTATATGCATGCATACTTGGCCTTGCTTGCTTGCGTTGGCTTCATGGTGCTGTTGTCGTACGTCCTTGCCTGCTTTTTGTCTCATGTTGATCTGATGCCGTAGTCTGTAGGTGCGAGAGGTTGCCGAGCGTCGCCATGAGTCAGCAAGAGGCACGGCCGAATCCTATCATCAATAATAGTAGTGAAGACATATTTCATATATACAAATATATGTGTATCTGGAGATACACAAATACATCACAAAATTACTTGATCAAACAAATAACTTGACTTAGCTTTTTTTGATGTGGAGCCGGATTGGTTGATCTCGCGCTAGAGTAGGGCCACGAGAAAGTAGATGACCCGATACATGCAACGTATATGCATGAACATGAATACGTGTACCTCCTGATTGCTTGCATGGCCATAACGTTTGCATGCCCGTCGATCGTGATTCGGATGGGATCAGTAAACTGCTCCAACCACCTTGCTGTATCTGGCTCGGCAATGGATCGCACAAGGAGTCCGATCTGAGTATGTGGAGGGAGTCAAGGAGCCACCGTGATTGACACTGCTCATTGCTTGTACGACTGTTCATGGCCCAGGATGTAGCGGTGACCTATCACCATGCGTGATAGCATGCCGCTACAAATCATCGCGTGATGCTGAGGTGATCTTGCCATCTAGTGGGCCATCAGTTGTCGATCAGTTGCTGCAGGGATAGCAACGCTTTGACTTGGCGACACATGCTGCTCGGTGATGCGCCATGATCGTTGAAGGATATCGACTTGATCAGCCGAGCTGTCGCGAAGCATGTTGATCTTGAGGTACGCCATCTGGTTTGTCATGGGATCCACACGCACACCCCCTACTTGGCATGCCACTATCAACGAAATTTGGTCGGTAGTCTACCGAGGGGTATACCCACGGTAGTAGATGAATCGATGGAGGAGCGCGTGATACAAACTAGATGATAACAAAGACACAAGACATAAGATTTATACAGGTTTAGGCCGTCAGCTTGACGTAGCACCCTACATCCTATGCTCTATTATTTTGTATTGATTATATATAAGATTCGATATATCGTCTAGGGGACCCCTGTCTCTCCTTATATACTCTGGAGGGGTAGGGTTACAAGGAAAATATCCTATTTGGTATTACAATATCTTCTTAGTCTTGTGGTGCACGTCGATCAGTGTCGTGCGCCGCATGCCTTGATCTTATGTGCTTGGCCAGCTCTGATGGTGCAACCCATGTCATGTCTTATGGATACCAGGTGATATATCCCCCATAGGTACCTTCGTACTCGACAAGCTCGAATCACCGATCCATCGTGCCAAGATCCAATTGCTGCCCCGGTAGAAGCTGTTTCGCCGACCAGCATCGTGATGATGGACGACCCCTCCATGGGGGAGCTAGGGGGACCTGTATCGACTGCCCTCGCCAACATGACCAAGAAGTTGACCAAGATGTCTGAACACACATCAACAATCTCTAGGATGCATGACATCATATCGACGGGAGTCGTTTCTCTCGTCATGAAGAGGAAGTACGCCGACGTCAAGAATACGAGCAAGAGTTTGGTAATCCAGGTGTGGCCCTCCAGCCACTTAACACCGGCAATGCTGTAGATCCCGATGGTGATGATCCTTAAGGGACCTAAGCATTCACGAGAGCACTCCAAACACTCCAATGGCCTCATGGTTTCAAAATCACCGGGGTCGAGCCCTACGAGGGGCGGATGAACCCCACACAACGGCTACAAGCTTATGCCACCGCCTTGCGCACCGCCAGGAGAGATACCAGTGTCATGGTGAACTATCATCCCATCATGCTTATGCCAACCATGATGAACTAGCTCACGAGCCTCGCCCCGGATTCCATCGGATCTTGGGAACAATTGAAGAAGGTCTTCACTGACAACTACATGGCTATGTGTACTCAACCGGGCACCAAGCACAATCTGAATCGCATGTATCAGAAATCGTTCGAGCTCCTCCATAGCTACATTAGATGATTTTCCGAGATGAGGAATTCTATTCCCAACATCATGGAAGCAGAAGTCATCATCGCCTTTGTCACAGGACTCCATCACCGCGACCTCCACTCCAAATTCAATCGTAAGCCGCTAAAGGGGATTGGCGAGATGATCATGACCGCCAATCAGTATGCTGACGCTAAAGAGGCCAAAGTTTGCTTCAACGAGGATGCGGGCACTCACCGCCCAACTCACCGCAGCGATGAGCGCCCTGACGAATGACACCCAACTCATCGATGCGAGCAAAAGGAAGGATGACAACAATGACGGCAGAGCCAGAGATCACCGACCACCTGGGGACAACAACAACGCCTTCTAGGATCATGACAAAGTGGTCACCACTATCTTTGGGAGCCTCGCTGCCATCGAGAGTAGAAGAGATCAAAAGCTCACCGTCCACTGGGTGCCCACCATCAGCGTAGAGGACGCTATGGCCAACCCTAGCTATTGCCCCTAGCCTGAGGTCCCCATCCCCTTCAGCAGGGCTGACCAGTGGGTGGACATCCATTACATAGGGCGTTTCCCCCTCATTCTCGATGCAACCATCAAGAAACTACTCTTTAGGAAAGTGCTCATCGACGGCAGAAGTGCTCTGAACCTCCGCTTCATCGGAGCCCTAAAGGAGCTGGGCCTTAGAATAGAAGACCTCACTCCCTCTGACTCCTCCTTCTGGGGTGTGGTACCTAGCCGAGCATCCAAACTGCTTGGAGAGATCACATTCCCCGGTATAATTTGGCATGGCTAGCAACTTCTGTGTCGAGCACATCAACTTCTACGTCACCGACTTCAACAACGCCTACCACGCCATACATGGTTGGCCAGCTCTGGCCAAGTTCATGGCCATCCCGCACTACACCTATCTGGTACTAAAGATTCCTTCGCCTATAGGAGTTCTAGCTCTGCGGGCCAACCTCTCCATCGCCTACGCCTATGAAACATAGAGTCTCTCCCTCACCGAAGGCACTGACCTCTCCATCCAAATGGCCAGCATGGTCAACAATGCCAAGACGGTGCTCGCCGACGACCTAGAGATCCTAGCATTGGAGCCTCCTTGTGCCTCCGGCAAGTCCAAGGAAATGAAGGAGGTTGGCCTCGGCCTTGACAACCCCAACAAGACCATCAAGATTGGGGCTCATCTCGACCCCAAATAGGAAAGCACGCTCATCTCCTTCCTATGTGCCAACACTAACGTGTTTGCTTGGAAACCTATAGACATGCTGGGGTTACCACAGGAGAAGATCGAGCACTCCTTGAATGTCTCACCGACCGCCAAACCAATCAAGCAGAAACTCTAACGATTCGCGCCAGACAAGAAGGAGGCTATTAGGGTAGAAATAAAATGGCTTCTAGCAGCCGAATTTATTAAAGAAGTGTATCATCCTAAGTGGCTAGCAAATCCAGTCCTTGTTCAAAAGAAGAATAAAGAATGGAGAATGTGCATTGATTACACCGATCTCAACAAACACTGCCCTAAAGACCCCTTTGGTCTGCCTCGGATAGACGAGGTTGTAGACTCCACTACCAGCTACAAACTCCTCTCCTTTCTTGATAGTTACTCTGGCTATCACCAGATATCCCTCAAAGAGGACGACCAGATCAAAACATTGTTCATCATGCCTTCCGGTGCGTATTGCAACACCACCATGTCTTTTGGACTAAAAAATGATAGGGCGACCTACCAAAGGACCATCCAGATGTGCCTTGACCAACAGATAGGCCGCAACATCAAAGCTTACATCGATGATGTGGTCGTCAACCTAAAAAGATACAGATGGAAGTTGAACCCTTCAAAGTGCATCTTTGGAGTTCCATCTGGCATACTCCTGGGCTACATCATCAGCGCTCGTGGTATTGAACCCAACCCCGGCAAGGTCTCCACCATTACCAATATGAAATGGCCAACCTATATAAAGGATATACAGAAACTCACAGGGTGCATGGCTGCTCTTAGCCGCTTTATATCATGCCTCGATGAAAAGGGACTACCATTCTTCAAACTACTCAAGGCCTCCGAGCGCTTTTCTTGGTCGGAGGAGGCTGATACGGCCTTCGAGCAGCTCAAGTTGTTTCTAACGAAGCCTTCAATCATGACAGTGCCCCAACCAAACGAAACCCTATTGATCTACATCACCACCACTTCTCGCGCTGTTAGTACAGCTATCGTCATCGAGCGCGAGGAGGCCAGGCACACCTATAAGATTCAACGTCTGGTCTACTTCATCAGGGAGGTTCTTAATGAGTCCAAAACTCGGTACCCTCAGGTTCAGAAGCTGTTATACGTCATTCTGGTCATGTCGCGCAAGCTCCGCCATTACTTAGAGTACTACAAGGTCGCCGTGGTCACCGAGTTCCCTCTAGGGGACATCCTCGGCAACAAAGAGGCCAATGGCCACATCATCAAGTGGGCAGTCGAGCTCGGCACTTATTCTATAGAATTCAGAAGCAGGCCTACGATTAAGTCATAGGCGCTGGCTAACTTTGTCGTTGAGTGGACCAAGATCCAAGAGCCCATCCCCGCTGCTTGTCCCAAGCACTGGGTGATGTATTTCGATGGCACCCTCAACATCAACGGTGCTAGTGCTGGCATTTTATTCATTACTCCAACTAAGGACAAGCTCCGTTACGTCCTCCGAATTCATTTTCCAGCTTCCAACAACGCCGCAGAGTATGAAGCATGTCTCCATGGACTCCGTATAGCCATCGAGCTCGATGTCAAACGCCTCATGGTATACGGAGACTCCGCGCTGGTCATCAACAAAGTCAACAAAGATTGGTCCTGCTCTAGTGAGAAGATGGACTCATACTGCGCCGAGATTAGGAAACTCGAAGGAAAGTTCTATGGTATCAAATACCACCATGTGGTACGAGATCAAAATCATCTCGCCGACCACCTATCTAAGATAGGCTCTTCTCACACCGTGATTCTACCTAGGATCTTCATTCAAGACCTCTTTACGCTATCTATTAAGGAAGAGAAGGAAGTTCAAGAAATCCCCCCCCCCTCGCCGAGCAGCTGGTACTTGCAGTACCTTCGCCGATCGTAGATTGGAGGGAACAGTTCATCAAGTACCTCACTAGCGCCGATGTACCTGCCGATAAGACTGAAACTAAATGCCTCATCCATCGTAGCAAGCATTACATGCTGGTAGATGGAAACTTGATGAGGAAAAGCGTCAAGGAAGGGATACTACAGAAATGCATCACCCGAGAATAGGGTGTAAAACTACTCCTTGAAATACACTCTGGCTCCTGTGGCAATCACGTGGCCTCTAGAAACTTGGTCAGCAAAGCTTTCTGAGCTAGTTTTTACTAGCCCACGGCCATCTCCGATGCAGAAGACCTCGTCCGATGTTGTGAAGGATGTCAGTTTTTCACCTAGCAAATACACGTGCCGGCGCAGGAATTGCAAACCATCCCAGCTTCTTGGCCTTTTACATGCTGGGGACTGGACATGATCGGGCCTTTCAAGCCTGCGCCAAGCGTTTTTTGGTATGTATATGTCGCCATTGACAAGTTCTCCAATTGGATCGAATATAAGCCGCTGGTTTCGTCCACTACAAAGAAGGCAGTCGAGGTCTTCGAAGATATAATCCATAGATTCGGTCTCCCGAACAGCATTATCACCGACCTTAGAACTACATTCACTGGTCACCATTTTTGGGACTTCTGCAAAGACCGACGCATCTTAGTCAAATACATCTCTATTGCCCATCCTAGAGCCAATGGCCAGGTCGAACGGGCGAATGGCATGATCCTCGATGCCCTCAAAAAGAGACTATACCAGAAAGAGGAAAAGCATCTGGGCAGATGGCTCAAAGAGCTCCTAGCTGTGGTTTGGGGACTGCATACTAAAGCTAGTCGCAACACCGGTGTGTCTCCATGTTTTTTTGTCTATGGCTCAGAGGCTGTACTTCCCACGGACATTGCCTTTCGAGCACCTAGGGTGCAACATTATAATGAAGAGCAAGCCACAGCTATTCAGACAGAGGATGTCGACAGGGCCAAAGAAGAATGCCTGATCACTTGCATCCGCACAGCCAACTACCTAGAAGGCCTACGAAGATACTACAATCGCAATATCAAAGATCATTCATTTGCGGTCGGTGACCTTGTTCTCCGTAGAAAGCAGAAAACCGAAGGGATGCAGAAGCTCTCCTCCCCCTAGGAAGGGCCTTACGTGGTCAAAGAGGTTACCCGACCAGGGTCTTACCGGCTATGTGACATGGAGGGAATCTATATCCCCAATTCGTGGCACATCGAGCAACTTATACGTTTCTATCCTTGAAATGCTCTAGATATGTACTCTCCACTCCATAATGAATGAAGTTTTTGTTGCCATAATTTGTCTCCATTATTTCTCCACTCTAGTTTAATCTCCACTTATGATTACCAGCTCCGAGCTACTCCTTAACAAACTCCGACAATTATACGTGATCTCCATAAATGCTCCGCCCCGGTTCTACATACTAAAATATCTTTAAGATATCTCGCCAGCCATCGAGCAGCACATGTTCTGCTCTATGTTCTTTGAAGAAAACCCTATCTCTGATCCCTCCCTACACATGCTACGGGCTCCAGTGCTCTGCATTATGGGTGGTCGGCTATGGTTCCTCAGTCATGTCTGTTCCTCCTACACGTGCATGGGCTCCAGCGCTCGACATTATGGAATACGAGCTAGCCAAGGCCAAGAGCTTAGTAACGAACTAACTGCTTGGATACTACTTATACCATGTATAAATGCATTAGGGTTAACAATACATCTATTTTTCACCGAAAGTGCAAGCAAGCCGCATAAACATGCATACAACGTCTACTTACAACATTTATACAAATACATAAATGTTTGTTTATGTCCTCGCGCATTTAACTCTCCTCCCTAGCTATTCCATATAGGTTCCTCTCCACTCAGGTTATTGCGCTTAGCCCTCACCATCTACCTCGCTGAACAGATCAACATCGTCGGCTAGCTTCTTTGCCGCGTCCTCCACCTCATCTTTCAGCTGCTCTTGCTTCGTCGCACCCGTCCGTCTGGCGAATCCAGCCCCTATCGCCTGAAGATTGATCGCAGGGTAGTGGAACCGGACCACCGCTAGGGCATGCGTCATGATGGAGACAGCAGCGTCTCGGTTGAAGCTTTTGAAGTTCTCCCACGCTGCCTTACACCTATCAATGATGGCATCTGGATGGGGCGGCCTGTCGTCAGGCTGAGGAGCTACCTCCATGTCAATACAGTTGAGCACCGGCCTAACTCTGGCTACCATGGCATCAAGTTTTCCCCTCTGGGTTCTTGCCTCTAGCTCTAGCATGTTGAACTGCGCCTTGGTTCTTTGACGGTATTTTGTAGACACCAAAGGGATTTGTTAAACGAAAAAATCATATCAGCAACAACTCTGACCACGAACTACTCACCTTCCAGATGCTCGGCCAATTTTTTCCACTCGCCCAGATGTCTTCTCCTCTTGGAGTTGGCCGGTGACTTGACATAATTGGCCGAGCTCTGCATCTCGCTCTACAAACATAACGGTCAATAGCAACATCAAGACTGTTTAGCAATGCAGAACAAATTTACCAATCCGCAGTACCTTTCTTCTCTTCAGAGACATTTCTCAGCTACTCAGAGGTACGCTCCAGCTGCTTGGAGCTACTTCTTAGCTACTCGGAGGTGCGCTCTAGCTACTTAGAGATGGTCTTCAACTACTCAGATAAGGTGCCCTTCTGGTACTCTAGGTCCTTGGCATTTGATTCAGCAAGATCCCTTCACGCTGGGCCCTCTGGACGTTCTTCTCCATCAGTTTCACCACCTCCTTCAGCTTCTCATTCTCCTCAGCAAGGGGCCCCATCCTCTTGATCAACTACTGCCATTATATGGTAGTTCACGCTATGCCCTACAAAGCACCAAGATTATAAAGGACCACAGTCTCCAATGCCAAAGATGGACACCACTGACGCAATACTAACCTCAATTTGCTTCATAGCCATGGAAAGGGTGGACCGTAGCCTCTTCACCTCCCTGGTGGTGTCCTCCTCCTCCATGACCACAACTTCCTCCCCTCGCTTGCGGAGGATGCAGATGACTTGAGGTCATGATTCTTCACGTTGAATCTCCTCGACCTCGTCCTCTTCCTCCATGGCTGGTGGCGCTCCCTAGGGGCTCGGTGGCCGCACGAAGTGATCGACCACCCCCTGTGGCATCTCAGGGCAAGCCACTCGCTCCTCCAACACTGCTGGCCTCTGTGCCCTAGATTTTGGCACAGCATCGGTAGCTCCCATCTCTGCCCTTGAAGATTCAGCGGCTCTCGCCGTTGCTCCCGACGTCTCTATCGAGTCATCCACCATTGTTGCTAGCCGCTCTTCACCTCTGACTCCATCAGCAGTGGTGGTTGAATCCTCCACAAACTGATGAGCGCCTGGGGACTCTAGGACAGAGTCTGTTCATAATGTCTCCACCCTGGGACCAACCCCTGGCTGCTCGCTAGTCTGGCCTGAAGGATTCAGATCCTCTGCGCGCCCCATTTTGCATCAGATCAGCTCATCGGTCACCGCAACTATAAAAATCAGATAGCTATCGATTCCAAGGCAAATATACTTACACATCAGCTTCCCAGTATATGGTTCTAAACTGGCGCTACCTTCCTGAGCACCCAGGCATTGCTCTTGGGTCAACCCACATGGCCTAGGCTAGAGGTCTTACAGTCCTCGCTGTCGGCGTCTTCTTCGCCTGCTGCTTGGGGTCTCCTTCCCCTCCCTCTGATTGCACCTCCGCATGCATGTTGCGTGATGACGCTTTAGTCCTCGGAGGGGGAGCTACTGAAGCCTCATCATCGTCCAACCACTCGGACATTGCCACACTCTGCGTCCTAGCGGCCCGATCACCACCAAGTGAGATGCCGCCCGGCTTGCGGTGAGCTACATCCACCATTCTTCTCTTCTTTCGGGCTAGCTCATCTATCGCCGCCCTTTTCCCCTAAACATTGTCTGACACTGGGGGAGACTTTCCCTCTGACCAGCACCTTTGCCTTTAGATTTGGATGAGGTACTGATGACACCTTCTTCTGACTGAGTGGTCAGCCTGGCATCCACCACCTTTGTCCAATCGCTCCTTGGTACACCCAAGAAGTACGCCTCCCATTCCTATAAATGGATCTTTCCACAAGTGAATCAGTCCACTGCTCGGTGATGGCATGGGATGAAAAGCACCAGGAACAATAGTTGAGATTTTTACCTTAGGAGGTGGATTCGTGCAGTTGAAGGTTTTTGGCTGCCCTGGCATGCTGTACGGAACGTTTGGAGCGAATAGATCAGTGGCCCAGTGTAGCACAGCCTCGTTCGTCAGTCTCTTCATCCTCTCTCGGGTGCCGTCAGTATCTCCCGTGAAGTCAAAGCCCGGATGAGCCCTCTCCTTGTAGTGCTGCACGTGGCGCACTATGAAGCTCACTGCCACCACCTCTCCATTCATCTTCATGCCCCTTATTAGCTCGAGGAGCTCCTTCACCTGCTCCATATCAGCACTGGTCGGTTTCTTCGACCAGCTCCTCTGGTTCTCTAGAATCTGGTCGACGTCGCATCGGATGGTAGGATGACTCTACTTCATGTAGAACCACCTGGCATTCCACCCCTTCAGTGAGGTATTGAGCAGCACAGTAATGTATTCACCCGCCATCCCATCACGGAGCTGTAGATACACACTACTGACCACTCTAGAACCGCCCCCTCCTTTCTTCTTAAGCCAGAACAAGTGTCGGAAGAGATTAAAGTGGGGAAGAATGCCAAGATAGACCTCGTAGAAGTGGATAAACACAGAAATGTGCAAAATAGTGTTCGGGTGAAGATTACACAAGCTCACTCCCCAATACTCCAATAGATCCCGCAAGAAAGGATGTATCGGAAGTCCTAATCCACGCCACATATAATCTTCAAACACAACAAGCTCGTCGGTGTGTGAAATCGGATAGGGCTCACCATCGGTCGGACGCCATCTGATGGTGATACGGTTAGGAAGAACGCCTGTCGCCACCATCTCATTGAGCTTCGTCTCCCCCATGAGTGATGGCACCCATTCATTGTCACGGCTTGCCCCGGTGGCCACCTTCTTTGGGTTACCACCTTCCCGCTTCGGCGCCATCCCTCAGATCTAGATCGGAACTGGCCTCTTTTTGCAAGCTTTTTAGCCCTAGCGGCGGAGCGCATGTGAATGAGAATGGAGGATCGCGAGGCTGCGGAGGAAGATGAAGTGGCGAAGTGGCAAAGGTTGGAGCACGGAGTGTGGCGATGTAGTTATAAAGAAACCGCACCCACTTTATGCATTCAAGGGTTTTTGTGAAACCGCACCATATTGATTTGCGCCCTTCCGAATTCCCCAATGTGGCGTGGTGGGCCGTTATCTGGGCTTCCGCGCAACTGCTGCCCATATCGCCCATTCTTCGACACAACTTGGTACTGCACACCGAATATTCACCGACTTCTCCACAATACCAT
Source organism: Miscanthus floridulus (assembly GCF_019320115.1). Lineage (NCBI taxonomy): Eukaryota > Viridiplantae > Streptophyta > Magnoliopsida > Poales > Poaceae > Miscanthus > Miscanthus floridulus. The sequence goes on from NC_089588.1 coordinate 48,768,472, forward strand.
CGAGGCTCAGTAATTTCTACTGTACAGCCATTACACCAGTTTTTTCCACGATTTGAGTAATCAATACTTCTTGATTTATTTGAGATTTTCACTTGTGGCTCGGGGACTACATCATCATTATGACTCAATTTCTCACCACATTGGGGACTTCTTATGGTTACTATTGTTTCTGACCCTGGCACCATGTGACCATGTCACCTACTATCAGGCTCAGGGACTAAGTGGGCACACTTCACCTTGCGGTGAATGTGTGCTTTTCATTTTAGGGCTTAGCCCGTGGACTAGTTGCCTGCTCAGCTGGTTCTCTACCTTTCTTCTACTTTTTGGACCCTGGCACCATATGACCACGTCACCTACTGCTAGGCCCAGGGACTAAGTGGGCGCACTTCACCTTGCGATGAGTGTGTCTTCTTTAATCTAGAAGACTTTGTGCCTCCCGAAGTTGAAGAAGATTATCTCCCTTTCTCATGGTCAGACTCTAAGTGGGCACACTTGGTTCACAACGAGGAAATTTTCAATTTTGAACTTGAGCTCCTTACATCCTTCTGGCAAGCCTTACTTGGGATACTCTGCTCGGCAATAGTCCACAACTGCTCGGTGACTCATTAGAGTGGTCGGATTATGAGTCTGACTGTTTGGCTTTGTTTACACCTGCTCAGACAAGCTTAAGATGGCGTTGCACAGCGGATACAAGACGCTCGGGGACTAGCTATGGGGGGGTACGACCCCAGATACCCATGGCAGACTACATGGGCTGCGCTGCTAGGGGCGATCCAGCCCATAAGACGACACTACTCGGCGTGTACCACAAGGCATCAAGGGCAATATCCTGAAGATGCTACCAGATCTATTAGGATATGTTCGATCCCACGATTCCTGTAATCTGTTATTACTTTCTGGTTATCTATAAGATCTAACTGACTTGTAACCCTACCCCCAGACTATATAAGGTGGGCAGGGACCCCCCTCAAAACACACGCAATATAATATGGGTTGTTATCCAAAATTTATGTGATTTTCATCTATGCTAATGAAAAGATGGTTTTAGGATTACTTTAGGATAGATTTCTTTTATCATATTTTATATAAAATTTATTTGTTTGTCGTATTCTAGCATGGCTCAAGGCAAAGGTAACTTGTAGCAAAAGACAAAGTGAATAAACTTTGATACTCATAGTTCTTCCATCCTTGAAGGATGAGCTGTGTCTTCTTTGCACAGAGTTACTAGAGTTCATCGCATGCCTTGATTCATCTCTCATGTGAATTCATCTTGGGACTTGCCCAAATTGAATTCGAGAGTTTCTAATGAGGACATCACTCCTTCAGATGTACCCACTGATCCTCCAACCGTCATGCAAGGTCCAATGACCCGGGCTCGAATGCGTCAATTCAATTTAGAGGTGAGCTCATTCTTAAGCGATCCTTTTTATACTTTTGAGAATAGACTACTACCTAATGATGTTATCTTGCTTAGGAACATTGGAGAGGGTCATGAAGTACTTAGAAGACGTGGTGGAGGTGAAGATGACCAGCAAGGACGTCCAACAGGAACCGGAGGCCCGGTCCAACATGATTTCGAGTCTGTCTCGGCCTCCAGGACCAGTCTGCCTTAAACTGGTCACCCAGGACGCATCCGGACTCCGTTTTCGACAATCCACATATGTATGGAAAGCTAATTTGATAAGGAAGCCAATACAAATGGTCTCATATCAAAAGCACTTCGGAATCAACAGGAATCGTTGAAACAAGTCAGCGTCCAAAATCTGCCAGGGTGCTGCGACACCGTCTTTTGGTCTGTCGGACCGTGTATCGTGTTTGGGCCCATTAGGGGGCACGTCTAGGGTAGGCGATGACCCTAAGACCTTTATAATCATATGCCACCACCGACATTAGGTTTTGGGTTTTGCTTAGATTATTCTGTCAAGAACAGTTTCGCCCTTCATCGGTTTGTGAGACCCGAACTTCGTGAGATTAATCATTCATCTGTAATTTGGTTGCGTTCTTTCTTGTTATTGCTTGTGTTCTTCATTGTGCAGGAAGGGATTAGCCTTCTTGGTGAGGTCAACCTGGTCCGAGACTTGGTTGATAACAAGAGGAGCTGTGGTGCTAAGATTGCAGGGTTCGATCTGAAGCCGGATCGGTGTGTCATTCTCCGCCACAACGATAGTTACCACCACCTGACGGAAGATCGGGATCCCCGTCCCCATTAAGTGGTAATCAGAGCTAAGGTATACCGTCAGGTTCACATTTATCCCCTAGTTTTGAGTGTTTCGCTTTCGTTCCCATAGTCCAGTGCCATATTTTTTTCCCTGTCCTAGAACCTTCCGCGCCATATCCTTTGCATATTTCGGTTTCAGAGTCCATCGTGTTGAGTTTGTGTCCTGGTCAAGGTCTTGTTACTGGTTAGGTCATGTTAGAGTCCAGTTCGTGTGTTTTCCCCCATCGTTTCTATCAAATCTTTGCTGTTGTGACCAATTTTGTGCACATTGTTCCTATTTTGTCCTCTAATTCGGAGCCAATTCTTAAAACTGGTCTAGTTTTCGCATACGAACTCCGATTTCGACGTTCCATATATCAAAATCGATTAGAAAAAAATTTCGGATCCGTCCATCCCCTGCTTTGTTGGGGTCAGGAATTTTTAAATTGGTCAAAAAGTGGTCACAAGATCCTCTTTTCGTGGTCACAAGGTTTGTGTTGATTTTGAGAAAGTTTTCTAAATTTTCTGTGGTTACTTCTTTTGTGCTCCTAAGTAAAGGAAAAGTATCAAAAAAATAAAATAAAAAAGTCAAAATTTCCCAAAAAAACAACGACAGCCCAAAAAATAGAAAAAAGAGAGGGGCAAAAGAGAAACAATATCTGGAGGAGCACATAGAGAAGACCAAAGTGAGCTATGTTTGCGTGTGCTGTCTGGTTCCTTGTTTGTGTTACGGTTTTCATCCATCATACTTGTTTTTCACACACTTGTCACCTTGCTATCCACCATACTTTTGTCACACACCTGGTACTTGGAACATTTTAGACTAGCAACGAGAACAAGTACTTTGGACTATAATTCAGCATTACTTTCTGTTACTGACTTGTGTGCCAGATATACATATTACTCTTTGTTTGCCTTCCAAGCTCCACAAATTCTTCAGATCAGTACAGAAAAAGGGCTTTGCAATCTCGGTACCACTATCTCACAGGTATCATGAACCAGCCGCCGGTTGTACTGCCCACTACTTGCGTTGGTAAGAACTTTGTAAGAGCTTAGTAAGACGCTTCCACTTGCTATGAAAAGTGACACCACTGCAACCACGTAGTCATTTGTTAGGGATAACTTTCACCGTTTCTTGTTTTTTTTGTGTTTACAATGGCAGGAGGTGATCAGACTGGAGATAACAATCCTAAGGGTTTCAACGAGTGTGTCAGCCAAGAGCAACTGCAAGCTGTTGTAGAGGATGCCCAAAAAAGGATGAATGAGGCCATCAAGAAGGCCGTCACTGATGCACTCATTGAACTCAACATTAGCAACAGCATGGAGAGATTGGACAAACGAATTTCCACGCTAACCGACAAGGTTACTGAGTTGGAAACATTGGTGGCGGTCAACAACAATGACGTCTCCGGCAGCAATACCGATGGTCTCTTGCCAGAAGACACGATGCATGATGCCGTTGGGAACATAGATCGAGCAGCCTTCTGACAAGCAAGATTACAACGATGTCTTTGCTGCAACACGATAGGTATGGGTGGTGTCCACCACCATCAAGGTAATAATCACTGTGTGCCCGATGATCCTTATGCTAAGATTAAGTTCACAATACCATCTTTTTTGGGTCATTATGATGCTGAGGGATATCTTGATTGGGAGATGACGGTAGAACAAAAGTTTAGTGCCCACCTTGTGCCTGAGCATCATAGAGTTCGACAAGCTACTAGTGAGTTTAAGGATTTTGCCATTATTTGGTGGAATGGGCTAGCTGCACAGGATGCTTTACCTGATACGTGGGAAGAACTTAAGGTAGCTATGCGTGATCGCTTTGTTCCTCCTTCTTATCATAGAGACTTGCATAAGAAATTGATGCGATTAGAACAAGGTGATAAATCTGTACAGGATTACTATGGTGAGCTCCAAAAGGGATTGATGCGTTGTAGTGTTGTAGAGGGAAACGAAGATGCCATTTGTCATTTTTATTCGGGTTTGAGGCGTGAGATTCAGGACATTATTGATTATAAAGAATTTAACACTGTTAACCAGTTGTTTCAGTTTGCTATGCTTGCAGAAAAGGAATTGCAGGGGCATGAACAGTAGAGCAAGAGCAAGGTCAGCACCACCACATACACGCCATGCTCGGCACCATCTTTGGGGCTGACCAAGCCAACCACTTTTCGGGCGCCTCCACCAGCGAGCAAGCAACCAACAGCTTCTGGAGTTTCCACTACACCTAAGGCACCTCCCACACGACCTTCAGATTTAGGTAAAAATTCTTTGCAGGTGCCTACCAAGAGTGCCTCATCCGTTGCATCGACGGGACGCACTTCGAGCATTCAGTGCCACCGTTGCCATGGCATTGGCCATGTGTAGAAGGACTGTCCAAGTCAGTGGGCATATATTGCTACAGAAGATGGTTTCATCAGCACCTCTGACATTGAGGATGAAGAAGACCGAGATGCAGATGAGGAGGATGGCGAAGTCCTTGGTGACGAGGCCATGGCGGCCTATAGGAGCATCATTGTACAGCGGGTGCTCAGCTCACAAGTCTAGCAACCTGAGAAGCTACAACGCCATAACTTGTTCCAGATTTTCTTCGTCATTTGCGACCATCGCGCACGTGTCATTATTGATGGAGGTAGCTGCAACAATTTGGTGAGTTCTGATTTGGTCAAGAAGCTTGGCTTGACCACACGCCCACACCCACGTCCATACCATATTCAGTGGCTTAATGATTCAGGTAAAGCAAAGGTAACACAAACTTGCAGAGTAACATTTTCTATTAGTTCTTATGCTGATTCTATTGATTGTGATGTGGTACCTATGCAAGCTTGTTCACTCTTATTGGGTCATCCTTGGGAATATGATAATGATGCTACACACCATGGTAGAAGTAATAAATACACTTTTGTGCATAAAGGAAAGAAAATTACTTTGGTACCTTTGACCCCTGCTCAAATTGTACAAGCTGATAGAGAACGCGCTGCTAGTTTGAATGATGTCCAATCTAAAAATCAGCAAGTTGCTAATTCTATTTTCCCACCTAAAAAGGATAAGTCTACATCTATTTCTAAGGCTGAGGGGATTAAATTGAAGGGTGGTATTATGCTTGCACCAAAATGTGACTTTGCTGAAATTTCTGATGATGATATTTGCTATGCTTTGGTATGCAAACGAGCTATGTTTTCGCTTGATGATATTGTTAGCTCGGTACCTCCTGCTGTCACTAACCTTTTGCAGGAGTATGAGGACATTTTTCCAGCTGAGATACCCCTGGGGCTGCCACCTATGAGAGGGATAGAGCATCAAATCGATTTGATTCTGGGAGCGACCTTGCCCAACCGAGCTGCCTATCGAACCAATCCTGAGGAGACTAAGGAAATTTAGCGGCAAGTCCAAGATCTTTTGGACCACGGGTATGTACGTGAAAGCCTTAGTCCTTGTGCCATTCCTGTACTTTTGGTTCCTAAGAAAGATGGAACTTGGCGTATGTGTGTTGATTGTAGAGCCATCAATAATATTACTATTCGGTATCGTCATCCTATTCCTAGGCTAGACGACATGCTTGATGAGTTGTGTGGTTCTATAATTTTCACTAAGATTGACTTACGAAGTGGCTACCACCAGATTAGAATGAAACTTGGAGATGAATGGAAAACTACGTTTAAAACCAAATTCGGGTTGTATGAGTGGTTAGTTATGCCTTTTGGTTTGACAAATGCACCTAGCACTTTCATGCGCTTAATGAATGAGGTTTTAAGAGCTTTTATTGGTCATTTTGTGGTAGTTTACTTTGATGATATATTGATTTACAGCAAGTCTTTTGATGAACATATGGATCACTTACGTGCTGTTTTTAATGCTTTACGTGATGCACATTTATTTGGTAACCTTGAGAAGTGCATCTTTTGCACGGATCGAGTTTCTTTTCTTGGCTATGTTGTAACTCCATAGGGAATTGAGGTGGACGAGATGAAAATTGAAGCCATAAAGAGCTGACTGGTTCCCCAAACCGTCACACAGGTGAGGAGTTTTCTTGGTCTTGCAAGATTCTACCTCCGCTTCGTCAAAGATTTCAGCACCATTGCTGCCCCGTTACATGAGTTGACGAAGAAAGGAGTGGTGTTCCATTGGGGGAAGGCCCATGAGGAGTCCTTTGACACTTTGAAGGACAAGCTTACACATGCACCATTGCTGCAACTTCCAAACTTTGGTAAGACTTTTGAGCTAGAATGTGATGCTAGTGGAGTTGGCACTGGAGGTGTTTTGATGCAAGATGGTAAACCCATTGCTTACTTTAGGGAAAAATTGCATGGCCCTATTCTTAATTATTCCACGTATGATAAGGAATTGTATGCACTTGTTCGTTCTTTAGAGACGTGGCGTCATTATTTGTGGCCTAAAGAATTTGTTATTCATTCTGATCATGAATCGCTTAAGTATCTTTGTTCTCAAAATAATCTGAATCGTAGGCATGCTAAATGGGTTGAATTTATTGAATCTTTTCCTTATATTATCAAACACAAGAAAATGAAGGATAATGCAATTGCTGATGCTTTGTCTAGAAGATATACATTGCTGTCCCAACTTGATTGCTGGATTTTTGGTCTTCAATCTATTAAAGAACAATATGCGCTTGATCCTGATTTTAAGGATGTGTTGCTTAATTGTAAAGAGGGACGTACATGGAATAAGTTTATGATTAATGATGGGTTTTTGTTTAGAGCTAACCGCCTATGCATTCTAGTTGGTTCCGTTCGTCTTTTGTTATTGCAGGAGGCACATGGAGGTGGATTGATGGGCCATTTTGGTGCCAAGAAGACGGAGGAGGTGTTGTCCACACACTTCTTTTGGCCAAGGATGAGGCGAGATATAGAGCGGTACATGGCTCGGTGTGCCACATGTCAAAAAGTTAAGTCACGGTTGAACCCACATGGTTTGTATATGCCTCTTCCTATTCCTTCTACTCCTTGGGCTGATATATCTATGGATTTTGTGTTGGGTTTGCCAAGGACTAAGAGGGGGAGGGATAGCATTTTTGTGGTGGTTGATCGTTTTTCTAAGATGGCACATTTTATTCCTTGTCATAAGAGCGATGATGCTATTCATATTGCTGACCTTTTCTTTCAAGAAATCGTTCGCTTGCATGGTATGCCTTCTACTATTATTTCAGATCGTGACGCAAAATTCTTGAGTCATTTTTGGCACACGTTGTGGAATAAATTGGGGACCAAGCTGTTGTTTTCTACAACATGTCATCCCCAAACTGATGGGCAAACTGAGGTTGTGAATTGAACATTGTCCACCATGTTGAGAGCAATTTTGAAGCGCAATTTGAAGATGTGGGAATAGTATTTGCCGCATGTGGAGTTTGCATATAACAGGGCAGAACATTCCACCACCAAGGTAAGTCCTTTTCAGGTAGTGTATGGTTTTAACCCCCGTGCTCCTATTGATCTTTTGCCTTTACCTACCACTGAGAGAATACATAGTGATGCTAGAGAGCATGCTGATTTTATTCGTAAGTTGCATGAAGCAACTAAGGCAAATATTGAAAGAATGAATGAAAAGTATAGAATTGCTGGTAGTAAAGGTAGAAAAGAGATTAAACTTGAACTGGGTGATTTGGTGTGGTTACATTTGAGAAAAGATAGATTTCCTGAGCTGTGTAAGTCTAAATTAATGCCAAGAGCAGCTGGTCCTTATAAGATCACTGAGAAAATAAATAATAATGCCTACAAACTTGAGTTGCCACCCGAGTTTGGGGTTAGTCCCACCTTTAACATTGCAGATTTGAAACCTTATTTGGGAGAAGAAGATGAGCTTGAGTCGAGGATGACTCCATTTCAAGAGGGGGAGGATGATGAGGACATCACTCCTTCAGATGTACCCGCTGATCCTCCAACCGTCATGCCAGGTCCAATGACCCGGGCTCGAATGCGTCAACACAATTTAGAGGTGAGCTCGTTCTTAAGCGATCCTTTTTATACTTTTGAGAATAGACTACTACCTAATGATGTTATCTTGCTTAGGAACATTGGAGAGGGTCATGAAGGACTTAGAAGACATGGTGGAGGCGAAGATGACCAGCAAGGACGTCCAACAGGAACCGGAGGCCCGGTCCAACATGATTTCGAGTTTGTCTCGGCCTCCAGGACCAGTCTACCTTAAACTGGTCACCTAGGACGCATCCAGACTCCGTTTTCGACGATCCACATATGGATGGAAAGCTAATTTGATAAGGAAGCCAATCCAAGTGGTCTCACATCAAAAGCTCTTTAGAATCAACGATAATCGTCGAAACTAGTCAGCGTCCAGAATCTGCCAGGGTGTTGCAACACCGTCTTTTGGTCCGTTGGACCGTGTATCGTGTTTGGGCCCATTAGGGGGCGCGTCTAGGGTAGACGACGACCCTAAGACCTTTATAATCATACGCTGCCACCGACATTAGGTTTTGGGTTTTGCTTAGATTACTCTGTCAAGAACAGTTTCACCGTTCATCGGTTTGTGAGACCCCAACTTCGTGAGATTAATCATTCATCTGCAATTTGGTTGCGTTCTTTCTTGTTCTTGCTTGTGTTCTTCATTGCGCAGGTAGGGATTAGCCTTCTTGGTGAGGTCAACCTGGTCCGAGACTTGGTTGATAACCAGAGGAGCTATGGTGCTAAGATTGCAGGGTTCGATCTTTTGATCTGAAGCCGGATCGGTGTGTCATTCTCCGCCACAACGATAGTTACCACCACCTGACGGAAGATCGGGATCCCCGTCCCCATTAGTTTCCTATAGGGGTTAGTCCAACAATACATTCAATGTCTACTAGAGCATACTCTTGGTTCAAAAATCAAACTAGACACCATGTCTAATTTGATGTAGGAAAGCATTTTAACCTAAGCACCGTACTTAATTTAGAAAAACTTTGGAAGTAAGATCAGTACACTCCAAACCCAAGCATACTATAGTAGACAAAGGTAGCCTAAAAGCATTACGGAGATTTACTCAAATGGAGATAAAAGAGCAAGATCATGGTGAGGAATATTATTTTTTAGATAAAAATGCAAGTGACATGGATATATGCACGGAACTAAACATGTTGTGGATTTGATTTGAGAAATTCAAACTAAACGAAAACTGATGTATGGATTATTCAAAGTAAACGTGCAGTGGAATACAAAAATTTAAAGATAATTTCTCATCAAGTTTAAAGTCCATGAGCAGGACTATCTCACATTTCTTGACCAAACTCACCATGACTCACAATTTGAGATGGAATTTGTGAGTAGTGTAGCGTCTATGTTCATCACATGGAATGAGATTTGAATTCTTGTGACGGCGACCTTTTCTCCGATCTACACATAGTTAGAATATTATATATGTTTATACAAACCTATGAGATGGCAGAGTTCTAGTGTTGATGGATCATGAACGTTCAGGCACCCTGGGTTCTTCAATATTTCTTCTTTTTCTTGTGGAAATTCACCGGAAGGTCAAAACGGCGTCTGTTGTCTTGTCTATTCCACAATTTAACAGAACAGGGGTAATCCCACTAAAGCTAGTGATAAATTAAATTAGTAGAAACCAATGTTAATAATCAAAATCTTTATGCCAATTGTTTTCTGCGCTAGAAATGCTTGTTGGTATTTCTTACCTTCACAGATAAATCTGCAAGCGCACGGAATACCGTAGTAGCACTTCACCGGGAGTATTCCAGGTATCGTATTTATCCACAGGGAAACAATGGAATAAAGAGTATTGAATAGTAACAAAGGAGTATCTACTAATTAACATACCAGCATAGCTAGAGCAAAGGTAAGTATAATAATAGAAATTATAATCTAATGACACTAATAGAAATTATCATTGTCCTAGGGAGGTTACTTGCCTGTACCCTTGAGGATGTCTATAAGATCCTATAATCAACTCTGGCTAATTGGTTCTAGGGTCGGGGGGCTGCGGGATACATATCCTTAGCGGATGCATTTAAATTTCTTTGACAGGAATTGGGCAATTGTAGACAAGACCCTCCAGCTCTTTATGCTAAACAACAAGAGGCTCGGGGCTACACCCAATGGGTGCACTTTTTAGAAAGCACACACCATTAGAAGATTTCAAGAGCACTTCATGGCTTCTCTCAAGAAGGTACTCAGATGCTGCTTGATTCTACTCGGCCAAGACCAGAAGTTTCAAGGTGACCTCACCTATCAACCATGAAGAGCTTAGGGGCTTGTGGGATAGAATCTCTGGGTACCCCGCAAGGAAAGGTGAAGACCAAGTCTGACTAGGACTCTCCGTATGTAATCCTAGTAGTATTGCTACCTTGTAATCCTACTAGAACTCTACTATTGTAACTGACAAGGAGACTTGCCTCCTAGACTATATAAAGGAGGGCAAAGCTCCCTAGATTGGTAGATTCAACATCTCATACACAATAATCCAACGCAAAGGCAACACGCCTAATTGGACTAGGGTATTACGCTATTCTAGCGTCCTGAACCAATATAAATCGCTATCTCTTGTGTTCACCATCGAGTTTTGCATACACCGAAGCCCATCAATCATCATCCTAGGTAACCCCGTGATGTGTTGCTGGACATCAAACACTGACACTTTGTCATGGAAAAGATTTTAGACGCGTTCATGAGCAACGACCCCAAGATGGTGGAGCTAAGGTCGCATATGTTTTGCCAGGTTGGCATGGCGCTGCCATAGACACAAGCCAAAGTACAAGGCAGACCATACCATTGACTGGAGGACTCGATAGGCATCCAATCGATGATATCATGAAACCAATGCCTTGCCAGCTCACGATGCCCAACGATAGGAAGTCAAGGAGACGGATGGAGGTGGCAATGGGAATGGCTTTGCTAGGAGTCATGTACGACAACAAGCCAATTCATGTGCATATTCATGTGCTTGCTTGCATTTGCACAAGTTTTGAAATTTGATATCCATGCTTGTGTGGTGTATGCTAGTTATAGAACTTGAATGATGATATGACAAGTAGCATGCATACGTTGTTAGCTAGATATGTTATTTCTAAAGTGGTACTAGTACCTTGCTTACAATGTTGATCTCATGAGGTACCTAGTGTTTTTGATGTATCTAGCTATCCATGGTGCTAAGGGTGATTCAATTGTGCACTCCGATAGGTATCACGCTTCAAAGGTCCATTCTTTATACCTTAGCATCATTTGGTAGTGGTAACTCTCCCACAACTCCAATTTATGCATATGTGTAAGCTTTGAACCAAACTCAATGACACATATGTAGGGGGAGCTAACACTACCAAACCGGATTTGTGAAACTTATTCAATTCTTACCTTATGAAAAAATGCTTGGGCAAGCAACTCAAATCCAAAATTGAATTCAATTCATATCTTTGTGAAGGTTGTCATTAATTACCAAAAAGGCGAAGATTGAAAGCCCTAGTTTGGTTTTGGATAATTGATGAAACCTATTGGACTAACCCTATGCTCTAAGTGTGTAGATGAGATAGGTTGGTCTAAGTCCATGATGGAGCTAGATGGCACTCAAGTGATGGAGATGGCCAAAAGATGGTGTTCAAGTGCTCCAATTTGGAAAATAATAAAGAGAAAAACAAAATGGGGCTCAAGGCAAAGGTATAAGACCTAAGGCCATTTTATTTTGCAAGTCAAGACGCAATAGTGTGCATGACTGGGTTAGGATAGATAGTCGTACTATTAAGAAGGGGAAGTCTCTTGGTATTTACAGTTATCTAAGTGCCACTAGGTGAATTGACTCCATGCATGTGCATTAGGAACCTAGTGAGTGCTAACAACCCTTGAAAAATGATTGTGAAAATGCTAACTCACAAACACAAGTGATGGAACTTTATGGAGTTAACACATTTGCACAAGGGTTGAAGAGATAGAAGTGAAGGAGCTCACTGGTTAGCATCGTACAATAGTGGCGCTGTCATCGGACAAAAAGACTTAGCATCCGATGTGAAACCCTAGAGCTCAGGCAGTGGTAGCAGAGGCATCAGACGTTAAAGGAACAAGCATCAGACAAAGTGGATTTGTGTCTGATGTGTTTTGGCTCCTCTCTGTCTTGAAAATAATTGTTTGGATGTTGCATCAGACGATGGCGGGATGAGCATTTGATGCAATGGTCACACTGTTCACTCGATGGCCATGGAGTCAACAGGACATCAGACGCTAGTGCTGGTCCGATGTGGACCATTGGACGTGTCTAATAAGAAATCAGTGGCTCTGGAACCTCTCTGAATCGCATTGGACGCTGGTGGCGCTTTGGTCCGATGTGGCATCAGACGCTGGTGAGTTTGGGAGTGATCCAAAGTGCATTTGCTTAGAGTTGAGGCATGTAGTGGAACTAGAGATCATTTTGCTATGGGATTTATTGTTACTCTTGGTGGTTGCCGCCATCTAGCTTGGAGCAGCGGTGATCGTTGAGCGGAGGGTGGTGATTGTCTTCGGCTCCGATCGGTGATTTGTGAGGGGTTCTTGTGCCTATTCCCCACAGGAGATCACAAAAGGAAACTCTAGTGGATTGGTCGTGGCTTGTGGATCCTCATTTGTGTTGGTTTTGCGGCTCCCAAGTGTTGGGCTAGGCGTGTGATGCCTATTAGCGCATGAGCCACCAAGTCAGTGCATCACCACAACGTGGAGTAGGTTGCCGGCAAGCAACCGAGCCACGGGGATAAATCTTGTGTACCATATTGTCTCTTGGTATTCATATTGACACTTGCCCGGTTCGGTATATCGCTCTACTCCTCTTGCATTACATTGATATATCTTGTGTAGAGCTAGCTTGTTTACCTTGTGTAGCTAGTTGAGTAGCTTAGTTGTAGTTAGATCTTTAGCTTGCTCACTAGTTGTTGTAGTTGTTGCCTAGCTAGTTTGGTTGTGTGAAATCAACATAGAGATGATTGTAACTAGCATGTGGTAGGTGGCTTGCCTATTTGATTAGAGCTAGAGCAAAATTGCATTATCACCATATTATTGTCTAACACTTTGCTCTAGTGAATTTATAGAATTTTTAATTAGGCTATTCACCCTCCTCTAGCCATTTAGGACCTTTTCAAGTGGTATCAGAGCCATGGTCACCGTTCATTTGAGGCTTAACAACCTTTGTTGTTACAATGGCTCAAATCATTATCAACCATGTTAGCAATCCACCGTTCTTTGATGGTACATTCTATGATTATTGGAAAAGAAAAATGAGAACACATTTGGGATCAATGAATTAGAAGATTTGTCATGTTGTAGAGAATGACTTGTTGTGCTTGATCCAACCAATCCAACTCCAAGAGAACTAGAGAATCATCAATGCAATACAATTGCTCTCAACACTCTCTACAATGCCATTTATCCAAAAGTATTTGAGCAATTCAAAGATCTTGAGCGTGCTCATGAAGTGTGGAAAAGATTGGAAGAAACTTATGAGGGCACACCGATGGTCAAGAGTGCTAAATTGTACATCCTCAAAGATAAGTTGACAAGTTTCAAGATACAAGAAGGTGAGAGTATTCTAGAGATGTTCTATCGGTTACAAGTGATTGTGAATGATCTAAAAGGCTTGGGTGAGAAAATTAGTGATGAAGATGTCTCCCACCGGTTCTTGAGATGCTTACCCTCAAGATTTGAAACTTTGGTCACCATCATTATGAGAGGCAGTTTAAAGGATATGGCCCCTAACCAAGTACTAGGTGATATCATGACACAAGAGACATACTGTGTGGAAAGGGAAGGGGTTAACCAAGAGGAGAAGAAGACGAGTGTGGCATTGAATACCGCATCATCATCCAAGAGCAAGGGCAAAGCAAAGAAAGAAGAACCAAGTGAAGATGAAGGCTCAAGTGCTTGTGATGATGAAGATGAAGAAATGTCTCTCTTTGTGCGTTAGTTTGGCAAATTCATGAAGAAGAAGAGCTATGGTGCTAGAAGAAAGAAGGCATCATCTAAGAACAATGAAGAACCAAGGAGGTGCTTCAAGTGCAAGAGCAAGGATCATCTCATTGTGAATTGCCCATACAATAGTGACAATGATGATGATGAGAAGAAGGACAAGAAAAGGACAAGAAGGATAAGAAGATGACCATCAAGAAAAAGAAGAAGGGTCACTCTTATTTTGTCACATGGGATAGTGATGCTTCCTCAAGTGATGATGATGATGATAGTGATGATGAGAGGAAGATTGCGAAGAAGAAGGCACTTGCAAGCATTGCTATCAACAACAAGCCTTCTCTCTTTGATGCTCCATCGACATGCTTCATGGCCAGAGGTCAAAAGGTACAATCCAATGATGAGAGCAATAGTGGGAGTGATAATAAGGAAAAGGAAGAGTACCCCAAGGAGGAGCTCTTTGGGATGTTACAAGAGGCTCAATCTTACATTGAGAAGAAGAGAAAGGAGTGCAAAGAATTACGCAAGAAGCATGATGCTCTTGAGCAATCCTTTGGGGAGCTCACGGCCACTCATGAGAGGTTTGTGATTGCTCATGAGAAGCTTGAAAAGGCTCACTCTTCTCTTGTTGCTCAAGGTGATAAGGAACCTATTGCAACTACCAACATAGGAGTCACTTGTGATATTCTTGATGAAACATTCTATACTCCTATTATTGTTGCTCCCACTAACCCTTCATGTAGCTCATCCACTACTACTTCACTATGAGTGACGGTTTCACTTGTGATGCCTCACTAAAGGTGGAGAATGAGACTCTTAAGAGAGAGGTCAATGAGCTCACTCACACCTTAGGCAAAGCCTATGATGGTGAGGCCCGCTTGCTAAAGTGCTTGGGTAGCCAAAGATTTCCCCTAAACAAAGAGGGATTGGGCTATACTCCCAAGAATGGCAAGGCGGCCTTTGCAACTTCCAAAACTAGTTTTGTGAAGAGTAATGGTCAGTTTTGCAATAGATGCAAGAAAGCCAGGCATGTAGAGCAATATTGCAAGAACAAGAAACAAAATGCTAATGTATCCTCCATTCAATTTGATTCTTGCTATGTGCTTACCAAGGGTATTAATGGTGTGAAAGCTAAATTCATTGGTGCACCTATTGTGGGCTCAAAGAAGAAAGCTATTTGGGTGCTCAAGAGCCTAGTCACTAGCCTTGGAGGACCCAAAAAGGTTTGGGTACCTAAAAAGAATTGATCTTCTTTTGTAGGTCAATTATAAAGACTAAGGAAGGCATTGGGTGCTTGATAGTGGGCGCACTCAACACATGACCAGAGATGCAAGGATGTTCAATTCAATCAATACAAGTGGCAATAATGAGTTTGATAGTATCACATTCGGTGACAATGGCAAAGGCAAGGTGAAAGGGCTTGGTAAGATTGTTATATCAAATGATATGAGCATATCCAATGTGTTGCTAGTTGAAAGCTTCAACTTTAATTTGTTATCCGTGGCTCAACTTTGTGATTTGGGGGTTCAAATGCATATTTGGGGTTGATGATGTTGAGATTGTTAGTGTTGATGGATCAAACTTGATATTCAAGGGCTTTAGATATGAGAATCTATACTTGGTTGATTTCAATGCTAGTGAAGCTCAACTCTCTACTTGTTTGTTCTCCAAGTCTAGCATGAGTTGGTTATGGCATAGGAGATTGGCACATGTTGGCATAAAACAATTGGATAGATTGATTAAGCATGATTTAGTGAAGGGCTTGAAAGATGTGAAATTTGAAAAAGATAGATTGTGATTGTGTAGCTCTTGTCATGCCAAAAAGCAAGTTGGAAACACACATCCTAACAAGAGCATAATGAGCACTAGTAATGCACTTGAGTTATTGCACATAGATTTGTTTGGGCCAACAACATATACAAGCATTGATGGTAACAAATATGGCTTTGTGATAGTGAATGACTTTACTAGATACACATGGGTCTTCTTTCTTATTGACAAAAGTGAAGTGTTTGATGTGTTCAAATCATTTGTCAAGAGAAGCCAAAATGAGTTTGATACAAGAATCAAGAAAAAGTGACAATTGAAGTGAGTTTAGAAACACAAGAGTTGATGAGCTATGTGATAAGTTTGGAATCAAACATCAATATTTGGCCAAATACACTTCACAATCAAATGGCCTTATTGAGAGGAAAAATAGAACATTGATTGATATGGCAAGGTCTATGCTTAGTGAGTACAATGTGAGTGATTCTTTTTGCGTGGAAGCTATCAACATGGCTTGTTATTGTAGCAACCGACTTTATTGTCACCCACTCTTGAAGAAGACATCATATGAGCTATTGAATGGTAGAAAGCCCAACATTGCATACTTTAGAGTGTTTGGTTGCAAATGCTATATTCTCAAGAAAGGCACAAAATTGAGCAAGTTTGAGAAGAAATGTAATGAAGGATTCTTACTTGGTTACTCCACTACAAGTAAAACATATAGAGTTTGGAACAACACAATAAACATAGTGGAAGAGGTGCATGATGTTGAGTTCGATGAAACCAATAGCTCTCATGATGAAGCTGATAACTTAGATGATGTGAGAAGCATTCAATTGGCCAATGCAATGAAGAATATGGATATTGGTGATATTCTGCCTAGGGAGGTGGTTGATGTTGAAGATGACAAAGATCAAGTGCTCCTCCATCAAATGTGCAAGCTAGTGATTCTCTTGATAAATCTCAAATCCAACAAGTGCAAGATCAACAAGTGGCAAGTTCATCTCAAGCAAATCAATCAAGTCACCAAGCAAGTGCAATTAATCAAGCTCAAGTTCTCCAACCGGTTCACATTGCAAGAGAACATCCATTGGACCAAATTGTTGGTGACTTTACTAGTGATGTGCAAACAAGATCAAGGTTGGCATCCTTTTGTGAGCACTATTCATTTGTGCCATCCTTTGAACCAACTAAGATAGAAGATGCAATGATGGATGTTGATTGGGTTAATGCTATGCATAAAGAGCTAAACAACTTCAAAAGAACCAAGTTTGAGAATTGGTTGAGAGGCCAAAGAACTATAATGTGATTGATACCAAGTGGGTGTTTATAAACAAGCAAGATCAAGATGGCATAATGATAAGAAACAAAGATAGCACAAGGTTACACTCAAGTGGAGGTCTTGACTTTGGTAAAACATTTGCCCTAGTTGCAAGATTGGAAGCAATAAGAATCTTATTAGCCTATGCTTGTGCCCACAACATCAAGCTATATCAAATGAGTGTGAAGAGTGCATTTCTCAATGGCTACATCAACAAGTTGATTTATGTTGAGCAACCCCCGGTTTTGAAGATGACAAGAAGCCCAACCATGTGTACAAGATAAAAAAGGCAATGTATGGTTTGAAACAAGCACCTAGAGCATGGTATTAGAGAATGAAGGATTTCCTACTCTCTAAAGGGTTCAAGATGGGTAAGGTTGACACCATTCTTTTCACTAAGAAGATAGGCAAAGACTTGTTTGTGTTGCAAATCTATGTTGATGACATTATATTTGGTTCAACCAATCAAGAATTTTGTGAAGAGTTTGAAAAAATGATGGCTAGTGAGTTTGAAATGTCTATGTGTTTACACCAGATTTTGGAATGGCCATAGAAACCTGGAATTTAGGAAATATCGTGAAGACCGCTGTCGGTGTTTTGGACCAGGGGTCCTCAACCAACGAGTGAATTTGTACTGCGTGCCCCTAATCTCGGATGGTGATGCAAAGAGACACAAGGTTTATACTGGTTCAGGCTATAGATGCCCTACGTCCAGTCCGAGAGAGCGATCTTGTATTCCTTGCACCGAGGTGCTCGTAGTAGGGGTTTACAAGCAAGGCGAGAGAGGGAGCTAGTCCTAAGTCTCTGAGTGATGCGGTGTGGATTGCTGGAAATGTTGATTTCAGGCAGCAGGGAAGCGTGCGCGTTACAGTTGGTCGAGCGTATGTTTGTCTATCTCGTCTACCCTTCTATCCATCTGTGCGCGTGCCCATATCTAGAAATGGCCCTGGTCACCCCCTTTTATAGTTGAAGGGGGGACCGGGGTGGTACATGTGTTCGCTACACAGCGTCTTGTAGGCGGAGATGGCGTGTCCGAGCCCTGTAGCTATCTACTGTGGCGGTATGGTCGATGGAGCGGCCCTGTACTTGATGTGCTGGAGCAACATGCCGGTCACACCCGATCCTGTGCGACGTGGGAGCTCCAGTGACAGCTTGACGCAGGGCATGGCGGGTGACACGCCCCATCGCTGTGCGTTGACGATGTAAAGAGCCGAGGCTCAGTTGGTGCCGAGGCCAAGCCATCGGGGGGGGGGGGGGGGGCTCGGTGGGCGTGAATCCCGAGGCTGCCAAGACCCTGAAGCGGATTGCTAAGGCTTGGAGGGAGAAGTTGGTCATGTGCACTGATTCCGAGGCTACAGTGACCCGAACACGGCTCCCCATGCCGCGTTGTTCTCGGAGCAGGAGTTAGGTAGCATAGTGTGGTACGGGCGTCAGTTATGGGCACAGTGCCGAGCACACTGGCCAGTAACCCCTGCCCGGTCTTGTCTCCCGTCCTGTCGGCCACTCCGCTGTACTGCGTCGACGTGCGGCTGGTGTTGCGGTAGTGGTTGGACGCGTGACGTTTTGTTAGAGGAGTCGGTCGAGACGGAAGCGACGAGGTTGTTGCCGAGCCGGCCTCGCGCGAGGCGGAGAATCGGTGCTTTTGACCGAGGCCTTTCGGGCGAGGTGGAGGGTCATTACTTCGTCCGAGGCCTTGTGGTTTGGGGCCTCGGTCGAGGGGGCCTCGGCCGAGGCAGGGAGTTGATACCTCCTCCGAGGTCTTGCAGCGAGGGGGCCTCGAGCGAATCGGAGAATCAGCCGAGGCCCGTGGTTGTTACTTGGCTTCGACATTTACAAGGTCTAAGTAGTTTTTTCGGTTCTTGCTTAGGGTATCCCTTTTTATGGTATCCAACAACCGCATTGCTCATAGAATCGACTCATGTGTAGTAGAGTCGAATCAGCTAATTCGGATTAGAGTCGGAATCGGCTAAGGAGCTGGAGACATCAGCACCATCGGCTGAAGTCAAAATTGACTAAGAAGACGACATCGGCTAAGAGCGTGAAAGCATCGGTCTCTGCTAAAAAGGGAAATCATGGAGTCCAATTTATCTTAATTAGAATATTTTCTTTATTTGTAAGAATTATAAGTCTTATTCGACTAGGACTCATGCTAAGTCTAGGGTATAAATATAAACCCCGGCTATTGTAATGGGACATCAACACACACCAATACAACTTTCAGCTCTCACTCCAAAATCTTAGGAGTAGGAGTAAAGTAGATCTCGGCAAGTTTTTCAGTAGACAGGGCTGCATCGGTTTGGATCTTTGGTTTACTTGTAAGTACCATCACGACTAGTATTTTATCTTGTGAGGCTGCATTTGCTCGTAAGTACCATCACGACTAGTATTTTATCTTGTGAGGCTGCATCTTTTGACCTCTCACTCGATTGAATATTAGTTAGTTATCGACTTATATCTGATTTAGTAAGGCTGCATCTTTTGACCTCTTGCTTAATTCGGTATAAGTCAAAGTTATCGATTCTATTAAGAGTAGTAAGGCTGCATCTTATGATCTCTTGCTATTTTTGGTAGAATCACCAGCTATCGATCTTGTTAAATTTAGTAATTTACTAGATTTAGTAAAATCACCCTTATTTGGACTAGATTCAAGGTCCATCGGCTCTTATCATAATTAATCTGTCATTCTACTATCGCATCACGTCAATATCCTTAGTTTTGACGATAGATTACATTTTATTAGCCGATGTATCTTGTTTTGTAGTTAACCATAGCGTGTGTTCAAGTCATTGTTTTGCTAGTAGATAGATTCGTCGATTAGTAATCTCTAGTTTACCACTCGCTGTCAATGCTGCATCGCTTCGACCTGATTGATGGGAGTGTTAGATGAGAGTTTACTAGTCTATGGATTTATTTATCAGTAAAATAAGAATTGTTCATACACTATGTTTCCATCGGCTATTTAGCCAATGGCATGCGCCTTCATTGATTTAGCATATTTTCAATGACTTGTTTGACTATGAATAGATTTGTTGATTGGATGGTTCTAATCTGTTATTTTTACCAAGGCTGCATCAACTTGACCTGATTGGCAATGATAGTAGATTGGATCTGTCTAGTTAATAGGTTTGTTTATATAAAATAGGAAATTGTTGCATGCTAAATATCTTTAATTGTCCTGCATCGACTCATTAGCCGATAGCCCGTGCTGTCATGATTTATCCTGTTTTATACCTATCGACTCTCTGATATTCTCTGAGTTAGACGATGGCATGAGCTCTCACTACATAAAATGTCTTCAAGTTTTTGTTTTGATATGATTAGGTTCATGAGCTTGATAGCTTTACTTTATTGCTTTTATTGACGCCGCATCAATATGAACTATTCGATAGTGATAATGAACTAGATCTAGATGGCTTATAGATTTAATTATGTTAAAATTGGATGTTTGTTTACGTGTTATGCTCATTTTATTGACTCATTGGCTCTTTGCTTGACATTGATCATATCCTGCTATAGCCGATGATATTTGTTTTAATTATTTTCTATCATCAAACTATTGGATATTGGCTTTGTAGCTGATAGCCTTATTGTCACACCTGATTTTAATGGACAAAATTGAATGCAAATCATATGTATGCCAGGATCAATTTTCATACATATGATGACTTCATTACAGTATCAAAATTAGAGTTGCTTACATAACGAAACATTATTACAAAAATGACCTGTGGATTTGAAAGCAAAACTCCTAAATGCTAGCGGAAAGGGACGCCATCTTTACAGGAAGGTTGACCGGGGGCACACCAGCCTAACAACGACACCGTCTTTAGGAAACACCATCTTTTGGAAACTCCATCTTCCAGTCTGAAAAGCTAGGTGGGTTAGCAAGGGGGAGAAAGAGAAGGGTGAGTACATTGAAATGTACTCCTCAAGTGTAGGAAAGTATGACATGAGGGCCAACACAAGGAAAAGCTTATACAGGTTTGACAAGCACTTAAGTGATACACCCTATTTTCCTTAAATCCTTAGCACCTATTTACTTGGTGAAAATCTACCTTCTCCTCAGAGAACCAACACTCGGATCCCATCCAAGCCAACTAACACTTGGATTCCATCTAAGCCACCAATTGAACCACCCGCTCCCTTACCAAGGGAACCACCCAACCACGAACCAGAGCCAACTAATCAAGAAGTCTAGGCCGCTCTTGACCATGAGCACGGCTGATATATCAGTTTTACACTCTACAGAGGTTGCACACTTTCACCATGAGTCATGTTTTTCCCATCATGCTAAACACTGCCTAGGTGCCTAGCGGGGTCACACTACAAGGCCTTTACAAAGCTATGGTTCCCACCCCTGTGCATTCACTAAGGATTCACCGATTTAGGCCCCCCTCTTATGCCACCAAACTATCCACAATGCATAGAAATGGGCACCTAATTAATCAGCCAGGGCCAGAGCCATATAGCCCTCGAGGTTGCGCTGTTAAGCCAGGTTACTTGTCCATGAACCAGTCCTTAGAATCCAGGCAGGAACGAGCACAAACCTTTTCCACCAATTCCAACAATCCACCAGAAAATATTTACCCAAAATCTGGCAACATACCACCACCAAGACGAACCATCCTGCCAGATTCCTATTCACCATGTTGCTAAAAGGTTACCAAACCATATATTGCATAGATCATTAGTCAAGATTAAATTATAACCTTCCCATCCCAAGACTGCAAGCTAAGCATTGACTTCTACCCATCCAAACTGGGTCTCAAGGATGATATATAACAAGTTCTAGTAAACCCTACATGAGATTCAAGTCTATGACTTAGCATGCAGTTAAAGGTCTAACTACTGTAACTCAAAGTAAAACAAAAGTAGGAGCAAGTATGGTCAAGGACACTTGCCTAACAACGTTGTTCAGACACTGAACTTTCCTTCGGGATCGTCTGTTCTTCGATACACCGCAACCATGGGAACCAGCATAACAAAGTTACCTAAAAATAGTACACCAAACATTATAAAAACATACTATAAAGGTTACTAACAAGTAGGGCTCATTTCTACGATCGCGTGAGCGTGAAAACCACTAAAACGGAGCTACGGTTTGAATGTTATGGTCTTTTAAGTTTACGGGGCATTTTGGTAAATCAAAGGGTTTATTTGTAAATCCTTTTCAAATCTAGGGACCAAAATGTAAATTTTTGGTCCACAAAATCTTTTTTGTAAGAGATAAAAGGGTTTCTGTGCAAAAGTGCCATTTTTAGAATTATTTTTATTAAGCAAAACACATTAATGATATTATAATTGGAATTATAACATCATTAATCATTTTAATAAAACAAAATTAAAACTATTTTATATTTATTTTTGTTAACCAAAATAGATTAATGACATTATTAATGAATATAATAACATCATTAACCATTTAGGGTAATAAACAAACATAAAATATACATTTTTAACACATAACTCATTTTTGTTTGCTGTTTGGGCTAAAACAGAAATAAACATAGATTACAGGGTGGATCTTGCAAGAATGGTATGACTTAGGGAACGTTGAGCTGATTTCGGAATAAAAGAGGGGTTATACTGTAAAAGAGGCGGTGACTGGGCTTGACCTTGCCGAGGTGGCAATTGACCGGTGACGTGGCGTGCGCTGGTTGGTTGGAGGTGAGGACGCAGCGGGGGGGGGGGGGGGGGCGCGGACCTGTTGACCAGCGGTCAAAGGCGCATCTGGGCCGTTCATTTTAAATCAGACGGCATGGGGACAATGGCCTTCCCAGGCTCCTGTGCGCCGGGGAGGATGGAGCTCCCGTCGGCGGCGGGTTTGCCGGCGTTGCCCGGGACGGCGCTCCGGAGGCCGGGGTGCTCCGGCGGGCGGCGGAAGATGGAGAGGAGGCCACGGAGAGCTTGCCTGCGGTGATCTTCGGCAGCGAGGAGGCTTCGGAGATGGGGTTCCTCGGCGAGAGGTGCACGGGAGGCGGTGGAGTTCGGTGTGCGCCGGTAACCCGGTGTTGCTAGGACGAAAACTCCATGCGAACTAGCGGAGGAGGCGCGGTGGGTTCTCGCGATGCTCAAGGAGGAAGCGGGGAGGTGTTTGGGACCACGTAGGTGGAGATCGATGGCGGCGGCGGGAGGATGCGGGCGTTGGGAGCGGAAGGGAGGACTCGGGAAGGAGCGGGAAGGGTGTGGCGTGCTATTGTGGAGCCGGTGGTCTCCCCTTATAGAGCCGAGAGGGAGGAAGGGAGCGGATGAGCTGGGTCTCGAGCACGGGCATGCCGGTCATGGCGGCTGATCAATCTCAGTACGAGGAGGACGGATCCCAGCGGACTGCGTCGACCGGTGAGCGAGGCAGGAGCGGGGACTTGGTACTGCGCTCGTGCGGTGGACATGGGAGGGCCGGGTCGTGCGGGCGCGAATGGCGGGGTGCCCGCGGCCGGAGGAAGGGGACGAAACTGACCCATGGGGCCCGCTGGGTAGAGACCCAGAGAGAGGGGATGGGTGGGGCCCGGTGGGCAGCGAGTGGGAGAGGGGCGCGGTGTGGGCTGGCCTCCACGCGTAGATGGGCCTCGGCCTAGGCAGGAAGGGAGGAGGGGGCGCGGGTGGGGAGCAGGCCTGGGCCGAAAATGGGCCAAAGGAGAGAGGGCCCTCTCTTTTTTTCTTTTTTTTATTTTATTTTACTTTTGTAAATTCATTTTGAGTTCAAATTCAAAAGCTTTTTGAACCAAAAAAGTTTGAAATTATTTTTTAAATATTTCTGAGTTTTGGAGATAAAACTTTGAACTTGCTTCAAATAAAGATTTAAATACTTTATTTATTTTATACATAGATCGAATTTTATAAATTCTTTTTCACCTAATAAAATTTATGCAACCGGCATACATGCAACACACCTTTCATATTATATAAAAAAAGGTTTTCAAAATTCACATTTTGCACATTTTTAATTACTAAAAGCCTAACTAAATCTTGTAAATTTTTGGAAAATTATGAAATATTTTATTTTATTTAGTGAAAGCAAATCACAACCCAAAATTGAAATTTTGGGGTGTGACACTTATCAATTGTCTCTTTAGCCATAACTTGGAACTGTCTTGAGCAATACCGACACATTCCACCTTAGCATATTTTCAATGACTTGTTTGACTATGAATAGATCTGTTGATTGGATGGTTCTAATCTGTTATTTTTATCAATGCTGCATCAACTTGACCTGATTGGCAATGATAGTAGATTGGATCTGGCTAGTTAAAATGAATTAGATCTAGATTGCTTATATATTTAATTGTGTTAAAATTAGACGTCTGTTTACATGCTATACTCTTGACCTAATGATAGCCAACACTTTTTTTTAGAAAGAGAGAGTCTCATCTAGTGACCTTCAGTAGCGGACAACACTCTAGCCAGATTGACTTTGTCCTCACAAGAAGAAAGGACAAACGAGCATGCTTGGATTGCAAGGTGATACCAGGGGAGTGTGTTGTTTCTCAACATAAGCTTTTGGTGGCAGACTTTCATTTTCAGGTGCATGCCCATAGGGATAAACAAGCTAAGATTGAAAGAACAAAGTGGTGGAAACTAAAAGGGGAGACGTCAGAGGTATTCAGGGAAAGGGTTATCAAAGAGGGCTCTTAGAAGGAAGAAGAGGACATAAATAACATGTGGGAGAAGATGGCAACCAACATTCGGAAGGTGGCCTCAGAGGTGTGTGGAGTAACCAAAGGAAGTGGAGGCGAGGTTAAAGATACTTGGTGGTGGAACGAGGAAGTCCAAAGGGCTATTAAGGAGAAGAAAGAGTGCTATAGACGCTTGTACCATAACAGGAGTGTGGACAACATAGAGAAGTACAAGGTGGCAAAGAAGACTGCAAAGCAAGCTGTAAGTGTGGCAAAAGGTAGAGTGTACGAGAATCTTTACAAATGTTTGAGTATGAAGGAAGGAGAGAAGGACATTTATAGGATGGCTAGGGTTTGTGAGAGAAAGACAAGGGACTTCAACCAAGTCAAGTGCATTAAGAATGAAAGGGAGCGTCTCTTGGTGAAGGAGGATGAGATCTGACATCGATGGCAAGAGTATTTTGACAAATTGTTCAATGGTGAGAATACGGACACAACCTTTTAGTTGGATGACTCTTTTGATGACACCAATAGGTGCTTTGTGCGGAGAATCCAAGAATCTGAGGTCAGAGAGGCGTTGAAAAGGATTAAAGGAGGTAAGGCGATGGGACCGGATGGTATCCCAATTGAGGTGTGGAGATGCCTCGGGGACATTGCTATAGTATGGCTAACCAAGCTGTTCAACCATATTTTTTGATCGAACAAGATGCCTGATGAGTGGAGGAGAAGTATATTGGTACCGATCTACAAGAATAAAGGGGATATTCAAAGTTGTACTAATTACCAGGGAATTAAGTTGATGAGCCATACTATGAAGCTATGGGAGAGAGTTATCGAGCATCGCTTGAGAGCAATAACGCGGGTCTCTATGAACCAATTTGGTTTCATGCCCGGAAGGTCAACCATGGAAGCAATTTTCTTAATAAGACAAGTTATGGAGCGGTATAGGGAGAAGAAGAAGGACCTACACATGGTTTTTATTGACTTGGAGAAGGCTTATGATAAAATACCAAGGAATGTTATGTGGTGGGCTTTGGACAAACATAAAGTCCCAACGAAGTACGTCGGGCTCATTAAGGACATGTACAACAATATTGTGACTAGAGTTCGAACAAGTGATGGAGACACGGATGACTTCCCGATTATGATAGGACTACATCAAGGGTCAGCTTTGAGCCCTTATTTGTTTGCCTTAGTGATGGATGAGGTCACAAGGGACATACAAGGGGACATCCCTTGGTGTATGCTTTTCGCGGACGATGTAGTGCTAGTTGATGAAAGCCAAACAAGAGTGAATTAGAAACTGGAGTTATGGCGTGAGACTTTGGAGTCCAAAGGTTTTAGACTCAGTAGAACTAAAACTGAGTATATGAGATGTGAATTCGGCACTACTATTTGGGAGGAGGAAGATATTAGTTTGGAAGGTCAAGTAGTGCCTAGGAAGGATACCTTTCGATATTTAGGATCAATGCTACAGAGAGACGGGGATATTGATGAAGATGTTAGCCATAGAATCAAAGTAGGGTGGATGAAGTGGCGGCAAACATCTGGTGTCCTATGTGACAAAAGGGTACCACAGAAGCTAAAAGGCAAGTTTTATATGACAGCGATTAGACCTGCTATGTTGTATGGTGCAGAATGTTGGCCTATGAAAAGACGACATGTTCAACAGATAAGTGTCGCGAAAAATATGTATGTTGCGTTGGATTTGCGGTCATACAAGAAGGGATCAAGTTCAGAACGATGATATACGTGATAGATTAGGGGTAGCACCAATTGAAGAAAAGCTTGTCCAATACCGGTTGAGATGGTTTGGACATGTCCAACGGAGACCGCCAGAGGCACCGGTGCGTAGTGGAATCCTAAGCCAGGATAGTAACGTGAAGAGAGGCAGAGGAAGACCGAAGTTGACTTGGGTAGAGGCAATAAAAGGAGACTTGAAAGGATGGAATATATCCAAAGACTTAGCCTTAGATAGGAATGCTTGGAAGATAGCTATTCACGTGCCTGAACCTTGATTGCTTCTGCTGGGTTTCAACTCTAGCCTACCCCAACTTGTTTGGGACTTAAAGGCTCTGTTGTTGTTGTTGTTGTTTACGTGCTATACTCATCGGCTCTTTGCTTGACATTGATCATATCCTGCTATAGCCGATGACATTTGTTTTAATTGTTTTCTATCATCAAACTGTTGGATACTGGCTCTGTAGCCGATAGCCTTATCAATTGGCTGTTTAGCCATACATTGGAACTATCTGGAGCAATACCGACACGTTCCACCTTAAATTACTTATTACATTTTCCCTTGTCAATTGTAGGTCAAATTGGTTGGCACGCCTACGAACCCGAAATCGACTTGTCTTGCTGAAGCTAAGGAGATCTTCTAGGCTTGTCATGTGTGCCCTCGGTGCAGACACCACAAATCCGCGTCGACACATTCTTTTTGGCACGATCGGTGGGACCACAATCATCATCATGGATAATGCATCAGCGCTCAATGTTGCGCTTGAGGATTTGCCTGAAGATCATAAATCAATCATCGAGAAGACAATAGAAGAGTTCTAGAAAAAAATGTATGCTCTCCTATGGCAGGATGCATGATAAGGTTATACAGAAGTTTCAATTGCTAAGGGTTCTTCTCTTAGGACAAAGAGATGAAGACGAAGAAGCAAACAAGAAGTTCGTCGTGGATTCAATCCACAAAATCATCCATGAAGCTCTGGGTAATCACAATGAAGTGTTTCTGAATATGTTTAGAAATGTTCTAAAGGAAGTCATGTGTGGTGTGCCTATAGATCAGACGGGGCCTGCATATTTTAATGCCTCTCAATCAGCTAATGGAATCATGGCTGGGACAAGCAAACAACCGATGGAGGGAGAGATACAGTAGGCACCCAATGTTGACAATACACAATAGGGACATCAGCCGATTGTGCAGTCTACACAGCAGTTGCAGCTTGCGCAGCCCACTCACCAGCTACAATCTTCTCAGATGGCTGCATTTGACACTTCGGCACGTATACCACTGTCGGCTAAGAAGATAGCATCTTCCATGCATCAGATTGCCAAAGATGTGGATCAAGCGTTCTTCAATGCTCAGTGGTCACCCCCTCAAGGGATTTAGAGTGATTACGTTCCACAAGGCTACCATACTATTTCCAACATTGGTAATTATAATTATGCTCCACACCCAGGATATCAAAATACTCAAAATTATAATTATGGAACTCAGCAAGGACAAAATTAGCATGGTCAGTCGGCAAGGGGAGTCAATCTAGAGGAGATGACCAATAGGATAGCCGATATGATTCAGCATCAATTGGGCTTGAAACCTAAGGATCAGGATTACATGTATAAGCATCCATACCTTGAATGGTTTGATCGAGTGGTTCTTCCAGCACGTTATAGAATTCTCGGCTTCTCCAAATTTTCTGGCCATGATGACGTATAAACTATGGAGCACTTTGGCCGATTTATTGCACAATGCAAAGAAGTTGCATGTGAAGACACTCTGAAAGTCCGATTCTTCCCTCTGTCCTTTTCTGGATCGGCCTTCACTTGTTTGCATCTTTGCCACCTAATTCTATTTTAGATTGGCCAGATCTAGAGAAGAAGTTCCATGCTTACTTCTATACTAGCATGCATGAAATGAAGATTTCTGATTTTACCAGTTTGAGGCAGAGGAACAATGAATTGGCTCGTGATTTCATTCAAAGATTTTGTGAGACAAGGAATCGATGTTGTAGTGTTTCATTGTCTGATTCTCAGCTCACCGATTTTGCTTTCCAAGGTTTACTGCAGTCAATCAAAGAAAGATTTGCTGGCCAATAATTTGATAATCTTGCACAATTGGCACAGAAGGCATCGGCTATTGAAGGCTGATTTCTGGAGATGCGCCGAGAAAAACTTTTGAAGAGGGTTGCAAACACTTCATCATATGATTCATATGAGATAGATTATGATGATGAGGAGGCAGAAGTCAGATTGGCTGAATGGACCAAGAACAAGAAGCCGATATCTTGTCCTTGGGTGAGAGTTGAGGAAGACAAATATGATTTCGACATTACGAAAGCCGATCAGATCTTTGACATGTTATTGGCAGCTAGACAACTTCAAATGTATGCAAATCATACGATCCCATGGGCTAAAGAATTAAAGAAAAGGAAGTATTGTAAGTGCCATAATTCTATGTCTCACAACACTAATGATTGCAAAATCTTCCATCAATATATTCAATCGGCTGTTGCACAAGGAAGGATTAAGTTTGAAGCAGTCAAGAAGCCGATGAGAATAGAAAGCCATCCATTCCCATAGAATATGGTGGACATTAATCTGATCAAAGGGAAAGCTAAAGTGTTGACATCGGCTAAGGCAAAAGAATAAGGAGCTGTTGATCCTTGGATGCAGATTTCAGCTGATGAATATAAAGAAGTCAGAAAGCACCGTGATATGCAAAAGAGCTGACATGAATAAGGTGAGAGCTCTAGGATGGGAGCCAGCCGACCACGCATAACGTCTCATATTTTATTAAATAAGTGGCAACGATAGCAAGAAAAAGATTATCAGCGTTGGCTTGAAGAAGAATACTAGCGCCAATGTGAAGAAGAAAGGTATGAAAAAGAACAAGCTGAATCACATTGGAGGTGCTTGTTTTTTAGGTATTGTTGCAATGAAGGCTTGCGGTTGCCAACCAGAGATAATTGTCCTGAGTGCAGCAATAAATATTGGGAATACAGGTAATCTCAAGTCAACCGCCGATCCATCCATGATCGTTATCAATCAAATGACATGGATCGGCGCATAAAAAAAATGAAAAAAAATACTATTTGTGCATGATCGGCTCGGTAAACGTGTTCATGACCAAAATTGGGCCAATCGTGAGGAAAAGGATAAATATGTCTAGCAAGATGGTGCCAAGGTGGCTTGATAAGGAGTCAAAAGAGAAGAGTATAGCACCTGAGGTGTAGAAAAATAGAAAGAGAACAGACTCAGAATGTTGGCAAGCCCCAAGCATGGCGTGTCAAGCAAACACCCGATGAAAGTAAGCCATCGGCTCCTATTCATATGGTTTTTCTTTTGCCAGCAGAGTTTATGGCTTATCTGATCAAGATCGAGAGGAAGCTGTTGTTAATCTTATGCCTTATACAATGTATCAGAAGCTTGGTAAGGGTCCTAAAGATTTGATTAAGACCGATATGATGCTTAAAGATTTTAGAGGCAATGCATCTTAGACTAGGGGGCATTGAATGTTGAATTGACAATTAGAAGTAAGACTTTGCCTACTACTTTCTTTGTCATCGATGGCAAGGGTTCATACAGTTTGGTCCTTGGTCGGGACTGGATTCATGCCAACTGTTGTGTTCCATCAACAATGTACCAATGTCTTATTCAGTGGCAAGGCGATAATGTTGAAGTGGTACAAGCCGATGCATCGGTTAGCGTGGCTACAGCCGATCCAACGGTTTGGGAGATTGAAGATTTCAAGTGCTTTTCTAGAAAAGTTTGGGAAGGTGATTTCATTCAGGTGCTCGATGAAGACCAAAAGTCGGTCCAAGCAGTCGGCTCTTAGAGTTTGTTTTAATGGATTCCCCAATTGACGATGCAGAAGGGAAGTTGGGACAAGGTTTTATGTCAGTCGATGAATTAGAAGAAGTTGATATTGGTCTAGGAGATAAGCCAAGGCTGATGTATGTAAGTGCTAAATTAGATCTTGAGTACAAACAAGAATTAATAAATTTATTGAAGGATTACCTAGATTGTTTTGCTTGGGAATATTATGAAATGCCTGGATTAAGCCGATCGATTGTTGAACATTGGCTACCTATTAAACCTGGATATTGGCCATTCAAGCAAGCACCAATGAGATTCAAGCCTCAAATGCTCGATGAGATTAAAAGGGAAATTACAAGATTATATGAGGCTAAGTTTATTCGACCGTGCCGATATGCAGAGTGGATTTCAAATATAGTCCCTGTGTATAAGAAAAATGGAAAATTACGTGTTTGCATTGACTTCAGGGATTTAAATAAAGCTACACCCATGGATGGGTATCCAATGCTGATTGCAGATTTTTAGTAGATGCCGCATCTGGTCATAAGGTCATTAGCTTTATAGATGGTAATGCAAGGTACAATCAAAATTTTATGGCTGAGGAAGATATTGCCAAAACTGCTTTTAGATGCCCTGGTGCTATCGGCTTATATGAGTGGGTTGTGATGACCTTTGGTTTAAAGAATGCTGGCGGTACTTATCAAAGAGCAATGAATTACATTTTTCATAAGCTGATTGGCAGGATTGTGAAAATTTATATTGATAATGTTATCATCAAATCCAAAGGATACAAAGAACACCTAGCTGATTTGTGGGAGACTCTGGAGTGCACAAGAAAACATGGTTTGAAGATGAATCCTAAAAAGTGTGCCTTTAGGGTGTCAGCTGGATAGTTTTTGGGTTTTATGGTTCATGAAAGAGGAATTGAAATCGGTTAGAAAAGCATGAAGGCGATCGATGAAGCAATTCCTCTAACTAATAAAACAGAGTTACAATCCTTGACCGGCAAGATTAATTTCATCAGGAGATTTATTTCTAATTTATCAGAAAGAATTCTTCCTTTTTCTTCTCTGTTAAAGTTAAAGGCCGATCAAGAATTCAAATGGGATAATGAAGAACAGAAGGCATTTGATGATATCAAAGAATACATGAAATCTCCACCTGTGTTGATCCCTACACAACATGGTAAGCCCTTCAAGTTTACATATCGGTCGATAATCATACTATTGGATCGGCCCTAATGTAAGAATTTGAGGGAAAGGAATGAGTAATTTTCTATCTAAGCAGAAGGCTTCTAGATCCAGAAACTAGGTATTCTCCTGTTGAGAAGTTGTGTTTATGCCTATACTTTTCTTGCACAAAATTGTGGCATTATTTATTATCGGCTGAGTGTACGGTGGTGTCTAAAGCCAATGTGGTAAAACACATGTTGTCAATGTCTATTCTGAATGGGAGGATTGGAAAGTGGATTTTGGCATTATCTGAATTTGATTTGAAGTATGAATCGGCTAAGGCAGTCAAGGGATAGGTGTTGACGGTCGATAGCGTCAACATTTAACTATCATTGTGACATATGTTTACCCCTAAAATCAATCACTAACATAGATATAATGTTTTAAACTAAGTATTTCTATGAGTTTTGGTGATTTCATGATTGCAGGAGGATTTAATCAGAAAATGGACCAATTAGGCCACATTATGACAAGCAACTCAGGTCCATTTGCCACAAAACTAACTCCACTAGGCCATAATCCACCATCCAAGACAAATGAGACATAGCCACGAAGGATAGGCCCAAGGGGGTTAGACGACCTCACCTGTAGGTCGGCTGACCTACCCTGGCCCACCTAGCAGCTCCACAATGCTCCACCACCTTTGAGGATCAATCTCCACCATTTATCAAGGTCAGTTTCATTGGAAGGATGAGATTTTCCGTTGCCATGGATCCATGGGCCACAGGGAGCAAGGAGCCCCCTATAAAAGGACCCCCTGACCCCCTCTAGAAGGCATGATCCATTATGAGCAGAACAACCAAATTCAGAGAGAAGAGCTCCCAGATATCTAGAGTCTTAGCATAGCCACTCTAAGTTAGATCTAGTAGAGTCGAGTGACTACTTGGATTCTGGATCTAAGTCACCGAAAGCTTGGTATAGCTCTTGTATCCTTTGTTATTCATCGATCAATGACTTTTATCTACATTCATATCATGTTCTTAGTTTACTTTGACTATTTGCTTGGTATATTTAGAGTTACCTTTTATATCTGTGTATATGATCACAGAGCGCCTAACTCAGTGTTCGAATAGGTTAAGTAGCCAAACCTTGTGTAAGCGTGGTGCTTATACAATGTTTTACCTGTGGTTGCCCCCTCCATTCTGAGAAGTGTGGTAGATCACATGGGTGATAGCCATGTTGATTCTCTATAGTCCACCCCCCGTCTATAGGACTTGTAGGACGTATGTCACGATGGATGATGTCATTACTATGCTTCTTCCTTCGTTGATGTCCCGTATGCATAAGTATAGAGTTAATCTTTTGCTATTGCTAAGTACATACACATTCATGACATGCTTTGACTTGAACTAGAATAACATAGGAATTTATCTCTCTTACATTCTACTTAGACTAGCTATTGCTATTCATTGGAGTCTCTCTACATGTTATGCTTATCATATATATCTATAATTTATCTTTATCATTTGGTTTACCCCTGCTTAGAGTAACTATTTGGTTCCTTGATTCATCATAAGTATAAGTTTATCAATCTCTTATTGCCACCGCTCCTCCCTATGGTAAAATATAAAGAAGGATACCTGTAATACTCCTGGTGAAATGCTACAATGGTATATCTGTGTGCTTGTAGAATTTTCTTATTTTCTAATTCACACTTATAAATACCAACAACCATTTCTGGCGTCGTTGCCGGGGAGGGGCACAGGCAATTGAAGAGTTGATTAAACTATACTTATTGGTGTATCAAAACTATTCACCACTGGTCTTGTAGGTTTACCCTTGTTTTTATCTGTTCATATCTTATAGCAGGGTAGTGCATGATTGGTTTCAATCTTCTGACAAACTACGTTGAAGATCCAGAAGCTCTCATAAGAAGAATCAATGCAAACAAAACCAATTCTCCAAGACATGCTAGAAGTTGATACACCAATAAGTTTTGTTTGTGTATCAAACCTTATTGGTGTATCAACTCCAAGACTCTTTTGGTTGTCCTAGAATATACCATGCAATCCCCTTGAGCAACCAATAACATGCTAGAATCACAAATAGGTCAGCTAGTAGTTGCTATCCCCTTGATCGAGAAAGGTAAGATTCTAGGACAACCAAAAGAGTCAGAAATTGTCAACCTCAATGAAGTAGTGAAATCAAGATTCTACAAGGAACCGAGTCTTGGAGGATTTCAGGATGAATCCCTACCCATCAAGAAAGGTGATCCAGGGCGCCCAGTCATCCCCATCATGATTGGACCTCATGAGTTCAATGAAGTTGTCTATGACCTCGGTGCAAGCGTAAACGTCATGCTAATGGTAATATATGATTCCTTGCAATTCAATTGTTTATTATACACAACCATGCATTTACAGCTTGCATGTCAATCAATCTGCCAAGTTGAAGGGATCGCAGAAGATATCTGTATATGAGTTTGATGCATGCATGTACCAGTGGACTTTGTAGTTTTGGACACTAGCCGGAACCCGAGGGCACCCATCATCCTGGGATGTCCCTTCTTGGACACCACTAAGACCATCATCTACGCCGACAGTGCCAAAATCTGCTTCCACATCAAAGACAGAAAGGAGAGATTTTCTTTCAAATCTCGCCAAGTACAACCTCCTAACATGTCACAGGTACAACCTCCAACAAGACAAGTCAAAGGAAAGAAGAAGAACTTGCCAGAAGCAACAAGGGGAGGTATGATTGAATCTATCAATATGATTACCACAAGGTATGATCAACCTCCACTTCCATCCGACTACGGCTATCTCCTGAATCCACCATTCATCACCAAGGAAGGAGATCCAGGCCTACCAACAATTGAGTGCACAATTGGACCACAAGCCTTCAACAATGCCTTTTGTGACCTTGGATCAGGTGTTAACATCATGTCCAAGGTAACATATGACAACTTGTTTGGTGAACCTTTGTCCCCTATCTCTATTCAGTTGCAGATGGTAGACCAAACAATTCGAGCTCCAAAAAGAATAGCAAGAGACATCTTGGTGAAAATCCAAGATGACTATGTTCCTACCGACTTCATAATCCTTGACATGGGAGTCGAGGAGATTCCTCTCATCCTTGGAAGACTGTTCCTCAATGTAACACCCTAGGTGTTAAGCTTGCATCTTGCACTTGCATTGCATGAGCATAAGCATCATCCATTCATTTAGGAGCATAATCTTATGAAAATACATTTTTGTTTGTCTTGGTTATTTATATGAAATGCTTAATTCAATTACGTGAATGCCTTATAATCATGGTTGTTAATGCAAGTGAGTGTTGTTTGATCACCTAACTAACCTAGAACAATAAAGAATAAAAAATGAGCTAGGGTTCATGTTGATCATTTAGCCTAAAAATGTTTCTAGGTGTTGGAGGTCAAAAAGGTACCTTTTTTCTTGATGCTAGTTTGACCTGCAGTGATCTATGTCTTAGACTGCCTGCATGTTGTTTGACATTTAATAAGAGTTGTAGTTTAGTTTGAGTAGAACAAACTTTGTTTAAGGACCCAGACCTAGATCGATGCCTAACATGGTCAAACAGAGCTCCCAAAATTGAATCCAGTGTTGTTTTCAGGTTTCCAAAAATCGTCTGTCATTTAACTGAACTTTTCAGTTTTAGTTTCGATGTAGCCTACTTTGGGAATTTTTATCTCACAAACCAGTTTGAATTTGATCAAACTCCTTTAAGCATTGTTGTAGTACTCTGTAGCTCTACACAATGGTGCAATTGGTTGATCAAATCTCGAATTAGTTTGAGAGTTAGAGGTTGGCAAAGATGGTAGTTTTAGTGGGTTTCCTTGCCAATTTGAAATGGCAACAGTGGCTGACCGGCCCTGTGCCCCACGCGCCGCGTGGCCACCATGCCCTACCGATGCCCCCACCTCACCTACGCATGCGCTAGGATGAGGAGAAGTGCCACGCTGTGGCTCTCTCTCTCTCTTGCACTCGCCCTCGCTCTCTTTCTCTCTGCTGAAGCCAACAGTGACAGAGAGCACCGCCGTCACCGATGTGATTCACTGCCCACATAGCACCACCACCTGATTCCACCCACCAGCAGCTTCACCATGTTCCCCTCTTCCTATCCCACCTAGCCGCAACGTTTGGAGTTGCAAGGTAAAGCCGAATCACTGCCGCTGCCGCGGGCGCAATGGCCACGGGCTCGAGCTCGCCATGGCCATGCGCGTCCCGTCTCTCCCTTCTCTCCTTCTCGGTCGACCTAGCTTCGCCTTGAATCATTGTTGCTCGCCTATTTGACGGTTAGCAAATGCGGGGCTTGCCCTCATCGGAACGGGCCAAGTGCACCACCGCCATGGCTGCCGAGCTCGGTCTCACCGTGGCCAGCTCCTAGCCTCCCCTTTTGTCTCTCTCTCTCTCTCTCGTTTGTTCTTATCCGTCAACCCTAGAAGTTCAGGATGCCCGCCGTTTAGTTGCTACTGCCACCGCCTCGCTAGAACGGCAAGCGCCGACGCTGTGAACGCGCGGCCGCGATGTGTAGCGCGCGGCCGCACCTTGCTGTAGCCCCGCTGGACCCAAATCAAAATCCTAGCCCTAGGTCACGGTGCGAGCACCTTGGTGCTCCTACGTGTGCACGCCGGCTAGGCCCCAGTCAGGATCAGGCTCGCCACCACTGGCACCCTGTGCCATGTGCCGCCGGGCCGCCATAGCCGCCGCCGTCATGCTTAAAGCCTGTCGCTAGAGCCGAGACCCACCTAGGTAGATGCGGGGGATGATGGGGAGCACACTGGTGCTCATCCTGTCACCAGAGACCTCGCCGCCGGCGAGCTACGGCCGGTCAAAGCGCCGCCCCTACCCTGTGTGTATGACGGGTGGGACCGTTGACCACCCTGGCCCCACATGTCAGTCCCTCTGGGTGCACTGAGCCGTGTTCACCTATCGTTTAGTTAGGGTTTAGTTTTGTTTTTCTTTTCCAGAAAAGGTATTAATCTTAATATCTAGAGCTAGAAAAGTCCTTTTTGAGTGAAACCAGTTTTGTTGGTTTTGTTATGAAATGCTCTACCTAATGGAACAATAAAACTTGTTGTATGATAATGTTTCATGTGCAGTATTAATTATCCAAGTTAAATGCTTTATAAACTTGTAAAATGTGAAATGGAGTTAGGAATGTCCAAAATTGGTGATTCTAGTTTTGTTAGCCTCATCTTGGCATGTGTTAACTAAGAAAAATATTTAACCTACAGTTTGAATGCTGTTGCTATGATGTTTTGATTTAACTTTATATAATGCTTGTTTTCTTGTGAAAATGATTATGGAAAATATATATATTCTTTATGCATGAAATAAATTTCATAGCTTCCTGATGATGTGGTGAACACAAAAAAAATATGAAATCTGTTGTTTGACACTTTTCAGTAGGGTAAACTGATTTTGTTTATATAAACCTGATGTATTTGTCTTTTTTGTAGAGGCTGTTATACTTGCTCAAAAATTATGAAATTTTTACAGTAGGCTTATGTATGCATATATAACCTTCTGTAATTTTTCTAGAATTGTTTGTGCACCAGAGATAGCAGTTCTGTTTTTCGCCTTGTTATCTAAAGAAATTAATAAAGGCTTATAAATAAATTATTTGGGTTCAATCATTAACTTTTCCAGCATGTTTGGGATGTGTAATCTGTTGGTATGATTAATTTTGCCCAGATTTGATTTGATGTATGCAGCTAGCAATTTGTTGCTTTTATAATTCATGTAATCTAGCTTTTCCTGACTTATATGCTATATGTGAAGATGATGCTTGTTAAATATATGATTAGGCTAATTAAATAAGTTGTTAGTTGCAGGTTTTAGGCTTCTTACTGCTGATGAGCATCTATATCTTAGATTGATAGAACATGGTGAGTGTTTATTTCCTCTTCTAGAGAAGAGATATGCACCTACTCGATTTAATTAACTAAAGTAATAATCATCCCTTGCCACCGTGGTTAAACTTATTTAGATTAATAAACTCGCTGTTGCTAAGTCATGTTATAATCAGCTCATGTTTGCATCATATCATGTATGCATTTCATCTCCTATGCATTCCTTTTTATTTATATATGTGTATCCATACATATAGGATCACCGGAAGGAGTGACTCTGTTGGCGTTCAAGGCAATAGGAGAGGAGAACCAGCCGGAGGTTCAGCCCGAAGTTTCCGAAGAAGGTCTAGGAGCTTCCTGGGTGCCGAGAGCACACCCCCACTAGCTATATCAAAGGCAAGCCCCAGAGCATATTAAGTCTCCTATTCTTAAAAAATATAATTGAGTCCTTTATTTGTTTGATGCATTAAGTTTTAGGAGTTGTTTGGAAACCCCTATGCATCTACCTTTCCTTGTCCAGAGATATATCCTACTTAGCCATGCTTAGACCCGTAGAAGTCAAGTGATTTCCTGTCACCTATGAGATATAGGTGGATACTTGATCACGGTTGGCTATATTTGCTATCGTGGAAAAGAACCATGTGGTGCTAAATAAATCGAGACCAGGCAGGATCTTATTTGTTTTGGTAATAGGATGACTTATGTTGATCCCGTCTGTGTCGGTTAAGGACCGTACCATTGTTGGACCTTGCTCGAGATTGAAAACCTCCTTTCACTTAGCTGGTCGGATAAGTCATTCTGACCGTGAAGCCGAATAGCTCAATACAAAATGGCCTTAGGTCTTATACCTTTGCCTTGAGCCCTATTTTGTTTTTCTCTTTCTTCTTTTCCAAATTGGGGCACTTGAACACCATCTTTTGGCCATCTCCATCACTTGAGTGCCATCTAGCTCCATCATGGACTTGGACTAACCTATCTCATCAACACACTTAGAGCATAGGGTTAGTCTAATAGGTTTCATCAATTATCCAAAACCAAACTAGGGCTTTCAATCTCCCCCTTTTTGGTAATTGATGACAACCTTCACAATGATATGAAATGAATTCAATTTTGGATTTGAGTTACTTGCCCAAGCATTTTGTCATAAGGTAAGAATTGGACAAGTTTCACAAATCCGGTTTGGTAGTGTTAGCTCCCCCTACATATGTGCCATTGAGTTTGGTTCAAAGCTTACACATATGCATAAAATGAAGTTGTGGGAGAGTTACCACTACCAAATGATGCTAAGGTGTAAAGAATGGACCTTTGAAGCTTGATACCTATCGGAGTGCACAATTGAATCACCCTTAGCACCATGGTTAGCTAGATACATAAAAAACACTAGATACCTCTTGAGATCAACATTGTAAGCAAGGTACCAATACCACTTGAGAAATAACATATCTAGCTAACAACCTATGCATGCTAGTTGTCATATCATCATTCAAGTTCTATAACTAGCATACACCACACAAGCATGGATATCAAATTTAAAAATTTGTGCTAATGCAAGCAAGCACATGAATATGCTCATATCAAATGCAGCAACCAAGTTCATGAGCTTGCTCCCCCTACTTGTGTGCTTCAATTTTTCTTGACCCCCGTCAATTTTCCAATGTCCACCATGATACATCTCTTCTCCTATCTTTGTGACTAATCCAATTTTTCTTGATCCCCATCAATTCTCCACTGTCCACCATGATCCATCTCTTCTCCTATCTTTGTGACTAATCTCTCCCCCTTTGTCATCTATTTCCACAAAAAGTATGCACTAATTTGATGTAGGTTGAGGTAGTCATCTTGAAATCAATGGAAATGATCACTTAAAGTTGAGGATCACTTGCTCATATGGTTCAATCTAGGCAACTTGCATCGGATATTTAACTCGGTTTGAATTATTGGCAAGCTTCACACATCTTTCAATGGTTATCTTGACAATGTTGAGTTGAACACTTGATTGCTCATTTTCTAGATCAAACACTTAGGTTCACCAGCCCACAAACAAGTCATATGTTTACCACTAGATCAATTAAACATAGAAGCAATAGTGGTACCATATGAACTCAAATACATTTGGTTTTCATGAATGAACACTAGATATGTCTATATGCACTAGCAAGTCCTTAGCAACATATGTATGCACATGCCAAACAATTTTACCTTTGCTTTGTTGGAGGAGAGGCATGTCATATAATATGGGGTGCATCAACTCATGTTAGAGAAGTCAAGTATGTTCAATTCATTCCTAAGCTTGCAAAATCTTTTCTCATCAAGTGGCTTGGTGAATATATCGGCAAGTTGATCATCGGTGCCCACACTCTCAATCTTGATATCCCCTTTTGATTGGTGATCTTTAATGAAGTGATGGCGGATATCAATGTCCTTTATTCTTGAATATTGAACCAGGTTGGTGGCAATCTTCACAACACTCTCATTATCATATAGCAATGGCAATTATCCAAATTTGATTCCAAAGTCAAGCAAAGTTGCCTTCATCCATAACAATTGTGCACAGCAACTACCAGCCGAGATGTATTCCACTTCGGCGATTGAAAGTGCAACACTATTTTACTTCTTTGATGACCATGACACTAGTGATCTTCCAAGTAATTGACATGCGCCCAATGTGCTCTTCCTATCCACCTTGCATCACACATAGTCTAAGTTCACATATCCAATCAACTCAAATTGTGACCCCTTGGGATACCATAGTCCAACATTGGGTGTATGCTTCAATTACCACAATATTTTATTTATTGCTTTCAAGTGACTTTCTCTTGGTGAGGCTTGAAATCTTGCGCACATGCATACACTAAACATCACATATGGTCTAGATGTGGCCACATAGAGTAGGCTTCCAATCATAGACCGATATAACTTTTGATCAACCATATCACCACTTGTATCAAGATCCAAATGACCATTTGTTCCTAGTGGTGTATGAATTGACTTGGCCTCATTCAACCCAAACTTCAATGTACTTGCCTTGACTCACAAATGTGCCATTCTTCAATTGCTTCATTTGAAGTCCAAGGAAGTAACTAAGCTCTCCAATCATAATGTTGACGTGGATTTGTGGTCACTGCGCCGAGGGAACACACGACAAGCCTGGAAGATATGCTTAGCTTCAGTAGGACAAGTCGGTTTGGGGTTCATAGGCGTGCTAGTCAATTTGACCTACAATTGACAAGGGAAAAGGTAATCAGCAATTTAAGGTGGAACGTATCGGTATTGATCTAGACAGTTCCAATGTATGGCTAAAGAGCCGATTGATAAGGCTCTTTAGCCATACATATCTTCCGCTGCATAAAAAATTGATTGTACCCTACATTACCATCCATAATGCTAATGACCTTATGACCAAATGCGACATCTACTAACAAATCTGCAATCGGCATTGGATACCCATCCATGGGTGTAGCTTTATTTAAATCCCTGAAGTCAATGCAAACGTGTAATTTTCCATTTTTCTTATACACAGGGACTATATTTGAAATCCACTCTGCATATCGGCATGGTCGAATAAACTTAGCCTCATATAATCTTGTAATTTCCTTTTTAATCTCATCAAGCATTTGAGGCTTGAATCTCCTTGGTGCTTGCTTGAATGGCCGATATCTAGGTTTGATAGGTAGCCGATGTTCAATAATTGATCGGCTTAATCCAGACATTTCATAATATTCCCAAGCAAAACAATCTCTGTATTCCTTCAATGAATTTATTAATTCTTGTTTATACTCAAGATCTAATTTAGCACTTACATACGTGTAACACCCTAAAAATCAATTTTGGAAATAGTATATAATCTTGCCTCTTTTATTTAATTTATCATAAATTGTTTAGGCCATGTAATAATTTTTATGAATATTAAAATCAAATATAAGGCTTTAGAAACATTTTTGTTGCATTCATGTTGGTGCATAATTTTTGGTTGAGTGCAGGGCTGGCGTGGGCTGGCTTGAATTTCAAACTTTGTTGGAATTTGAGCAAGTCTGCAAAAACAGAAAATAGAAAAGGCTTTTCTTTTTCTTTTTCTCCCTCCTGTCCCTTTCGGCCTAGAACCAGAGCCGGCCCAGCCCCTTCCCTCTCCCTCTTCCTTCTTCGTGCGGGCGCAGCAGCCCACCTAGGCTGATAGCCACGGCTTTCTCGGCCTCCTCTCCTTTTCCCAGCGCCCGCACCCGCTTTGGGCCTACTCGGCCCAACGCGCCCACGCTCGCGTGGAGCGGCCTGCTCCCGCCTGCCAGCGCGCCGCCGCCATTGCCAACCCAGCCCCGCTCGCCAGTGCACCCACACCCACTGCCACCTTGGCCCCACCCTTCAGTGGCTCGCACCCCTTCCCCTACCTCTAGCCAAACGGCGCAGCTGCCGTTTCCGCCTCCACTATAACCCCCGTCGCGGTAGTGGCCTTGATGGCCATTGAGCCGCCTCCTCTAGCCCTAGTGGCGCACCCGTGGCCACCCACTACCTCTCCCCAGCCTATAAAACCAAGGCCAAGGCATCCCCTTTCTTCCCCTTTCCCATCCCGTAGCTCACCGCAACTGCCCCAACTCTCGGTTGTCGTCCCAGGCAGCCCGCCGTCATCGTCGCTGCATCGATGACCTTTGGAAGGTGAAGTCGCGCCCATCCAAAGCAACCCTGTGCCCTTTCCTTTTATTTCATGCGAGCAAAGGCTCACCGGAGCTCTTTATCTCTCTCTGCAGATCCTCGCCACCATCGCCCTCGTCGCAGTGAGCCTCACCGCCGTTGCCAAGGCCTTAGTCGAGTTCGTCGTCGCGCCCACATTCCTCCGGTGCCTTCCCCTTTTTGAGCCAAGGCTGGGAGCGCCGTACTGGCTACTCACTGGCGAGCCCCTCCCATGGCGCGCTGCCACGGTGACCGCCACCGGTCCATGGTGGATCGTGGGACCGAACCTATGTGTGTGGTCCACGGCCATGTCCATGGCCCCAGCCAACCCCTCCGGGCCACATGGCGCCTTGTCGGCGTGCGCCCGGCAGCAGCCATACCTTTTGCGCTGAGGCCCCTAAGTTTTTTGGATATCAACCCGCCATCCATCACAAGTGCAAAGAACCTTAGATTTAGGTCCTGTTTTTAGCAGTTTGAACCCTGAGCTCTCTAGTTTTTGTGCCCACGGTCCAGCAGACCTATTTTTGCTGTAAAACCCCTCTATTTTAGGTTTTATCACGTTTTAGGCCTCGGTTTTAGTGAATAGGCCCTTAGAAAAATATATTTAATTGCAGAAATGTCCCTGAAAATGGTTTTGCTCATAACTTTCTCATTTTAGCTCCGATTAGAGTGATCTTCGCGTTCATGTGTTCATAGAAACGAGTATAATAGTATATAAGTGTTTCTTCATATGTTTCTATTGCATGGTGTAATGTTCTAATAGAAATATATCTTTCTTGCATGTGATGATTGTCTGGATATCTTGCTTGGTGATGGTTATGCGTATAGAGGGCGAGGTGTTCGAGGAGTAGGAGTTTGAGTAGTAGTACCAGGATCAAGCTTGTGAGCAAGGCAAGTATAGCCTACGGTTTCCTTGTTACCCAGCAACTTTAATCACTTTTAAACATATGTATGTGTCTAATTTGATATACCCTAAGGACATGCCTAGAAATACTTGATCTATATTCCTTGTTACCTATGGGAGGTTTGCAAAATAGAAGGGTAAGTTTGCTACGCTGAAGAAAGGCTTAACTGTAATTTTGACTAATGGATTTATGGAATAATGGTTAAAAGATGCTTTTTAGCAACTTAAAGGGGGCTGGAGTATGGGTCTTTTATGCTCCAGTTGCTCTCCATAAGTACTATCACTTAAAGCGGCAACCTAGGACATCCGTACATCCTTGAGAATCAAAGTGGGCACGATCTTAGCTGTATAACTAGTTTTTTCTAGCTCGTTAGTGGTTATCGAAAGGCGCAAGAGGGGGGCCAAGGTTGCAGAATGGCTTCTTGCCTATCAAGATGTGTACTGGGCTACAGTTAGGGTGTGCCAGTCTTGAA
Source organism: Miscanthus floridulus (assembly GCF_019320115.1). Lineage (NCBI taxonomy): Eukaryota > Viridiplantae > Streptophyta > Magnoliopsida > Poales > Poaceae > Miscanthus > Miscanthus floridulus. Next base: position 48,811,882 of record NC_089588.1, read on the forward strand.
GGGGGCCTCCATTCACCTAGCTGCTGAAACCTCACGGCTACTAACTTGTTAGGGTAATTAGTGAAAGACTTTGTAGTGAGACCCTGCCTACTCACCTTGGAAGTGTTAGGGGGTCGACGGCCCCGGGCAAATGGGGATCACGACTCAAGGTGAAAGTGTACACACTCTGCAGAGTTTGATCAAACTGATATATCAGTCATGCTCACGGACACGAGCGGCCTAGATCCTTTTAGAGATAGAGGTTCTATGGATGGTTTGGGATATGATTAATCCTCATGATGGTAATTAACTATATTCACTTGGTGCTCTAAGCATAACTTCGTAACATAGGTATAATAAATAAAATGTGACCAACTAAAAATGCTTACCGTAGTACAACCGAGTCAAGCCTTCTTGAGCCTTGCATAACCTCATGTTATACTTACTGAGCATGGTGAGTTGACACTTGTTGTTGTCACTAATGAAAAATCCCGGATGGGTACTAGATGATGGATCAAGTGAAGAGTTTCTTGTGGAGTCCATGAATACTAGGCAAGTGTTTCCCCCAGCCAACCGTCCCGGTGGAGTATGGAGCCCCGAAGAGATGATTAAGAATAGTTTCCGCTATGCTTTTGTAATAGTTGTAAGTCTTACTGTAACTATGTTTGATATATAATAAAGCATTGTTCTTGATATATTCTCCATATTTGTCACTATATGTGTCGTGTGGACATCCTGGGCACACATATAGTTAGCGCTTGGTATTGTTTAGAAAACCGCGTGCGACAATACGTCGGCCTTGCCTTATCTCCTAGACCAATATCAACTTCTAATTCATCAGTCGACATAAAACCATGTCCCAACTTCCCTTCTGTATCGTCAATTGGGGAATCCATTAAAACAAACTCTTAGAGTCGACTGTTTAGATTGGCTTTTGGTCTTCATTGGAGACCTAAATGAAATTAGCTTCCTAGACTTTTCTAGAAAAGCACTCAAAATCTTCAATCTCCCAAACCACTAGATCAGCTGTAGCCACGCTAACCGATGCATCGGCATGTACCACTTCAACATTATTGCCTTGCCACTGAATAAGACATTGGTGCATTGTTGAAGGAACACAAAAGTTGGCATGAATCCGGTCCCGACCATGGAGCAAACTATATGAACCCTTGCCGTCGATGATGAAGAAAGTAGTAGGCAAAGTCTTACTTCTAATTGTCAATTCAACGTTCAGTGCCCCCTGTTTGAGATGCATTGCCTCCAAAATCTTTAAGCATCATATCGGTCTTGATCAAATCTTTAGGACCCTTACCAAGCTTTCAATATGTTGTATAAGGCATAAGATTAACAGTAGCTCCTCCATCGGCTAACATCTTAGTCATCGGCTTTCCATCAACAAAACCTTTCACATATAGGGGCTTCAAGTGCCAATGCTTAATATGTTTGTCAAATACAACTTGCTATGATTGGAGAATTAACTGTGCTGCTGCTTCTTCAAACTCTTCTTCTTCAGAATCCTCTCGATCTTGATCAGAATAAGCCTTAAACTCTGCTAGCAAAAGAAAAACCATATGAATAGGAGCCAATGGCTTACTTTCATCGGTTGTTTGCTTGACACGCCATGCTTGGGGCTTGCCAACATTCGAAGTCTGTTCTTTTTCTATTTCTCTTCACCTCAGGCATTGTACTCTTCTCTTTTGACTCCTTGTCAAGCCACCTGGGCACCATCTTGCCAAACATATTTATCCTTTTCCTCACGATCGGCCCAATTTTGGTCATGAACACATTTACCGAGCCGATCATGCACATATAGTTTTTTTTTCATTTTTTATGCGCCGATCCATATCATTTGATTGATAACAATCTTGGACGGATCGGCGGTTGACTTTAGATTGCCTGTATTCCTAACATTGATTGTTGCACTTAGGACAATTATCTTTGGTTGGCAACCTCAAGCCTTCATTCCAACAATGCCTGAAAAACGGGCACCTCTAATGTGATTCAACTTGTTCTTTTTCATACCTTTCTTCTTCACATTGGCGCCAGTATTCTTCTTCTTCAAGATGACACTGATAATCATTTTCTTACTGTCGTTGCCACTTATTTAATAAAATATGAGACATTATGCGTGGTCGGCTGGCTCCCATCCTAGAGCTCTCATCTTGTTCATGTCGGCACTTTTGCATATCATGGTGCTTCCTGACTTCTTTATATTCATCAGCTGAAATCTACATCCAAGGATCAACAGCTCCATATTTCTTTGCCTTAGCCGATGTCAACACTTTAGCTTTCCCTTTGATCAGATTAATGTCCTCCATATTCTGCGGGAAGGATGGCCTTCTATTCTCATTGGCTTCTTGACTGCTTCAAACGTAATCCTTCCTTGTGCAATAGCCAATTGAATATGTTAACGGAAGACTTTGCAATCATTAGTGTTATGAGACATAGAATTATGGAACTTGCAATACTTCCTTTTCTTTAATTCTTTAGCCGATGGGATCGTATGATTTGTAGACAATTGAAGTTGTTCAGCTGCCAATAACATGTCAAAGATCTGATCGGCTAATGTTGAAATCATATTTGTCTTCCTCAACTCTCACCCAAGGACAAAATATCGGCTTCTTGTTCTTGGTCCATTCAGCCATTCCGACTTCAGCCTCCTCATCATCATAATCTATCTCATATGAATAATATGATGAAGTGTTTGCAACCCTCTTCAAAAGTTTTTCTCGGCGCATCTCTAGAAATCAGCCTTCAACAGCCGATGCCTTCTGTGCCAATCGTGTAAGATTATCAAAATCTTGGCCAGCAAATCTTTCTTTGATTGACGCTAGTAAACCTTGGAAAGCTAAATCGGTGAGCTGAGAATCAGACAATGAAACACTACAACACTGATTCCTTGTCTCATGAAATCTTTGAATGAAATCTTGAGCCAATTCACTGTTCCTCTACCTCAAACTGGTCAAATAAAAAATCTTCATTTCATGCACGCTGGTATAGAAGTATGCATGGAACTTTTTCTCTAGATCTGACCAATCTAAGATAGAATTAGGTGGCAAAGATGCAAACCAAGTGAAGGCCGATCCAGACAAGGACAGAGGGAAGAATCGGACTTTCAGAGCGTCTGCACATGCAACTTCTCTGGATTGCGCAATAAATCAGCCAAAGTGCTCCATAGTTTATACATCATCATGACCAGAAAATTTGGAGAAGTCAGGAATTCTATAACGTGCTGGAAGAACCACTCGATCAAACCATTCAGGGTATGGACGCTTATACATGTAACCCTGATCCTTAGGTTTCAAGCTGAATTGACGCTGAATCATATCGGCTATCCTATTGGCCATCTCCTCTAGATTGACTCCCCTTGCCGGCTGACCATGCTAATTTTGTACTTGCTGAGTTCCATAATTATAGTTTTGAGTATTTTGATATCCTGGGTGTGGAGCATAATTATAATTACCGACTTTGGAAATAGTATGGTAGCCTTGTGGAACATAATCACTCTAAATCCCTTGAAGGGGTGACCTCTGAGCATTGAAGAACGCTTGATCCACATCTTAGGCAATCTGATGCACTGAAGACGCTATCTTCTTAGCCGATAGTGGTATACGTGCTGAAGTGTCGAATGTAGCCATCTAAGAAGATTGTAGCTGGTGAGTGGGCTGTGCAAGCTGCAACTACTATGTAGACTGCACAATCGGTTGATGTCCCTATTGTGTATTGTCAACATTGGGTGCTTGCTGTATCTCTCCCTCCATCGGCTGTTTGCTTGTCCTAGCCATGATTCCATTAGCGGATTGAGAGGCATTAAAATATGCAGGCCCCATCTGATCTACAGGCAACACCACACATGACTTCCTTCTGAATGTTTCTGAACATATTCAGAAACACTTCATTGTGATTACCTAGAGCTTCATGGATGATTTTGTGGATTGAATCCACGACGAACTTCTTGTTTGCTTCTTCGTCTTCATCTCTTTGTCCTGAGAGAAGAACTCTTGGCAATTGAAACTTCTGTATAACCTTATCACGCATCCTGCCATAGGAGAGCAGACATTTTTCCTAGAACTCTTCTGCTACCTTCTCGATGATTGTTTTATGATCTTTAGGCAAATCCTCAAGCACAACATTGAGCATTGATGCATTATTCATGATGACGATTGTGGTCCCACCAAGCATGCTAGAAAGAATGTGTCGATGTGGATTTGTGGTCACCGCACTGAGGGCACACACGACAAAGCCTGGAAGATCTGCTTAGCTTCAGCGGGACAAGTCGGTTTCAGGTTCGTAGGCATGCCAACTAATTTGACCTGCAATTGACAAGGGAAAAGGTAATAAGTAATTTAAGGTGTAACGTGTTGGTATTGCTCCAAATAGTTCCAATGTATGGCTAAAGAGCCAATTGATAAGGCTATCGGATACAGAGCCAATATCCAATAGTTTGATGATAGAAAACAATTAAAACAAATGTCATTGGCTACAGCAATATATGATCAATGTCAAGCAAAGAGTCGTTGAGTCGATGAAATGAGCATAACACGTAAACAAACATCTAATTTTAACACAATTAAATCTATAAGCCATCTAGATCTAGTTCATTTTAACTAGCCAGATCCAATCTACTATCATTGCCAATCTGGTCAAGTTGATGCAGCATTGGTAAAAATAATAGATTAGAACCATCCAATCAACAGATCTATTCATAGTCAAACAAGTCATTGAAAATATGCTAAATCAATGATGGACCAGGATCCTAGGGGTTCCCTATGGGTCCACTAATGGACAGGGGCCTGGGCCGGCCCACGGTCTACTTGAAGACATGAGACATGGTGGCGTGTACTCCAAGTTATCAAGGACCAACCTAGCCGAATTACTAGGAAAGTTAGCTTTTGTAATAGAACTAGGACTCTTCTATCGTAACCGACTAGGACTAGAATAATACGCCCTACCCTCTAGACTATATAAAGAGAGGCAGGCGCATACCCCTTGTATCAACAATCAATCATACACAACCACCCAACGCAAAGGCACCATGCCTAACTGGACTAGGGTATTATGCTATTCAGTGGCCTTAACCAGTATACATCGCTATCCTTTATGTTCACCTCTGAGCTCTACATACGTTAAAGCTCATCAATCATCGTCCCAGGTAGCCCTATGATTAGTTGCCAATCATTAAATACTGACAGCTGGCGCGCCCGATAGGGGCTTTCAGTGAATTCGTAGTCGAGAGCTCGGTGAACCTCGTCATCAACATGATTTTTCCGGTGGGATCGACCTTCATCTTCAGATCTTGGATCTACATGGCGGACGACGACGGCAAGCTCTAAAGTCACCTCATAGAGATCTCCAAGACTCAGGACTCCCGCAAGACCTTGATGATACGTCGAGAGATTCAGCCGGAAAGATCGACGAACTTTCGTTTTTGAGTTCTACTCGGATTCAGAAACAATGGAAGCAACACGACTCCTACTTGGACACGCCTGCCTTGTTTGATTCGGAGTCCAAGATTCTAGATGGTCTCACCAACAAGCTAATTCGATTCCAACTCGGACTCATCAACACAGCTTCGGTGTACCAGGAGTCAATCTCAACCCTTATATAATCAGATCAGGAAATTCCTCTTACAGGTGCTTAGCAAGGTCTAGTTTTCTCCTCCACTAGGGCAACATTGTGCACTGGCCAGGGTCTGGCCACTCGACTTCTCATCAGATTCTTCGTGACTTGTTGGCATGTTAGAACAACTTCCTTTTCAAGTCGGCAACCTGCTCCCTTTCGAAGAACAAGGTTCTACTAAAGTTCTCTCTAGTGCAGCCACTGTAGAGTCAGGGACTAATAGCACTGTTCACCGTACTCATACTTAGGAAGTCTTCATGCTCCAGCAACCCCCATTGCCTACCATGCCTTAGCCTCTGGATGTTCACTCGGACGATGAAACCTTATCAAATATCTCGCCCGGTGCTCTCGCGCCACCAAACGAGTCGGATGAGCAGAAGGCGGCTAGAGAAAAGAAGAATAAACAAAAACAAGCTCGTCGCAACTGAGCTCTGCATTCCAACATTTGGCAATCGAAGCAGAACACAAATAACGATTAGAAGATGAGACAAGAAATCACCAACGCAGGGAGTGTGATGGAAGGCTGGCATCTGCCTCATGTAATCTCGAGCCTGATTTCATGGAAGTCGCCAATCACAAGGTGTTCAACATGCCTTACACTAATGTCTATGCCCTAGCAAGGGAACTAGCAACTATACCAAATCCGACTAAAGAACAACAACATTTTAAGGTGATCCTAGAGTCCACAGCATTGCAACTAAATGACAGAAATTTAGCCTCCACCGCTAATCCTCCTCAAGGAGACTCTGCCCAAATGGAGCCAAAAAAACTGCACATGAAAGAGTCGGACATCGTGCCAGCCAAGGGCATGGTGGCAGGAACATCCCAACCCCAGGTGACCTGCGTAACCGCCTTAGCTACCGAGAAGGCAGCGCCGAATCTAACTACAGAGCAACAGACATCCCTGATCGATTCCCATGTTTTTTCAGAAGTCTTTGGCCAGACCGTTTTCCCAACAAGTTCAAGCCATCCAATTATGCAAAGTACGACCGAAGGACAGAACCATGGCAGTGGCTTCGTATTTACTCACAAGCCATGGAACTCGCAGGAGGAAGCACTCTTTCTTCCAATGGCACTCGAGTCTACCCCTCTCGCCTGGTTTGACAAAATAAAACCCAATTCTGTGGATAGTTGGGAGAATCTCCAGAGAATGTTCGCTAAAAATTTCTCTGGTGTACTTACTCGGCCAAGCACCTGACATGAACTTTGAAGTTGCAAACAATAGCCTAATGAAAGTCTATGCGAATACTACAGACGCTTTGTCGAGATCCGCTCAACAGTCTCTGACATCTATGAAAGGAGGTGATTGAGTTCTTCTCCAATGGTATCAGGGAGCGATGGCAATTCCAGGACTTTTGCAAAGACTACCTGGAAGACGCAGACCAATTCTGTTGAACCATCCAAATGATGATCGCCTCAGAACAGCATACGAAAGAGAGGTTTCCTAGTCGAGACCAAGGAGGACGACAAGACAACCGCGACTATGATCCCAAAGGCAATCGGGGTGGGCAACCCGGCAGAAAGCGTGGGCCCGATAACACCCTTGCCTCTGTGGAGAACCCCAAGAAGAATGGAAAGCCCAAGAATTTTGATGACTTTCTCAACCTTTCCTGCCCTTTCCATGAGAATGCTAAGCACACGGCAGCCGAGTGCAGACAACTCAAGCAGCTAGGCTTCAATTCAAAGGACAACAAGGGGAAGGCTAAAGAGAATAACAAGAAGGACGGGGACAATCAAGGTGACGGTGGCAACTTCCAGCATGCCAAAGGAGTAGTTCACATCATCTTTGGGGGAGTAGCTGCTTCTTCATCCAAGAGATAAGAAAAACTTACTGTGGTAGAACCGCCTAGAATAACACACTTTCGGAGGCGCTCGTCTTTCACTAGACACTAAGCGCCCCAAAATGGGTTAAACGGGTAGTTTCGTTGAGCACACCTAAAGGGAGAACTCGAAACAATCCACATTTTACATCCATGATCCAATAACGAGTATGAGCTTATAATACTTAGTCCATTTCATACAACACAGAGTCTTGGAAATTATTTATTACAATGCCAGAGTTTAGAGTGCGATAATTAAACAACGGAATGTAATAATCATCTAGCGGAAACGATACACGAATCCATGTGTGCCCACTAGAAGAATCCTCCACACAAAAGCTAACTCCTCAAGCTACACCTGCAACAGGGTAAAATAAACCCTGAGTACACAATGCACTCACAAGACTCAACCGACTAGTGGGAATATTTTCCCGACTCTCAAGGATATGATAGGCAATATGGTTTGCTGTTTTCTTTTGTTTGCGAAAAGCATTACTAATAGTGCATCCTTAAGGTCAAGTTTTATTAGCAGTCATGATTACTTTATTAGCTAACCTTTCTAGGTAAGCACCTGTTCTACCTTCAAGCAAGAGTTGAGCAATCAGAACCATTTTACCACCTTTCATCTTCCAGTTCTTACTACGGTGCTAGACCACAGCCAAGTCATACCGTCTCCTAGAAATGGCGATTCGTGAACCAATGTATCCCAGATGGGTACCCCGAAACACACGCCTGCTTCTACCCTAGGCACAAACGAGACCAACCAATTCCACTCCCGTCGAGGGGTCTAGGTCCCCATCCAAACTTGGACTACAAGCCTCCACACTTGAGACCTGGTCTTAGTATGGTGCTTAGACCTCCACCTTTCCCCGCCTCCAATCAGTTAGTCCGGAAAGGGCCGGAACCCACGATAAGAGCACAACGAGCCTTCCCGCTTCCATAAGCAAGTATGTGCTTAGGATAATAAGTCTGTGACCTGACTACCATCCACAGCAATGGACGATCCTCAATCGACATGGACAGGGAAAACAGTGTAACCAAGCTAAGCCCCATTGTTCGTGGGACACAACTTGTTACACCCACCAATATCCCATTCCTTATCCCTGCCTGGTCGCCATTTTCTTTCCATCATTTTATCATGAGAATAATAATAATATTCCCTACTTGTGAGTAATGATAGGTTACCCACGCTACGCCTAAGCATAACAACTACTCGAACTTGCACTAGTAAGACTCTTAGGATATATATACATATATATATACTCCTGCAACGTAAATGCACAACACACACACATAAACACATAAACACACACACACACACACACACACACACACACACACACATATATATATACGGTGAATATGAAAAATAGAGGTTATGCACCGGGGCTTGCCTTGGGCAGGCGCGATGTCAACTGCATTAGTCAGTGGCGGCTCCAGGACCTCCTCCTGCACGAGAATCTCATACTCCTCGATGATCTCCTCGAACTCATGCTCGCCGGTGGTCACAATCTCCACCAACTCGTTCTCTATATGGATGCGATGATGATGCAATAATTTAATATTTAAACAACATCAACTCTTAAAATAAGAACACATAGGCTATACTAACAACCTAGCTCTAATGGCTAAGATACTAAGCTAACCATCATCTCTATCAAATCAAGTGTCAAGCTCACCCTAACAAGTACTTTATTTCATAAGTCAATATTCTTCTTTTATTCATATTAAAGGTTTAATGGATATTTAGCTACCCTAGTAAACAAGCTATCTTAGGGCTACAAAATTATAGAAAGCACATAATAATACAATAAAGCTACTATAAAAACTTTAGGATTAAAGTTATCACCAATTTACCACAAAAATTCCTACAATATTTATCCTACTAATATTAAGTACTTTCAAATGATTTGATAGTCCTTAGCATCAACATAGATATGTATGAACTAACTACACTACCAGGTACACAATGATTTTAGGAACCTAACAAAATTAGTTTTACAATATTTTTTGGACACCTACACGATTTTATATTAATTACCAAAGACTAGCTCAGAAATTAAATTGGAAAGCTATTACTTATTCCCTAGGAAAAAGAAAAACAAATTCCCTACACGACCCACGATGCGTGGCCCACGTGGCGCAGCACGCGCGTGCAACGGCCCGCGAACATGGCCCACGCGAGAGGCGGCCCGCGGTGGGGGAGCCCGCTTGCGCTGGCGCTTTTGCAACAAAGTCCTCGGTTTCCTTCCGAATCACACCTAAGACCTAATACTATTTCCCCCTCTCTTAGATACTCTTACTTAACCCCCTAACCTTCCTGGAATTCCCCCATGCGCACCCCCGGCAACCCAGCGCATGGCCGCGCCGGCCACCTGGGACCTATGCCAGCCCACCCATGGGGTTGGTCACCATCCTTGACCATGGTGGCTACACTAGACAGCAGTGAGGGGTGGCAAGACTCGTCGGGAAGGGTGCAGCAGCGCGCGGCCATCCACGATGGTGGCGCAACTGCTCCGGTGAGCTCGGGCAACTATAGGCCTAGACAGTTGGCGAGCGAGCATTAGGAGGCTGCCGCGGGTCTGGCCAAGGTGACAGCTGGAGTGGAGGATGATGGAGGAGGACTGGCCACATGCGGCTGAGCCAGGCGGCGACACACTATGGTGGCATGGTCACTTCAGCGATGCCGGGGAAGCAGTAAAGGTTCGGCTATGACACGCAGGGTGAAGAGAGGATGGAAGCGAAGCTACCAGTGCACTAGAATTGGTTCAGGATGGATAGGTGGAGGGCTGCCCTCAGCTATGGCCGAGCACAGCCTTATTGGCACGGTGGCAGGGAAGACTCCAAATTGGAGCTTTGCCGTGCACGCTTTAAGGCTAGGTGGGGTCAGACAGCGAGAGGGGTTGATGACGAAACCACGGATGTGCTGAATTGGATTGAGGTGATCTCTCATTGTATAATTGCCTAGGGCGCGACTCCGATGGTGGAAGCGGCAAGGAGAGGAGATGGGTCTGAGCTCTGGCTGTCCTTGCCTTGGCGGCAAGCGGTCGGTTGGACCCGAGGTAGCGTCCACACACTCCCTACGTGACCACGCGGCCAGACCACGTGCGCGCACGGGGAGGCAGGTGGGGGCGTGGCCTACCCGGCCGCAGTGCCATTAAGGCGAGGCGACGATGCGAGCAGTTGGGACAGCCCACGTGAGCACGGTGGCGAGGCAGGCAACAGTAGCACAGCACAACATCACGGTGGCAGCAACATCACAAGTAGCGGCCACGGGCGGCAATGACTATGCCTCAGCTGCTTGACAAGGTGACAATTGTGTTGACGATGGCGTGGTGGTGAGTGGAGTAGCAACGTAGCGGCCCGCAGCGCCCAACTATAACCAGGCCAAAGGCGGCCTCAGCCCACCGCACATAGCAGCGCGCGTACACGCGCGGTGTGAGCCAGCGTGGCGACATCGCGCCCCCAAACGTGGTGACTGCGCCCACCCGGCCAACCAGCCTAAAATCGTGTCATGCATGAATTTTAAAGCGTCTATAAAAACTAAACGTTTGCTCTTGGAACCAAACCACCTTCACCATGCTCAAGAGGGCATATCAGGCTACCAACCCAAGCTAAAACATGACACCACCTCTTAACTCAATTCCACAAAATAAATTCCCAAACATGGCATTGTCTTGTTGTCTATATACTTAAAAATCTTCTAAGTCTTTGAGCTGAATTTTGATTCCAAGTTCCATTTCTAGGCTATTAGAACTATTGTCTATCAATGTTATTTTTCTATAGCAAAGGTTGCATTGCCATCTACAAAGTTTGTACTTCAAGCTTTATTTAGGTACCACACATATGTTCTATAATATGTTTGCTCAATAAAAATTGGTTTTCAACCCTACATGATATACATGAGCTATTGAATCAACTTTCATTTAACATTTTTATTATTCATTTTAGGTTACAAGAAATTTATCTACACACTTTATCACATGCATTACCACATAAGCATGATGTTGATGACATGGTTAAGTAGGTTGTTATGGTGTAACACCGAGGGTGTTACACTTACCCTCTGGGATATCATGGCTGTGGAACCCGCCACCCCAAGTATCTGAACTAGTCCGAGTACCCTATTCAATTCTCTAGAGATGATCAGTGGACTAGCGTATCCAATGCTGGCCATTACTATTGGTATTTATAAGTGTGAATTAGAATATGGAAAAAGTCTACTTCACCCCCTCAACTATTGATGGTTATCTACTTTACCCCCTCACCTATAAAACTAGGTATTCTACATCTCAAACTATTGAAAACCATCTAAATAACATCCTAAGGCAGTTTTGAAGGTGGTTTCACTGACTTGGCATATTAAAAAGTCTACATAACCCCCTAACATATTAAGTGTGGACTACACAACCCCCTCAACTATAACATATGATATTATAGCCCTTAAAGTATCCAATAATATTCAAATGAGCCCCTTGGATGATCTTGTAGGTCCGCTTGGACACCGTATCCCAACACATTGGCCTAAGCACCTATGTTTGTGCGCATGCCACATTTTCTACCTCCACCTCCCAACTCTTTCTAGGCTAACCCACCACCCAACGAGAAGCACGTGACATCTTGTCTCTTACTCCACTTCTCGACGAGTATACTCCACTTCCCGACACTTGTCGATGACATTGAGCTCAAGCACCATGCCTGCACCCTCATCATCTGGCCCCTCCCAATCCTTCATCAGGCTATCCTCGAATGACAAGGGTGTAGGCATAGTGCATGAACTCAATGTCATCGAGTAGTGCCATGAGGTGAAGAAGGAGACAGGGTGGTGCTCATTGGGCGGTGTCATAATCCTAGAAAGAGTAGGGAGGGAGAGGCAGCCAATAGGCCTACGTGCAAGTATGGGTGCATAGGCCAGTGTGGTGGGATACGATGTCCAAACGGCCCTACAAGACTATCACGGGGTCATTTGAACATTATTAGATATACCAATGGCTATAATATCTGGTTTTATAGTTGAGGAGATTATTTAGTCAACCCTTGATATGTTAGGGGGTTATGTAAACCTTTTAATATGCTAGATCAGCGAAAACCCACTTTTAAAACCACTTCAGGCGGTTATTTAGATAGTTTTCAATAGTTTAAGGGGTAGAATACCTGGTTTTATAGGTGAGAGGGTGAAGTACACAACCACCAATAGTTTAGGGGGTTAAGTAGACTTTTTCATTAGAAAATAGGAAAAATTCTGTAAACAGACAGATATACTATTGTAGCATTTCACCGGGAGTATTCTAGGTATCGTTATTTATATTTTACAACAGGGAGAGGGGTAGCTATAAGAGATTGATAAACTTATACTTATGATGAATCAATAAACCAAACACTTACACTAAGCAGGGGTAAACCAAATGATAGAGATATAAACCAAATGATAAAGATATATATGATAAGCATAACATTCAAAAGGACTCCATTGAACAGCAATAGCTAGTCTAAGTAGAATGCAAGAGATAAATTCCTAAGTTATTCTAGTTCAAGTCAAAACATGTCATGAATATGTATGTACTTAGCAATAGCAAAAGATTAACTCTATACTTATGAATACGAGACATCAACGAAGGAAGAAGCATAGTAATGACATCAACCATTGTGATACATGTCCTACAAGTCCAGACGGGGGGTGGACTACCGAGAATCAACATGGCTATCACCCATGCTATCTACCACACCTGGAATGGAGGGCGCAACCATAGGCAAAACATCATATAAGCACCACACTTACACAAGGTCTGGCTACTTAACCTGTTCGAACACTAGGTCAAGCGCTCTGTGATTAGATACATAGATATAAAGTTAACTCTAACTATACCAAACAAATAGTCAAAGTAAACTAAGAACATGATATGAATGTAGACCAAACTCATTGATAGATGAATAACAAAGGATAGAAGTACTATACCAAGCTTTTGGTGACTTAGATTCATAATCCAAGTAGTCACTCGACTCTTCTATATCTAACTTAGAGTGGCAATGCTAAGACTCTAGTTATCGGGGAGCTCTTCTGAATGGATCGATGTGGATTGTAGTGGATTGATTGATCTGAATCGATGCCTTCTAGAGGGGGGGTCAGGGGGTCCTCTTATAGGGGGCTCCTGGCTCCTCGTGGGCCCATGGATCCATGGCAACATGAAATCTCATCCTTCCAATCAAACCGACCTTGATAAATGGTGGAGATTGATCCTCAAAGACGGTGGGAAGCTTCTAGAATTGATAGGAGGCAGGGGTAGGTCAGCTGACCTACAGGTGGGGTCGGCTAAGCCCCCTGGGCCCATCCTATGTGGTTGTGTCTCATTTGTCTTGGACAATGGTTTGTGGCCCAGTGGAGTTGGTTTCATGGTGATTGGACCTAATGTGCTTATCATAAAGTGGCCCAATTGGTTCGTTTTCTAATTAACTCCTCCTGCAATCATGAAATCACCAAAACTCGTGAAAATACTTAGTTTGAAAGATTATACCTATGTTGGTGATTGGTTTTAGGGGTAAACATATGTCATAATGATAGTTAAATGTTGATGCTATCGACCGTCAACAATTACCCTCTAATCTTGGATCCCACGATTGCCAGCATGCAGATTACCAAAGTTCTGATCGACAGTGGCGCAGGACTAAACATCATCTTTGCCGATACACTAAGGAAGATATGACTTGACTTCGCTGGTCTTTTTACCCCCATAGACATCCCATTCTATGGGATAGTACGCGGCAAAGCTGCTATGCCACTCGGATAGATCACACTTCCAGTTACGTTCGGTACACCTGCTAATTACAGACCGAGTTCATCAAGTTCGAAGTAGCTATGGGACTAGCCTGCTCCTAGTCCATATCACAAGAATCCTTCTATTTGCAAGCAAGACTATAGCTACTATTGCTGACTAGTCCTAGGGGCTCATCCATTGTGCTCATTCACTATAATGAATTCTGGCCTAACTCCTTGTGGTGCTTATACGCTCGCTAGGGGTGTATTTATAGGCTGAACATGGACTTCATGGACTAGGTTTATATAGATTCAGGAGCAAATCTTTTCTGTTAAGAAGATTGGGTTCACATGTTGCACTTTATTTCAATAGTGTACTATCTTCAACTTTACAGTGCAAAGGACATCAACTCAACTGCCCATGTGACTCTATAGTGCATGGTGCGTGACACATACGTCAAAAAGCTCTCAATCATTCATGGGAAAATGGCTGCTGGTCATTGTCTTGGGAGCATTCAACTACACCCTTGAGGCTGTCTACAAGATCCTATAATTGACTACCGAGTAGTCGATTTTAGGCTCGGGGGCTGTGAGATATATATCCTCACAGGATGCATTTTAATTTCTTCAACAAGGAATTACAAACAAGATCCTCCAGGTCTTTATGCTAAATAGCAAGAGGTTCGGGGCTACACCCAGTGGGTGCACTTTGCAAGAAAGTGCACACCACTAGATGGCTTCAAGAAGCACTACATGATTTCCTTCATGAAGGTACTCGGATGACACTTAATTCTACTCGGCAAGCTCCAAGAGATTCAAGACGACTTCCATTATCAACCATACAGTGCTTGGGGGCTTGATGGACTAGGATCCTAGGGGTTCTCTACGGGTCAATTACCAAATAGGGGCCTAGGCCGGCCCATGGTCTGCTTGAAGACATGAGATAAGGTGGCATGTACTCCAAGCTATCAAGGACCGACCTAGTTGGATTACTAGGAAAGTTAGCTTCTATAATAGAACTAGGACTCTTATGTCGTAACCAACTAGGACAAACAATACGTCCTGCCTTTGGACTAAACAAAGAGAGGCATGTGTGCACCCCTTGTATCAATAATCAATCATACACAACCATCCAACGCAAAGGCAGCACGCTTAACTGGACTAGTGTCATGCCTAGTTTTCAAAAGAAGACCAAGCACTCATCATATGTGTGCCTAGGAAGTCCACACATACAACAACAGAATAGAAATATAAAAAACAATGTTATTAATAACGTACATTTAGCTATTTTAACACTTACATCTATCAAAGTAATGCGAAGCGGTTGCTAATCTTCTCCTCGGGCTCCAATCTTCTCAGGGACGGCTGACTAGGGGCTCTGTATGCTAAGCACTTCTGATAGACTTCTGAAAACTCCATAACATCTTTGTCCATCTTCTGATCAGCCTTCATCACAAACTGGTGTGGGGGAGGATAGCAAGTGTGAGTCCATGTCGAACTCAACAAGCACAGGTGGAAAACATGACATGCAAGACTTTATAACAAGGGAAAGCTGACACGGTTTAACTACGGTTAGCCATTTTTAGTTGGCAATATTTCATTAAAACAACCTAATTACTATGGTGAGTAAAAGATTCCAACCCATTAATTAATTGCATAAGAAATTAATATCATTGTTATGAACATCTTCCATCAGGATCCACCACGCTTCTGCCGTGCATATCCATCATCCAAGGTAGCCACCTCCATCTGAGATCTAGCATCATCTTCCACAAGGTAGCCACCTCCATCTGAGATCTAGCATCATCTTCCACAATGATATCCATCATTTACAATAAGAGAGCCAACTTCATCCATAAGAAATCCATCACTAATCATGTGAGGGTCTGGACTGCTCATATCCATGAGCACGGTTGTTATAATAGTTTTACACTCTACAGAGGTTGTATACTTTCACCTCAAATCATGATTCCCATTTGCCCAGGGCCCATCGACTCCCTAACACTCCCAAGGTGAGTAGGTAGGGTCTCACTACGAGATTGTTCACTGGTTCTAACTAATAGAATGCAACTCGCAAGGTTTTGCCTGGGAGCATGATAGCCATCCCAGTAGCAATGAGACCCGGACAACCATAACTTATTCTTCATTACCTAGGTTACTCTCTTACACCTACCCGCTAAGCTGCACCCTACTAGTAAAGGTCTTGCTAATATGTCAAGCCAGAGCCATATGGCTTGAGGCTATATAGGATGTCCCAGGTGGTCGCTCCATGAACCGGTCCTTATGGAGGGCGGACATGAGTACCACAAAAAGAGAAGGCTTGGTACTCGTTTCCCCAACTAAAAACCATGTTGCTTGGAAAGCCAACATGTCATCATCATTGCCAACACCTTCTCATCATCCTTAGTTGCATAAGCCATTAACCGGCATATCATCTTATATCAATAGCCAGTAACTAGTATCACATATCATATATCATGTGCCCTATGCGGGTTGGAGCAACTAAGTAATTCTACCCATTTGTAAACCCTAGGGTGCAAGGAATTGATAATTAAGACTAGGCAAGTCCTTAGGGTTCACAATATTAAGACACATGCATGAAAAAGTAAAGTGAATTAAAGTTATTAGGTAACAACTTGATCAAAGGGAGCATGCACTTGCCTTTTTCCTAGAGTCTAGCTGCTCAGAAGTCTTTAGTCTTTAGCCTCTGGTCTTCAGCTTTTGCTTCACCTGTTGGTCCTTAGCTCCGAGTCTTTAGCGCTAACAAACCGCTCTTCCTCTACTCGTAGCAACCAAGCAACACAAATAGACAAACAAACTGATACGACTAAGATCAACACATCACTCACAAGTAAACCTTTGAAAAGAGCATACTAACGGCACGGTTCGTTGCTATGGACAAGAGAGCGCTAGAACAACAGACAACGGAACTATCGTTGCAATGAAAATACTATCGCTGATTTAAGTTATCAAAGACACACTATATGCTTGATTCATTTTATTTAACAAAGTAAGGTGGAGGATATCTCAGAGAAATATCCTAAAGTTGAATTAACCAAATTATATCGAATGATAAAAGCCGGAGTTAACTTTAGTCATATTTTATTAATAAATATTTCTATAGTATTTAGGTCATTTAAACATTTATAATTTAGAAAGCATAAAGTAGGTGAGAGCAACTAATCGAATCATTATATGTTTCGAGGTTGATCTAAGCAAGTCATAATTGAAAAGGCATTTATGTTGATATTAATCATATTAATCATTGATTTATGAAAGGCTGATGTACAAACCAAAATTGCTTTTATAAATTAAAAAGGCATTGAATAAACATTTATCAAATTAATAGGGTTAAATTCACAAACACGTAACATGGTAAACATCACTGCTAGCATGTGGCTTACATCGTTACAAAGCCAACGCAACAAGAATGGGTTCAAACGGAGCTAAAATGTGGAAACTACAGCTAAAACTAGCTTTTAGGGACCTATATGTGAAGAAACACTAACCCCAAGGGCTAACAGACGAAACCAGGAGACTAAACATGGTTAAACGTAGCCACCGAGGGCTAACTCACAAAACCAACATGGCTTGGATGGTGGGTTCTATTAACCTAAAGCTCAGGGGCTCAAACAGAAAAACCGAGGGCCTAACTCTAATTACTTTCTACTGCTTCTAGACTGTGCGTTCATTTTGAGAAAAAGAAGGGGCTCTTTTGCAAAAATTCCATGGCTGACTGGGCTCTGGATCAGATTTGAGCCATCGAATGCTGATCGGGCAGCTAGGGTTTGGCTGGCGGGGGATGGTCGTCGGGGCGGCGCAGTGCACGGTGGCGGCACACCATTGCCAGCGGTGGCAAGCTCGGCGTGGAGGTGCTACGAGGTGCTAGCGCTCATGTGGATGGAACAGGGAGGGAGCACGCGTGATGGTGAACTCAGTCGGGGGCTCCACGACGGCAGAAACCGATCGGAGTTGGCGGCGCACGGATATAATAGAGCGACGGGAGAGGCACCGGCATATTCCTCACCTCGCTGTGAAGGACATGGGCTGGCTCTCATCGGTGGAGATGCTGTAGCCACGGAGCGAGCTCAAGGGTGGCGGTGGCTGGGGCAACACGTGAGCTAGGGTTAGGGGTTGTTGCTAGGCTAGGGTTCCAAAGGGGGGTGAGGCGCACAAGGGCCTGCCTTTTTATACACCAGGTGAACCTCATGGTACGCGCTAGGGCGGATCAACAGTGGTGGGGGCTTCCGCCTGATGCAGCGCGTTGGGGAAGAAAGGCCTCCTGCTGACGTGTGGGCCCGAGCGGTCAACAGTGCACCGCGGGCTAGCATACAGGGCCCGCCTGGTAGTGTCTGCGCACGGGAGTGTTGCGGGCTACGCTGCATCGCTGGCTGTGGAGCAGGCTGCCTAGTGCTCTTGGCCCACTGCGCGAGGGCGAGCGTGGGTAGGCCGCAGCGGGCTGCGGAGGGCGGCAGCGCCTGCTGGGCCTTAGCAGGCCAAAAGCAAAACCAGGCCAAAAACGAGGAAGAAAAAGAAAAACATGAAGAAAAGGCTTTTCATTTTATTAAAAGGATTTAAATCATTTTTCCAAAACCTTTTTGAAACCAAAATTTGAGAGGCATTTTGGGACTAGGTTTTAAAATCATTTTGAAGATAAAATTTCCATTTTATAAACACTTTTCAAACTCAAACTTTGAACTTATTTTGAAATATAGCTTTTGAAGGTTTTATTTTCAAAATAAAAAAGGGCCTACTCGGGGTTGGGTCGACTTTTTTTCACACAACAAATCAAAACAAAGGCACCAAGGCAACCAACAAAACATATTAACTTCGTAAAAGTTTTATAAAGCCAATTGTCACATTTGGTATTGATAATAAATAAATAAATCTTGGGAATTTTTTAGAAAATTAATAAATACTAGTTTTATTTAGTGTTTTCGATTCACAACCCAAAATAGGAATTTTGGGGTGTGACAAAGCTACCCCACTTAATATGAATCTCGTCCTGAGATTTGAAGAGACTAGAGAGAAAGATAAAGCAGATCATCAAGGGTGTTTAGTGATTTATGAGATAAGGATTCAAGGATTAACCAAAGTTGGCAAGGAAGTCAAAGATTGATTTTCAAGATTGTTTTGAGACTTTTGAGATGTAGAGACAAACATTGAAGATCCGCAAAAAGGTGATAAGAAAGATAAAGATTTATGGAAAGAAAGATGGTCAAAGATAAGATTGATCTTTTAGGTCTTCATGGTTCCTTGCGTTAGGATTTATAGGGTATGATGACAGGATTGAATATTAGCAAAAGTGAACAAGGAAGATAAAGACTAATCTTCATTCCTTCATGTCTTGAAACTTGAGATACTCAAGATTGATGCTGGTAGCGGATGCTACCCCACTTAACAAAATATTTGCTTATCTTCGAAAACACGTATAGGAACATCGTCTTGTCAAAGCTAACTTCAAGAGATTTTGTTTACAGATCACCATTTTATCAACACACAACACCACTCGAGATTCGAAGAAACAGGAGAGAGAAATGAAACAAAGATTTGAGAGAATGGTTGGGATGGTCCGACAAAACATTCCAATGTCTTAACAGTAAACCAGCTTGACGAGCAACTTGTAATTCTTTTTTAGAACTTAAAAATAGTAAGGTCTGATGAAACAGACAACTCCTTTTACAACGAGGGTTACAACCATCTTGAAAGCAAACTATATAAGCTAAAAGGCATAGCTGACTTCATATGTTACCCCGAGTGTTTTAGACCTTCTTGATTGACCCAAGTCCATCTGATCCCCAATTCTGATTCTTGTTACACCTCCAATGTTGAGAGAAATCTACCGATATATATGGTACTCATTTCCTCAAATTGTGTCATCATTTATTTTGGTCATTCCATTATTCCTTCTATTCCTTAGGGCGAGGTTGAGTACCTTCACACTCAATCCTTTCTCCTGACGGGGTTGTTAGAAGTACCGAGCGTTGGTCCCGCTTAATCACTCCTTGACAAGTGGATAACCATCCCCTTCCATGAACAACATCAATCTCCATTGACTCCAAAATAATAAGATTTGCCACAAAGTTTATACCCTTTATGTCAAGACTAACTTTTGGGCATATGCGGATTGCTCTTATCTTCCTTCTTGGTGATTTAACAAACATGGGTTTCCTCATGGCAAGCACAAGTATCTTATGATCGGCAACACATTTGCTCGAGATGAAAGAATGTGAAGAGCTTGAGTTGAACAAAACAGTGGCGGGAGTTAAGTTGACTAGAATCGGTCCAAACACCACATTTTGGGCTTCGCGGGCAGTACACAGATCCACATGGTTCAACCTACCGTGAATGTCATTTTGCTTCACTTTATTTCTTGGTACCTTGTTATCTTGAGCTCGAGTTTCAGTAATACTTACTAGTGATGGCTCTGTGGTGACTTGATTCTGCCTTCTTTCATTAAGTAGCTGTTGTTTCTTCATACAGGTGTTGTTTAGTGCACCACCAACGCTTTCTCTTGGGACCAAACCTTGCTTCTGATTGTTGTTCCCATACACATATGGGTACTTCTTTGGACACCGCCTCATTAAATGTCCCTCATCATGACAATGGTAATAAGTCTTGCTAATAGGTCTTCCAAGGGTGCTATCGTGATGTTGAGTTTCTTGAATCAATGTGCTATGAGTAGCTAGGGTGCTACTAACTTCTTGATTCTGAGGGTTCACCTTCACTAGAGTTTCTTCACTTGTTCGCTTCTTAGCTTGCTTGCTCTTTCAAGGCTGAAATTCTATATAGGTGATGGTCCATCCATCTAGACATATCTCTAGTATAATAGATGTGGCTTGAGGAGCATCTAACTCTTTATGGTGAGAATGTGTCTGTTGAGAAAACAGAACTAAATATCACTGTGATGTGGAACTCGGGTTCGACTGACTTCTCAATTGTGGCTCAAGTAAGATCGCCTTCTTTTTCCTGTTCCCTTCAGCCTTGTGATCCTGGGATGCCTCGGCTTTTCCTTTGCTTGACTTGTTTTGAAAATAGGGTAAACCATAATGTCTACAATGACACGGCTCTTCAATTCCAGGCACCTCATTGATATCATCTGCCTTGGATTTCATGTTCTTCTAGGCTTCTGCTACTTGTCTCTTCATCAATCCTTCCTAAGTTTTAGTATGGGCTTTCTTTGAATGAATCTGTGAATCTTACTATCATCCTACTCCTCAAAGTACTTGGTCTTGCATAGACGAGGGCTTCTTCTTGTTCACTAGGGACAAGGGTAGCATAGTTGGGTCCTCCTAACATTTGATGCGAGCTCCTTCAATGTCACCATGGAGAAGTAAAGCTTGTACTGATAGAATGTTCTAGAGTCTAGCCATCTGATCAACTGCCATCTCTAGGATATGAGCTTGCCAGGCTATCATCTGTTCACTGCTCATTTGGGTTGCAAATGTCGGTTGCTGGCTCTGATCATTGGTATTCTTTCTGTTGACATCACCTCTTGGATCCACCATCTGACGTATAGGCAATGATAGAATGAGAAATAGTTTATAGACATTAAGCAGGGTATGGTGTAAGAGAAAAGATGACCAGGATCAAGACTGATAAAAAGATAGGATAAGCGAGGACACTGCCCCCACTTAACACAGATTAAGCTAATCCTTTAGACATTACCTTCTGGGCCTCCTTCAAAACACAAGAACAGAGACGACACACAATCAACACAACAAGCAAGACAAGTACATAGAACACCATCAATACTACATGTGCTTCTTTAACAAAGGTGGTCATCCAAAAGGGCTGATTATAAATGATGAAAGGCCATCGAACTTTTGAATGAGACGTGTCAGTGGTTTCAGACCATCGACGAGTAAATTTGTATTTGCGCATCTAGCTTGGATGGTGTGCTCAGAGGACAAAAGGGTTTATACTGGTTTGGGTGGAACGTCCCTACATCCAGTTCACTACTGCTCATGTTACCGGCACTTGGTTTGCAGTAGGGGTTACAAACAGGCGAGAGAGGGAGAGGATCCCAAATCTCTGGCGAAAGGAGTGAACGGGTGCTAAAAGCTCGCTTGCCGCTCAGCCGTGTGCTCATGTTATGCTCTTGTGTCCAGATCCCCCCTTTCATGGGGCGTCCTACTTCCCCTTTTATAAGCAAAGGGAAAGTGTGGGTTACAGAGGAGGAAAAGGAGAAGAACAAGAGAGAGAAGAAGGCTTCTAGGGTTGTCGGGTCCTTCTTCTCCTTCATGCAGGTCTCGCCGATCCTGTAGATGTCAACAAGGATGGCTCCATGTCGTGGCCCTATTTGTCACTAGCACCATGCATAGGCATCATCTACCGGTCATGGCGTTCTAGTCTATCTCAACGGATGTCGTGGTAAACTAACACGCCTGCCAGCGTTCGTACGAGGATTAGGCAGAACAGCACTGGCACGCCCGACACTATTCTTGATGTGAATCCATAGGTATGGCCCATTATGGCCATGGGTTACATCAAGGTGTGCCAGCTTCTTCCCTAGTGTTAGAGTTTTGACCCAAGCCCATATGTTTAAACTTGGAGTGGTTGGTGGCGGTATGGGTCCCTGTCGGATGAGACGGAACCCATGTCCTCGAGGTCGGGCGAGACAGAGCCCATGACCTTGGATGCGATGGAAACCACATCCTTGGGGTCGGGCAAGACGGAGCCCACACCCAAGGGGTCAGGTGAGATGGAGCCCATGGCCTTGAGGTCGAGCAAGACGGAGCCCATGGCCTCGAGGTCGGGTGAGACAGAGCCCTCAGCCATGGGCGAGACGAAACCTACGTCCTTAGGGTCGGGCGAGATGGAGCCCGTGGCCTCGAGGTTGGGTAAGATGGAGCCTACAGCCTTGGGGTTGGGCGAGACCTTTCAATATGTCGTGAGCCATTCGGGGAAGTCAGCATGGGCGCTAACTTCCTTGCTTTGGGTATCCCTAATATCGATACCCAACAGTAGGCCCTGAGTCTGCGGAGGAGTAGAATACTCCTTTGGAAGCTTTTTTGGATGGGAGGACTCTGAGGGCCTTGGCTTTCTTTTTGTAGCCTGTGGCATGTCCTGGTAGGATGGTGATTCCCTTTTGTTGCGATCGGTCTTCTTGGGGGCATGTAACCATCGGATTTGGGAGGTCAGAAAGATTTTTCTTGATTCTGGTCCCCTAGGATCTGATCGCTCTGCCATCGTACTACGACTGCATGTTCACTCTCCTTGCGAGTACAACTTCCCTCGAGCCCTCGCACGTAGCAGGGGTCTGGTCGAGGGTCGGCTCATCTTTGTGATCATCATCCCTCAAGTGTTTTTTTTCGATAAAACGGAGGGGCTGAGTCGTGCTACATTTTTCCTTGATGGACGAAACATGGCGCTCGGTGAGCTGTTAACGGGCTAGTCTGAGTAGGGCCCCGGCTTCCCATTCACGGGGGTTCGGCATGGGTTAGCTGGTGACCGACTCTAAACTCTTGACGGCCAATCCGTAAAGTTCTTGGGTCCGTTCGGCTAGTCCCAAGGGCTCGTTGCCTTTCTTCGAGGAAAAACCATGGACTGGGAACCGACCAAGACTCAAACATGGGCCGGGATGCCCATGGCACTCATTAGCCTAGGTACTGGCCGCTAGTGGGCCATCCCTTTCCACCCCTCGCTCTAAGGGTGCCTCGGAGTGGCTGTGAACCCGTCGACGGGCCAGCCTTTGAACTCCTGGTCCTGAATGGGCCATAGGAGCATTTTCAGCTCCATATCCCTCCTTACCTATGATGGTTCTCACTCCTATCTACACCGACGCTAAGCTGGATGACATCGAGAAGGAGGTGGCACCTTTGGCACAGGACTTACCTACCGAGATAGAGGATGAGATCATCCCCCAAGAAATTAGTTAGGTAGATAAGACAGGCGATGAACTTGTAATAAGTGGACAAGCTCTTAAATTTCATTATGGCCAATCAGATTTTTAGCTCTTCTCCCCTTTTGTATAAAAAGGTTAATGCATTCCGACCCTTTCCATCGTTAAGGCTGTAAAAACTCTAATCATGCTGGTGAGCAAAAACATCGTTGCCATTGGGGAGTAGGGTTCTTGCAGTTCGACCAGTTTTACTCAGCGTTCGTTTCTGTAACCCTTGCTTCTAGATCTTAACGTGAGAAAGGGTCGGGCATAGAGAATGTTTGCCGGGTAGGTATACTCTTTAATGCATTTTGACTCTTTCCGTAGTTAAGGCTAAAAAGCTCAGGGTGCGGGCAAAAAACTCTAATCACGCTGGTGAGCAAAAATGCCATAGCCACTGGGGCATAGGTTTCTTGTGGTCCGACCAGTTTTACTCAGTGTTTGTTTCCGTAACCCTTGCTTCTAGATCTTAACGTGAGAAATGGTCAGGCATAGAGAATGTATACTGGATAGATATACTCTTTAATGCATTATGACTCTTTCCATAGTTAAGGCTAAAAAGCTCAGGGTGCAGGCAAAAAACTCTGATCACGCTAGTGAGCAAGAATGCTGTAGCCGCTGGGGCATAGGTTTCTTGCGGTCTGACCAGTTTTACTCAGCGTTTGTTTCCACAACCCTTGCTTCTAGATCTTAACATGAGAAAGGGTCAGGCATAGAGAATCTCTACTGGATAGATATGCTCTTATCAACCCCTGAGTGAGGCCTGACCCCTTGCCATTGCTGGGGTTGGGTGTCACTAAAGATCGAGGAGTCGATAGTGAAACCAATAAGAGAAAGCATGCGTAGATTAAGGGTAAAAGTGACACAATTGTTCGATGTTCCAGGCATTGACAAAGACTTCACCATCGATGGTCTTGAGCTTATATGTGCTTGGTCGGAGCACCTCCGCGACAATGTATGGTCCCTCCCACGGCAGAGAGAGCTTGTGGTGGTTCTTGTTGCTCTAGACGAGGCGGAGGACCAGGTCCCTGACGTTGAAGGCCCGACCTCACACTCGACGGCTGTGGTACTAGCGCAACACTTGCTAGTACTTGGCCGAGCGAAGGAGGGCAATGTCGCGTGCTTCATCTAGCTAGTCCATGTCATCCTCGAGGGACGCCTCGGCTCCCTATTCATCAGACACCTTGACCCTCGATGCTCCATAATCGAGGTCGGTCAGGAGGGTAGCCTCGGAACCATAGACCATGATGAATGGCATGTAGCCAGTGGCCCGACTGGGGGTCATCCTCAGGATTTAGAGCACTGCAGGAAGCTCCGCGACCCATCATATGCCAAACTTATTCAACCTTGTAGGACCATGCCATTCGCGCGCTCGACCTGCTTGTTCGTGCGGGGGGTGCGCCACGGCGGCCCAATCGACATGGATGTGGTATTTATTGTGGAATCAAAGGAACTTTCCTCGGTGAACTATGTGATGTTGTCCATGATAATGGAGTTCAAGACTCTGAAGCGATGGACGATGTCAAGGAAGAACAGCACGGCTTGCTTGGACTTGATCGTGGAGATCGGTCGAGCCTCTATCCACTTTGTAAACCTGTCTATGACGACAAGCAAGTGCGTATAGCCCCCGAGCGCCCTCTTGATTGGTTTGACCAGATCGAGCCCCTAGACCACAAATGGCCACGTGATGGGGATCATTTGGAGTGCTTGGGCCGGCAGGTGGGTCTGCCAAGCGTAGTATTAACACCCTTCATAGGTGCACACAATCTGTTCAGCGTCAGCTACTACGGTCAGCCAGTAGAAGCCTTGTCGGAACATGTTTCTGACCAGGGTCCTAGGGGCGGCATGGTGCCTGCAGACCCCACCGTGGATATCACTCAGCAACTGCTTCCCTTGTTTGATGGGGATGCAATGCTATAGGATCTCAGTGTGGCTTCACCTGTAGAGCTCACCCTCAATAATGACAAAGGACTTGGCATGCTGCATGAGCCACTGAGCCTCTGTTTTGTCCATCGGTAGTGCCTCATAGAGGAGGTAGTCGAGGTAAGGCATCCTCCAAACAGCCAGAGGGTCGGGCTCTATCTCTGGATCCTCATCAAGCTCCATGACTT
Organism: Miscanthus floridulus; assembly: GCF_019320115.1. NCBI lineage: Eukaryota > Viridiplantae > Streptophyta > Magnoliopsida > Poales > Poaceae > Miscanthus > Miscanthus floridulus. Next base: position 48,838,045 of record NC_089588.1, read on the forward strand.
CAGGGTCGGATGGAGCTTTTGCCTAGTTAGCCTCTGAGCCTATGGCAGGTGGCACATCACTGGTCTGTTCTGGCTCCTTGTAGCAGACCGAGGGCTTGTACTGATCACTAGCGAAGACGCTCGTTGGCATCGGCTCTCGGTCGGACGCCCTTTTTTGCCAGCCTGTCGGCCGCCTTGTTGAGATGCCTCGAGATGTGATTGAGATCGAGACCGTTGAACCTATCCTCCAGCTAGTAGATTTCTCGACAATATGCAACCATCTTGGCGTTGTGGTAGCTTGATTCCTTCATGACTTGGTCGATGACCAGCTGGGAGTCACCCCGGATGTCAAGCCGTCAGATACCCAACTTCATGGTGATGCATAGGCCATTGATGAGTGCCTCATACTCGACCACATTGTTGGAGGAGGGGAAATGGATGCGAACCGTGTACCTCATGCATACCCTGAGGGGTGAAGCAAAGACTAGCCTTGCGCCGACACCTTTCTTCATTAGCGATCCATTGAAGTACATCGTCTAGTACTCTTGGTCGATGACTGCTGGCGGCATTTGGATCTTGGTCCATTCTGCAATGAAATCAGCCAATACTTGGGACTTGATGGCCGTCTGAGGGGCATATGAAATGCCTTGACCCATCAGCTCAAGTGCGCACTTCGCGATTCTTCCTGTGGCATCCTAGTTTTGGACGACCTCATCGAGAGGGAAGGACGTCACGACCGTCAACGAATGCGACTCGAAGTAGTGACGCAACTTCCTCTTGGCGGTAAGGACGGCATATAGGAGTTTCTAGATTTGGGGGTAGTGAGTCTTGGAATCGGACAAGACCTCGCTAATGAAGTACACAGGACACTGCACTTGCGTGGTGGCCACAATGTAGAGCAGAAGAGGTTCCCCATCGATTGGGGGAACTAGGATCGGCGCCTTTGTCAGTAGCTGCTTGACCTTGTCAAGTGCCTCCTGGGCCTCGGGTGTCCATTTGAAGCGGTAGCCTTCTTCAGAAGCCAATAGAGGGGGAGACCTTGTTCGCCAAGGTGTGAGATAAAGTTGCTAAGCACGGTGAGTCACCCTGATGAGGACATCACTCCTTTGGATGTACCAGCTGATCCTCCAACCGTCATGCAAGGTCCAATGACCCGGGCTTGAATGCGTCAACTCAATTTACAGGTGAGCTCGTTCTTAAGCGATCCTTTTCATACTTTTGAGAATAGACTACTACCTAATGATGTTATCTTGCTTAGGAACATTGGAGAGGGTCAAGAGGGACTAAGAGGACGTGGAGGAGGTGATGATGACCAGCAAGGACGTCCAACACAAGCCAGAGGCCCAGTCCAACACGAATTCGAGTTTGCCTTGGCCTCCAGGACCAGTCTGCCTTAAACTAGTCGTCCAGGACGCATCCGGACTCCGTTTTCAATGATCCACATATGGATGGAAAGATAATTTGATAAGGAAGCCAATCCAAGTGGTTTCACATCAAAATCTATTCGGAATCAACGGGAATCGTTGAAACAAGTCAGCATCCAGAATCTACCAGGGTGCTGCGACACCGTCTTTTGGTCCGTTGGACCATGTATCAAGTTTGGGCCCATTATGGGCGCGTCCAGGGGTCTTGCACGACCCTAGAGTCTTCATAAACAGCCGCCGCCCCTCCATTAGGGTTTGGGTTTTGCTTAGATTATTCTATCAAGAAACAGTTTCGCCATTCTTCGGTTTGTGAGACCCCAACTCGTGAGATTAATCATACATCTGCAATTTGGTTGCGATCTTTCTTGTTCTTGCTTGTGTTCTTCGTTGCGCAGGCAGGGATTAGCCTTCTTGGCGAGATCAACCTGGTCTGAGACTTGGTTGATAACCAGAGGAGCTGTGGTGCTAAGATTGCTGGGGTTCGGAATTTTTAGATTGGCCAAAAAGTGGTCACAAGATCCTCGTTTCGTGGTCACATGGTTTTTGTCAATTTTCATCCAGTTTTCTGAAAATTCCACAGGCCACATCTTACACTTGTTTGAGCTCATATTTTCTGTGGTTACTGCTTTTGTGCTCCTAAGTAAAGAAAAAATATCAAAAAAATAAAATAAAAAAGTCGAAATTTCCCAAAAAAACAACGATAGCCCAAAAAATAGAAAAAAAGAGAGGGGCAAAAGAGGAACAATATCTAGAGGAGCACATAGAGAAGCCCAAAGTGAGCTGTGTTTGCGTGTGCTGTCTGATTCCTTGTTTGTGTTGCTGTTTCCATCCACCATACTTATTTTTCTCATACCTATCACCTTGCTATCCACCATACTTTTGTCACAACCTGGTACTTGCAACACTTTAGACCAGCAACGAGAACAAGTACTTTGGACTATACTTCAGCATTACTTTCTGTTACTGACTTGTGTGCCAGATATACATATTACTCTTTGTTTGCCTTCCAAGCTCCACAAATTCTTTAGATCAGTACAGACAAAGGGTCTTGCAATCTCGGTACCACTACCTCACAGGTATCACGAACCAGCCGCCGGTTGTACCGCCCACTGCTTGCGTTGGTAAGAACTTGGTAAGAGCTTGGTAAGACGCTTCCACTTGCTGTGAAAAGTGACACCACTACAACCACGTAGTCATTTGGTAGGGATAACTTTCACCTGTTTGTTCCTGCTTTTGTGTTTTCAATGGCAGGAGGTGAACAGACTGCAGATAACAATCATAAGGGTTTCAGCGAGTGTGTCAGCCAAGAGCAACTACAAGCTGTTGTAGAGGATGCCCAAAAAAGGATGAATGAGGCCGTCAGGAAGGCCGTCACTGACGCACTCATTGAACTCAACATTGGCAATAGCATGGAGAGATTGGACAAGCGAATTTCCACGCTAACCGACAAGGTTACTGAGTTGGAAACCTTTGTGGCGGGCAACAATGACGTTTCCGGCAGCAACACCGATGGTCAAGACACGGTGCATGATGCCGCTGGAAACATAGGTCAAGCAGCTATCCAACAAGAGAGATTACAGCAACGTCTTCGCCGCAACACGACAGGTATGGGTGGTGTCCACCACCACCACCGTCAAGGTAATAATCACCGTGTGCCCGATGATCCTTATGCTAAGATTAAGTTCACAATACCATCTTTTTCGGGTCATTATGATGCTGAGGGATATCTTGATTGGGAGATGACGGTAGAACAAAAGTTTAGTGCCCACCTTGTACCTGAGCAGCATAGAGTTAGACAAGCTACTAGTGAGTTTAAGGATTTTGCCATTATTTGGTGGAATGGGCTAGCTGCACAGGATGCTTTACCTGGTACATGGGAAGAACTTAAGGTAGCTATGCGTGATCGTTTTGTTCCTCCTTCTTATCATAGAGACTTACATAAGAAATTGATGCGTTTAGAACAAGGAGATAAATCTGAACAGGATTACTATGGTGAGCTCCAAAAGGGATTGATGCGCTGTAGTGTTGTAGAGGGAAACGAAGATGCCATTTGTCGTTTTTATTCTAGTTTGAGGCGTGACATTCAGGACATTGTTGATTATAAAGAATTTAACACTGTCAACTAGTTGTTTCAGTTTGCTATGCTTGCAGAAAAGGAATTGCAGGGGCGTGAACAATAGGGCAAGAGCAAGGTCAGCACTAGCACATACATGCCACGCTCGGCACCATCTTCGGGGCTGACCAAGCCAACCACTTTTCGGATGCCTCCACTAGCGAGCAAGCGACCAATAGCCTCTGGAGTTTCCGCTACACCTAAGACACCTCCCGCACGGCCTTCAGATTCAGGTAAAAATTCTTTGCAGGTGCCTACCAAGAGTTCCTCATCCGTTGCATCGACGGGACGCACTTCGGGTATTCAGTGCCACCGCTGCCATGGCATTGGCCATGTGCAGAAGGACTGCCCAAGTTAGCGGGCATATATTGCTACAGAAGATGGTTACATCAGCACCTCTGACATTGAGGATGAAGAAGACCAAGATGCAGATGAGGAGGACGGCGAAGTCCTTGGTGACGAGGCCACGGCGTCCTATAGGAGCATTATTGTACAGCGGGTGCTCAGCTCACAAGTCCAGCAGCCTGAGAAGCTACAACGCCATAACTTGTTCCAGATTTTCTTCGTCATCAGCGATCGTCGAGCACGTGTCATTATTGATGGAGGTAGCTGCAACAATTTGGTGAGTTCTGATTTGGTCAAGAAGCTTAGCTTGACCACACGCCCACACCCACGTCCATATCATATTCAGTGGCTAAATGATTTTGGTAAAGCAAAGGTAACATAAATTTGCAGAGTTTTATTTTCCATTGGTTCTTATGCTGATTCTGTTGATTGTGATGTGGTACCTATGCAAGCTTGTTCACTTTTATTGGGTTGTCCTTGGGAACATGATAATGATGCTACACACTATGGTAGAAGTAATAAATACACTTTTGTGCATAAAGGAAAGAAAATTACTTTGGTACCTTTGACCCCTGCTCAAATTGTACAAGCTGATAGAGAACGCGCTGCTAGTTTGAATGATGTTCAATCTGAAAATCAGCAAGTTGCTAATTCTATTTTCCCACCTAAAAAGGATAAGTCTACATCTATTTCTAAGGCTGAGGGGATTAAATTGAAGGGTGGTGTTATGCTTGCAACAAAATGTGACTTTGCTGAAATTTCTGATGATGATATTTGCTATGCTTTGGTATGCAAACGAGCTATGTTTTCACTTGATGATATTGTTAGCTCGGTACCTCCTGCTATCACTAACCTTTTGCAGGAGTATGAGGACATTTTTCTAGCTGAGATACCCCTAGGGCTGCCACCTATGAGAGGGATACAGCATCAAATCGATTTGATTCCGGGAGCGACCTTGCCCAACCGAGCTGCATATCAAACCAATCCTGAGGAGACTAAGGAAATTCAGCGGCAAGTCCAAGACCTTTTGGACCACGGGTATGTACGTGAAAGCCTTAGTCCTTGTGCCATTCCTGTACTTTTGGTTCCTAAGAAAGATGGAAGTTGGCGTATGTGTGTTGATTATAGAGCCATCAATAATATTACTATTCGGTATCGTCATCCTATTCCTAGGCTAGACGACATGCTTGATGAGTTGTGTGGTTCTATAATTTTCACTAAGATTGACTTGCGAAGTGGCTACCACCAGATTAGAATGAAACTTCGAGATGAATGGAAAACTGCATTTAAAACCAAATTAGGGTTGTATGAGTGGTTAGTTATGCCTTTTGGTCTGACAAATGCACCTAGCACTTTCATGCGCTTAATGAATGAGGTTTTAAGAGTTTTTATTGGTCATTTTGTGGTAGTTTACTTTGATGATATATTGATTTACAGCAAGTCTTTTGATGAACATATGGATCACTTACGTGCTGTTTTTAATGCTTTACGTGATGCATGTTTATTTGGTAACCTTGAGAAGTGCATCTTTTGCACGGATCGAGTTTCTTTTCTTGGCTATGTTGTAACTCCACAGGGAATTGAGGTGGACGAGATGAAAATTGAAGCCATAAAGAGCTGGCTGGTTCCCCAAACTGTCACACAGGTGAGGAGTTTTCTTGGTCTTGCAGGATTCTACCGCCGCTTCATCAAAGATTTTAGCACCATTGCTGCCCCATTGCATGAGTTGACGAAGAAAGGAGTGGTGTTTCATTGGGGAGAGGCACATGAGGAGTCCTTTGACACTTTGAAGGACAAGCTTACACACGCACCATTGCTGCAACTTCCAAATTTTGGTAAGACTTTTGAGCTAGAATGTGATGCTAGTGGAGTTGGCATTGGTGGTGTTTTGATGCAAGATGGTAAACCTGTTGCTTACTTTAGTGAAAAATTACATGGTCCTGTTCTTAATTATTCCACGTATGATAAAGAATTGTATGCACTTGTCCATTCTTTAGAGACGTGGCGTCATTATTTGTGGCCTAAAGAATTTGTTATTCATTCTGATCATGAATCACTTAAGTATCTTCGCTCTCAAAATAATCTGAATCGTAGGCATGCTAAATGGGTTGAATTTATTGAGTCTTTTCCTTATATTATCAAACACAAGAAAGGGAAGGATAATGTGATTGCTGATGCTTTGTCTAGAAGATATACATTGCTGTCTCAACTTGATTGCTGGATTTTTGGTCTTCAATCCATTAAAGAACAATATGCGCTTGATCCTGATTTTAGGATGTGTTGCTTAATTGTAGAGAGGGACGCACATGGAATAAGTTTATGATCAGCGATGGGTTTTTGTTTAGAGCTAACCGCCTATGCATTCCAGTTGGTTCCGTTCGTCTTTTGTTGTTGTAGGAGGCACATGGAGGCAGATTGATGGGACATTTTGGTGCCAAGAAGACGGAGGAGGTGCTGTCCACACACTTCTTTTGGCCTAGGATGAGGCGTGATGTGGAGCGGTACGTGGCTCGGTGTGCCACATGTCAAAAAGCTAAGTCACGATTGAACCCACATGGTTTGTATATGCCTCTTCCTGTTCCTTCTACTCCTTGGGCAGATATATCTATGGATTTTGTGTTGGGATTGCCAAGGACTAAGAGGGGGAGGGATAGTATTTTTGTGGTGGTTGATCGTTTTTCTAAGATGGCACATTTTATTCCTTGTCATAAGAGCGATGATGTTGTTCATATTGCTGACCTTTTCTTTCAAGAAATTGTTCGCTTGCATGGTATGCCTTCTACTATTGTTTCAGATCGTGATGCAAAATTCTTGAGTCATTTTTGGCACACGTTGTGGAATAAATTGGGGACCAAGCTGCTATTTTCTACAACATGTCATCCCCAAACTGATGGGCAAACTGAGGTTGTGAATCGAACATTGTCCACCATGTTGAGAGCCATTTTGAAGCGCAATTTGAAGATGTGGGAAGAGTGTTTGCCGCATGTGGAGTTTGCATATAACAGGGCGGAACATTCCACCACCAAGGTAAGTCCTTTTCAGGTAGTGTATGGTTTTAACCCCCGTGCTCCTATTGATCTTTTGCCTTTACCTACCACTGATAGAATACATAGTGATGCTAGAGAGCGTGCTGATTTTATTTGTAAGTTGCATGAAACAAGTAAAGCAAATATTGAAAGCATGAATGAAAAGTATAGAATTGCTGGTAGTAAAGGTAGAAAAGAGATTAAACTTGAACCGGGTGATTTGGTTTGGTTACATTTAAGAAAAGATAGATTTCCTGAGCTACATAAGTCTAAATTAATGTCAAGAGCAGCTGGTCCTTATAAGATTATTGAGAAAATAAATGATAATGCATACAAACTTGAGTTGCCACCCGAGTTCGGGGTTAGTCCCACATTTAACATTGCAGATTTGAATCCTTATTTGGGAGAAGAAGATGAGCTTGAGTCGAGGACGACTCCAATTCAAGAGGGGGAGGATGATGAGGACATCACTCCTTTGGATGTACCAGCTGATCCTCCAACCGTCATGCAAGGTCCAATGACTCGGGCTCGAATGCGTCAACTCAATTTATAGGTGAGCTCGTTCTTAAGCGATCCTTTTCATACTTTTGAGAATAGACTACTACCTAATGATGTTATCTTGCTTAGGAACATTGGAGAGGGTCAAGAGGGACTAAGAGGACGAGGAGGAGGTGATGATGACCAGCAAGGACGTCCAACACAAGCCGGAGGCCCAGTCCAACACGAATTCGAGTTTGCCTCGGCCTCCAGGACCAGTCTGCCTTAAACTAGTCGCCCAGGACGCATCCGGACTTCATTTTCGATGATCCACATATGGATGAAAAGATAATTTGATAAGGAAGCCAATCCAAGTGGTTTCACATCGAAAGCTGTTCGGACTCAACAGGAATCGTCGAAACAAGTCAGCATCCAGAATCTGCCAGGGTGCTGCGACACCGTCTTTTGGTCCGTTGGACCATGTACCGAGTTTGGGCCCATTAGGGGCGCGTCCAGGGGTCTTGCATGACCCTAGAGTCTTCATAAACAGCCGCCGCCCCTCCATTAGGGTTTGGGTTTTGCTTAGATTATTCTGTCAAGAAACAGTTTCACCATTCTTCGGTTTGTGAGACCCCAACTCGTGAGATTAATCATACATCTGCAATTTAGTTGCGATCTTTCTTGTTCTTGCTTGTGTTCTTTGTTGCACAGGTAGGGATTAGCCTTCTTGGCGAGGTCAACCTGGTCCGAGACTTGGTGGATAACCAGAGGAGTTGTGGTGCTAAGATTGCAGGGTTCGATCTTTCGATCTGAAGCCGGATCGGTGTGTCATTCTCCGCCACAACGATAGTTATCATCACCTGACGGAAGATCGGGATCCCCATCTCCATTACACCCTATAACTCATTGTACCACTTTATGTTTTGAAAATAGGCCCATCCTCGTGATGGCTGAGATCTTCTTTGGGTTGGTTTTGATGGCACGCTTGGAGACGATAAAACCCAGCAGCATACCCCTTGGGACCCCGAAAATTCACTTCTTAGGGTTGAGTTTGATACCGTTTGCTCAGAGTTTTGTGAAGGTCTGCTCTAGGTCAGCTATGACCTGGTCAGTCAGTTTAGATTTGACCACGATGTCGTCGACGTTGGCCTCGACGGTCTGCCCGATGAGATCCATGAATTACTTGAGCATGCAGCGTTGGTACGTAGCTCCCACGTTCTTCAGGGTGAATGGCATTGTGATGTAGTAGAACGATCCGAATGGGGTGATGAAAGATGCCATGAGCTGGTCGGACTCTTTCATCACAATTTGATGGTACCCGGAGTATGCATCAAGGAAGCAAAGGGTTTCACACCCTTGAGGTCGAGTTGACTACTTGGTCTATGCATGGCAAAGGAAATGGATCCTTTGGACACGCTTTGTTGAGACCCATGTAGTCAACACACATTATCCATTTTCCACTCTTTTTTCGTACAAGAACAGGATTGGCTAACCACTCAGGGTGGTATACTTCCTTGATCAACCTGGCCGCTAAAAGCTTCGCAATCTCCTTGCTGATGGCCCTGCATTTCTCCTTATTGAAGAAATGCAGGCGCTGCTTCACTGGCTTAGAGCCTGGCCTGATCTTCAAGGCATGCTCGGTGACTTCTCTCAGAATGCCTGGCATGTCCGAGGGTCTCCACGCAAAGATGTCTCTATTGGCGCAGAGGAAGTCGGCTAGCGCGCTTTCCTATTTGGAGGAAAGCATGGTGCCGATGTGCACCACTTTGCCCTCGGAGCCGCTGGGGTCTATGAGGACCTCCTTGGCACCCTCTACCGCTTGGGGTCGAGCGCTTCTTCAATAACCTCCTCCTTGATGTTCGCAAGCTCTTTGGAGGTGGCAATTGCTGCAACATGTTCATAGCACTCGACCTCGCACTCGTAGGCGCGCTGGAAGGAGGTGCCGATGGTGATGACCCCACATGTACCTGGGGTCTTCAACTTCAGATAGGTGTAGTTGGGAATGTCCATGAACTTCACGTAGTATGGACATCCCAGGATGGTGTGGTAGGTCCCATGGAACCCAACCACCTTGAAGGTAAGGGTCTCCATCTTATAATTGGTCAGATTCTCGAAGCTGACGGGCAGATCGATCTCCCCAAGTGGCACAGCCTGCTTTCTAGGCATGATGCTGTGGAAAGGCACCTTGGTCGGCCAGATGCGCAATCAGTCGATGCCCATGGCGTCGAGAGTTTTAGCGTACATGATGTTGAGGCCACTGCCTCCATCCATCAGCACCTTGATGAGCCACTTCATGCCGATGATTGGGTCGACCGTGAGCGGGAATCTTCTCGGCTATAGGACGCTTTTTGGGTGGTCAGTCCGATCAAAGTTTATGGCAGACTCCAACCATTGGAGGAAGGAAGGCGCGTCCGGCTCGGCCGTATAGACCTCATGGCACGCAAGCTTCTGGCGACGCTTGGAGTCATAGGCTGCTAACCCTCCAAAGATCATGAGGCAGCCATCCAGTATTGGAAATCCAGTGTCCTTCCCCTCGGCATCATTTGTGGCTAGCTTGGGCTCCTTCCTATACACCCTCTTATTGGAGCCTCCGGACAAGATCCACTTCATGAGGACGCAGTCCTTGTATAGGTGCTTGACGGGGAAAGCATGGTTTGGGCATGGCCCTTTGAGAAGCTTCTCAAAGTGGTCCAGGGTACCCTTGGTGGGCTTCCAACCCCCCTTGTGGTTGGTAGTGTCCACTAGCAAGTCCTCACGCTACTTCTTGTTCTTCTTCTTGTTGGGGTGGTTGGAGGTGCCTTTGCCGGCATCCTTGTCCCGCTTTGCCTTGCCCTTGGGGTGGTCGAAAATCACCCCGACTGCCTCCTCGCCTGAGGCCTGGCTGGTGGCGATGTCGAGAAGCTCCTTGGTGGTTCATGGGCCCTTACATCCTAGCTTGTGAACCAGGGACTCATAGGTCGTCCTAGACAGGAAAGCTCCTATGACGTCAGGTAGCTCATTGCACTGCCTTGAGAAGTGCCGGATGTACCCATGAAGAGTTTCCCTAGACTTTTGTCGGTAGTTTTTGAGATCCCATGGGTTCCCGAGATGCACGTATGTGCCCTAGAAGTTTCCCACGAAGATCTCTTTTAGGTTCGCCCAACTTTGGATTCGGTTGGGCGGAAGGTGTTCCAACCACGTTTGCGCCGAATCGGCCTAGAACAATGGAAGGTTGCGGATAATAAAATTGTCACTATCTGCTCCACCGGCTTGGCAAGCAAGTTGATGATCCTCGAGCCACAGTCTGGGGTTTGTTTCCCTAGAATATTTTAGGATGTTGGTTGGTGGTCGGTACCGCGGTGGGAAGATGGTGTTGTGGATGTGTCAGCCAAAGGCTTGAGGTCCTGGCAAGTCAGGGCTCGGGCTTTGGTCCACGTTGCTATCATAGCGTCCGCCATGATGAGGGTGGTAGCCGTGGCTAGCCTCCTCCCTCTCTTCATGGTGGACACGCCTACAGTCATCTAGGGTGTTGCGCACATCACGGTGGAGGGCGAGACACTCATGCGCTTGGTGGATTGACACGTCCCTATCATGTCATCGGGACAGCGAGCTCTCGGCTTGTTATGCCACCGCACGCTCAAGTAGCGTGCGAATCTCACGATGGGCCCGATGATCCTCGGGTGTCATGGGCTCTAGAAGCCCCCAGAGTAAGACCACCGTGGCAGCAATGTGCTAGCTTGCTCGGGTGAAGTATGGGAGGGCTTCGTCATCCTCAATGATCCTCCAGTTCACGTCACGAGCCACGACACATGCACGACCACCGTCTCTATGGTGCTCGAGCTCCGTGCATTCATGCTCGAGCTAGAGTTATGCTTCTTCGAGCTCTTGGTGTCGCACCCTCAGCCGCTCTACCCATAGGCGAGGTGGGGACCCTGCATCCCCCTCAACCTCGTCATCAAGGTCGTCTGTTGGGGAAGCCCCTCCCTCGTGGATGCTTTTGATGTATCCCTCGGGGGTACCTACCATGAAACATTCTTGCGAGGGGTGATGGCTGCCCTTGCTAGAGTCAAAGTTGGAGGGTGACTCCGATTCTCCCATGAGAAGGTCATGGAAAGATTCCACGACGTATTCAGTCATCCCCATGAACTCACCGTTTGTAGGGAATGGGGGCATGCGCTGCGCCACAAGGTGGCTAGCAGTCTCTATGGCGTTGCACAGACTGAACGGGAGCGCTATCGGGCGCTCTAGATGAGGTATTCTAGGGAGAGTGGCTCTCCTCTAGCAAGCTGTGTCTTGATGTTGGCGAACGAGAAGGTGAGGCGACGCAGGTCCTCCTAGGATGGTCAGGGTCCTAGGAAGACACCAAGCTAGCGCTCTAGCCTTCCGTAATCGAAGCCGAGGAGCCGGTTGCTCTCGGGGGCGCGGGCCTCCGATTCGTGCAGCTATAGCTCCTCAAGCGCCTCGGCGATCGTGTCGAGGCTTGCGGAGTGGAGAGGCTGGATGGCGGCGGGAACCTACGCCAACTCTCCCTCCATCATAATGATGAAGTCCTAGTTCCCAAAGCGCACGTGCGGACCCGGGACCCAACTGACGCCGTGACTAGCCATCTGAGGCCTGATGTGGATGTCGAGACGTGCAAAAAGCCCATACTTGGCGCGCCAACTGTCGGTGTTTTCGAACCATCGACGAGTAAATTTGTATTTGTGCGTCTGGCTCGGATGGTGTGCTTAGAGGACACAAGGGTTTATACTAGTTCGAGCAAAATGTCCCTACATCCAGTTTGCTGCTGCTCGTGTTACCAGCACTTGGTTTGTAGTAGGGGTTACAAACAGGCGAGAGAGGCAGAGGATCCCAAGTCTCTAGTGGAAGGAGTGAACGGGTGCTGAGAGCTCACTTGCTGCTCAGCCGTGTGCTCATGTTGTGCTCTTGTGTCCAGATCCCCCTTTCATGAGGCTTCCTGCTTCTCCTTTTATAGGCGAAGGGAAAGTGTGGGTTACAGAGGAGGAAAAGGAGAAGAATGAGGGAGAGAAGAAGGCTTCCATGGTTGCTTGGTCCTTCTTCTATTCATGCGGGTCCTGCCGATACTATAGATGTTAATAGGGATGGCTCCATATCATGGCCCTATTCATCACTAGCGCCATGCGCAGGCGTCATCTGCCAGTCATGGCATTCCACTCCGTCTCGGTGGACGTCGTGGTGAACTGATGCGCCTGTCAGCGTCCGTACAAGGATTAGGCAGAACAGCATTAGCACGCCTGACACTGTTCTTGATGTGAATCCCTAGATATGGTCTGTCATGTCCATGGGTTACATTGAGGCATGTCAGCTTCTTCCCTAGCATCAATGTTTTAACCCAGGGCCATACGCTTGGACCTAGGGTGGTTGACGGCGGTATGGGTCCCTATCTGACGAGATGGAACCCGAATCCTCGAGGTCGAGCAAGATGGAGTCCACGACCTTGGGCGAGATGGAAACCACATCCTTGGGGTCAGGCGAGACGGAGCCCGCACCTAAGGGGTCAGTCGAGACGGAGCCTGCGGTCTCGAGGTCGGGCAAGATGGAGCCCGTGGCCTTGGCCGAGACAAAACCCATGTCCTTGGGGTCAGGTGAGACCACTGTTTGCCTAAACGGCTGTTTAGCCCATTCACACACCATTTAAACGCTACACCATGGTACACAGTTCCGTTTAATTGGTTGTTTTGACCGTTTAAACGGCCGTTTTTCCCGTTTAAACACCCGTTTTGCCCGAATAATGGGCTAAACGGTAGGTGACCGACTGTTTACCGTTTAGCGTTTAGGATAACACTAGGTGAGACGGTGCCCGCACCCAAGGGGTGAGGTGAGATGCAGCCCACACCCAAGGGGTCGGGCGAGACCTTCTAATACGTCTTGAGCCATCTAGGGAAGTCAGCGTGGGCGCTAACTTCCTTGCTTTGGGTATCCGTAATATCGATACCCGACAAGAGGAGATGAGAAAGTTGAGTAAAACAACAAAACAAAAACCAAGGGACTATCAAGGAGGGGGTTCAAGATGCCAAGGATGAAGAAATAGTTAAAATCGAAGAGTTAAGGGATGAGAAAATAGTTTTACAGTAAAATAAGTTGTAGAAATCGACCAGTGCTATCTAGGGATACATCCTAAAGTCAACACCGCTTTGATACCACTTTGTCACGCCCGGTTTTCAAAAGAAGACCAAGCACTCATCATATGTGTGCCCAGGAAGTCCACACATACAACAACAGAATAGAAATATCAAAAACAATGTTATAAATAACATACATTTAGCTATTTTAACACTGATGAAAGCATCTAGGCCCCTAGTTGGATTTCGGTGATTAATGTCAATACAAGATTACTATGACTAACGTGTGTTTTGCAGAGGCAATTAAGTTAGGTCATGGTAATGGAGATAGATTGGGCAATCGAGTTGGTTATGCCCCTACGATGGAAATCGTTTTGGCTTTCAAAGGATGGACGACAAGGTTAAGGATAACTAGTTCTAAGTGTCAACTGAAGTTGGAGAGACACTTAGAGTAGTTTAGGACTTTGTTTTCCCTTTGGCCGTACTATTAAGGGGGGTATGAACGGGTAGCTTGACCTAGTTGAGTCTAGTGAGTTAGGTGTGGTGCACACTTGTTAAAACTAGCTCTAGGTAGCTCCTATGAATGCCTAAGATCCTTTGGAGCAAACTTCATTCACATATGTTCGAAAGTTGGAAGTGAATGGAGGGTCAAATACTGACCGGACGCTGGCTCCGGTGCGACTGGACGCTGGCTCCGGTGCGACCGGACACTGGCCGCAGGGTCTGGTCAGTTCATTTGGCCGAGGAGATCAAGTCTGGTGTGACCAGACACTGGAAGGTCAATGTGACCGGACGCTGAAGGCCAGCGTCCGATCGACTCCAGTAAGGGTCCAGACTTAAGAAAGTGCGACCGGACGCGTCCGGTCGATATTGACTGGACCCTGAGTATCCAGCGTCAAGTCGAGTACAGTAAGCATCCAAGAGCGACCGGACGTGTCCGGTCATTGCTGACCGAACCCTGACAGCGTCCGGTCATCACTTGAAAACTGTTACGCGGGTTGAACTGACTGGAGCATCCGGTCAAAATGATCGGAGCGTCCGGTCACCCCGCAGAAGCTTATAACAGTTCGTTTTTAGGCTGCCTTATAAATAGAAGCTCCACTCGTGAGTGGAGTTACTTTTGCTCATTCCAACAGCTGAGAAACATGTTTGTGAGTGCCAAGAAGAGCAAGGTCCTAGTGAGGTGTTTGTGATTTGAGAATCCAAGAGAGTAGCCTCACTAGCAAATCAAGAGTAGCAAAGTGTGCATCCATCTTCTCATTAGGCTTCGCGTGGTCAAGTGAGAGTTCATGCTTGTTACTCTTGGTGATCGCCATCACCTAGACGGCTTGGTGGTGATTGGGAGTTTGGTGTTCACCCGGCGGAGCTTGTGGGTGACCCAACTCAAGTTGTGAGCGGCTTTGGGTGATTCGCTGCGACGGAGTGTCGAAGAATCAACCCGTAGAGAGCACTTGATCCTTGTGCGGATCAAGGGGGAGCTACACCCTTGCGCAGGTGCTCCAACGAGGACTAGTGGGGAGTGGCGACTCTCCGATACCTCGGCAAAACATCGCCGCGTTCCTTTCTCTCTTTATTTACTTTGAGCACTTACTTTGAGTATTTACTTTGAGCAATTCAATATTTGTTTTACATCCATAGAATTGCTTGGTAGAGTAAGTTTGGAACATATGTTGCGAGTTCATTGTGCATTAGTTTGATAGAAACACTTTTCTAGGCACAAGGGGTTAATTGGGCTATCCATAGGATTTGATTATTGCAAGAGAATTTAGAATTAGCCCAATTCACCCCCCCCTCTTGGGCATCTTGATCCTTTCAATTGGTATCAGAGCCTCGTGCTCACGTTTTTAAGCTTAATCGCTTAGAGCAAGATGTCTCACGGGGATGGACCTCCTCCTATCTTTGAGGGAGATGATTTTCCATATTGGAAAATCCGCATGGAGGCGTACTTAGAAGCTCTAGACGTTGGAATTCTTAGAGCCGCCTCTCAAGGGTTCCCAACACCTAAGAATGCCGCACAACTTCAAGGCGATGAAGTGAATTATGAAAAATGGAATGCAAAGGCTCACAACACCATCTTTAGAGGCCTTTGCAAAGATGTGTTCAATCGTGTAAGGAACCACAAAGACGCCCATGCACTATGGTCGGATGTTTGTGCGCTCCATGAGGGAACCAAGAGTGAGCGTGAGGAACGCTATCATCTTGTAATTAAAAAGCTAAATTCTTTTGAGTTGTTTCCCAAAGAAAGTGCTAATGAGATGTATTCTCGTTTAAATGTTCTTGTAGAGGAAGTCAATGGGCTTGGACTTACTCAAATGTCACCATCCGACGTTGTGAGAAAAATCTTGAGTGTCCTCCCCATTGACAAATATGGGCACATTGTGACCGTGCTACATCAAGGTGATCTTTCCGCTGCTACACCGACACAAATCTTGGGAAAGATCAATGCTCATGAGATGTACATGCACATCACGCCTCAAGATGGTTCATCCTCTACAAAGAAGAAAGAGAAGGACTTAGCATTCAAAGCTAGCCAAGATAAGGGCAAAGCAAGACTTGAGTATGAGAGCTCAAGTGATGAAGATGATGAAGAAAGCCTTGCTCTCATGGTGAAGAAGACCACCAAGATGCTAAAAAGGCTAAACAAGAGTGGCATCAAGTTTGATGGCAAGAAGAAGAAGTTCTTCACTAGCTCAAGAAGAAAGCCAATCTCCGAGATGGATTGCTACAATTGTGGCGAACTTGGCCACCTAGCTCATCAATGCACAAAGCCCAAGAAAGACAAGTTCAAAAACAAGGGCAAGAAAGATGAGTCAAGCGATGAAGATGAAAAGAAAAAGAACAAGCCATACAAGAAGAGAGATGGCAAAAAGAGGGACTTCTACAAGAAGAAGAAGAGTGGCAAGGCCTACATTGTCGGTGATTGGCTCACGGACATTGATTCATCAAGTGGATCATCCGATGATGAGAGTGACAATGAGAAGGTGGCCGCCATTGCTATTGATCGTGCATCCTCACTGCCACCATCGCCATCATCCTCTACACACCTATGCCTTATGGCCAAGGGTGAACGCAAGGTAACTAAGAGTGATGATAGTAGTGATGATGAGCAAGCTAGTGATGATGATAGCGATAGCGATGATGACTCACCTACATATGATGATCTTGTCAAAATATTAAGAAAATACACTAAGATCATTAGAAAGAGTAGAGCTACAAATGAAAAACTTGATGCTAAAAATGATTCACTTTTAGCTAAGTGTGATACATTAGAAAAGGCTAATGATGAGCTAAAAGAAACAAATGATTCTATATCATCCAAACTCAAGGAGCTCAAATCTTCTAAGAAAGAGCTTAAAGATAAACATGATAAACTTGAGTGGGTGCACAATGAGCTTATCACTAGTCACAACAAGCTAAAAGATGAATATACAACTCTAAAGATCAATTATGATACTCTTGTTATTGCACAAGAATTCTTACCAAATGAGCCACATGATGCTACTAACCATGTTGTTAAGATTGATATAGCTACCTCATGTGATGATTTAATTGATGAGAGCATTGAGCATGGATCTAGTAGCAAAGGCAAGCAAGTGGTTGAGTGCAATGACTATGATGAGCATGTCAAGCTCAAGAGTGACAATGAGAAGCTCATGAAAGATCTTGAAGAGATGAAAAGTCACAACACCATTGTGCTAGAAACTCTTGATCATGACAAAGAGTTGATCCTTGAGAATGAGAAGCTCAAAGAAGAAAACAAGAAACTCAAGGAAGAAAAGAACAATGATATTCTCAAAGAAGAGAACAAGAAGCTCAAGATGGAGAAAGAGCATCTCAAGGTGGGATTGAGCAAGTTTGCTAGAGGCAAGCATCTCCAAAGTGAGCTACTCATGAATATCATCATGAAGATGGATAGAAGTGGCATTGGATATATGGCAAGTGTAGAGAAGAAGAAGGCTCAAGCTCAACACCAACAATCAAAGCCAAAGCCAAAGCCAAAGAGATGTTTTGAGTGTGGACAAGAAGGCCACTTTGCTCATGAGTGTCAAACTCCACCACCACAACCCTTGCCCAAGCATGCTAGACCCTTTGCTTTCAATGCTCACTACATGCTTAGACAAGATTCTAGTGGAAAGATGAAAGTCATGTTCTTAGGACCCCCCAACAAGAGTAGGCCTAAGAAGATTTGGGTGGCTAAGTCACTTGTTGAGAAGGTGAAGGGCCCTCAACAAGTTTGGATTCCTAAAGTTTGAATCTCATGTGTGTAGGTGAACTACAAGACCGGTGGAAGTCATTGGGTTATTGATAGTGGTTGCACTCAACATATGACCGGTGATCCTCGTATGTTCACCTCACTAGATGAAGAGGTAGATGGACAAGAGAAAATAACATTTGGAGATAATTCAAAGGGCAAGGTTAAAGGATTGGGCAAAGTGGAAATATCAAATGATCATTCCATCTCCAATGTGCTCTATGTTGCTTCATTGAGCTTCAACTTGCTATCCGTTGGGCAATTGTGTGATCTTGGCTTCCAATGCTTGTTCACCGAGAAGGAGGTGGTTGTATCCAAGGTAGATGACAATCAAGTGATATTCAATGGATTTAGATACAACAACTTATATCTAGTTGACTTCACCTCCGAAGATGCAAACTTGAAGACTTGCCTATTCACCAAAACAACACTTGGGTGGCTATGGCATAGAAGACTTGCTCATGTTGGGATGAGCTCACTCAAGAAGCTTATGAAGAATGATTTGGTGAGAGGGTTGAAGGATGTGAAGTTTGAGAAGGACAAGCTTTGTAGTGCATGTCAAGCTGGCAAGCAAGTTGCAAACACTCATCCAACCAAAGCTTTCATGTCAACCACAAGAGTGCTAGAACTCCTACACATGGATTTATTTGGACCAACAACATACAAGAGTTTGGGAGGAAATCTCTATTGTCTTGTGATTGTGGATGACTATTCAAGGTATACATGGGTGTTCTTCCTTCATGACAAATCCGAAGTTGCATCTTGTTTCAAGAAGTTTGCCAAGAGAGCTCAAAATGAATTTGAAGTGAAGCTCAAGAAGATAAGAAGTGACAATGGCAAAGAGTTTGACAACACAAACATAGAAGCTTATTGTGATGAAGTTGGAATCAAACATGAAGTCTCCGCAACCTATACTCCTCAACAAAATGGTGTAGTTGAGAGGAAGAACCGGACTTTGATCACTCTTGCAAGGACAATGCTAGATGAGTACAACACCCCCGAAGCTCTATGGGCGGAAGCAATCAACACCGCATGTTATGCATCGAACCGCCTATTTCTTCAAAAGTTCCTTGTCAAGACACCGTATGAGTTGCTCAATGGGAAGAAGCCGGATGTCTCCTTCTTTAGGGTGTTTGGTTGCAAGTGCTACATCTACACGAAGCGGCAACACCTAGGGAAGTTTCAAAGACATTGTGATATAGGTTTTCTTGTTGGTTACTCATTGAAGTCCAAAGCATATAGAGTATTTAATCATGCCACCGGCTTGGTTGAAGAAACATATGATGTGGAATTTGATGAATCTAACGGCTCCCAAGGAGCACATGAGAATCTTGATGATGTAGGTGATGAACCATTGAGGGAGGCTATGAAGAATATTCCGGTGGGAGACATCAAGCCAAAAGATGATGAAGATGATGTACAAGTCATTAACCAACCTTCTTCATCAAATGTACCACAAGATGGTGAAAAAGATGGGAGAGTGGAAAATGAAGATACTCATATCTCCCATGAGCAAATGGTGGTACAAGCACAAGATGTTGATGCTCCACAACCTCCTCCTCAAGTGGTCAATAGAAGAAATACACCTCTCCTACAAGATCATCCACAAGATCTCATCATAGGGAGTCCAACAAAGGGTGTGATGACTCGATCTCAAAAACTTACTTCATTTATTACTCATCACTCTTTTGTCTCTTGCTATGAGCCTACCAAGGTAGAAGAAGCTCTTAAAGATCCGGATTGGATCAATGCCATGCATGAAGAGTTGAACAACTTCACTCGCAATGAAGTTTGGAATCTTGAAGAGCGACCAAAAGGTGCAAGAGTCATTGGAACAAAGTGGGTGTTCCGCAACAAGCAAGATGATCAAGGTGTTGTTGTGAGGAACAAGGCAAGACTAGTTGCAAAGGGGTTCTCTCAAGTTGAAGGTTTGGATTTTGGAGAGACCTTTGCACCGGTTGCAAGATTAGAAGCCATCCGTATCCTTCTTGCATATGCATCACATCATGAAATGAAACTATATCAAATGGATGTGAAAAGTGCATTTTTAAATGGCTTTATTAATGAACTAGTCTATGTTGATCAACCTCCCGGGTTTGAAGACCCTAGATATCCTAATCATGTTTATAGGTTGTCCAAGGCACTTTATGGGCTTAAACAAGCCCCAAGAGCTTGGTATGAGCGCCTTCGGGACTTCCTCATTGAGAAGGGCTTCACTATTGGGAAGGTCAACACCACACTATTCACCAAGAAGCTTGATGGGCATATCTTCATTTGTCAAGTATATGTTGATGATATCATCTTTGGATCATCAAATGAAGACTCATGCAAAGAATTTGGTGAATTGATGTCAAAGGAGTTCGAGATGTCAATGATTGGTGAGCTTACATTCTTTCTTGGTTTTCAAGTCAAGCAAATGAAAGAAGGCATCTTCATCTCTCAAGAGAAATACACAAAAGATCTTCTCAAGAGATTCAAGATGGATGAATGTAAGCCAATCAAGACACCAATGCCTACAAATGGACATCTCGACCTAGATAAGGGAGGTAACCCGGTTGATCAAACTCTCTATCGTTCTATGATTGGTAGCTTGTTATATTTAACCGCATCTAGGACCGACATCATGTTTAGTGTGTGTATGTGTGCTAGATTTCAAGCTAGTCCTAAGGAAACACATTTAATTGCCGTAAAAAGAATCCTTAGGTATCTTAAGCACACACCAAGCATTGGCCTTTGGTATCCCAAAGGAGCTTTATTTGAATTAATTGGCTATTCCGATTCGGATTACGCTGGATGCAAAGTTGATAGAAAGAGCACATCCAGAGGGTGCCATTTGCTTGGTAGATCACTTGTGTCTTGGTCCTCCAAGAAACAAAATAGTGTGGCTTTGTCCACCGCCGAAGCGGAATACATTGCCGCGGGTGCTTGTTGTGCACAAATATTATACATGAAACAAACTTTGCTAGACTATGGAGTAGTTCTAGAGAAAGTACCTCTTTTGTGCGACAACGAAAGTGCGGTAAAACTTGCAAATAATCCGGTTCAACACTCACGCACCAAGCATATAGATATCCGCCATCACTTTCTAAGAGATCATGTGGCTAAAAATGATATATCACTAGAAGGTGTAAGATCCGAAGATCAATTAGCGGATATCTTCACTAAACCGCTAGATGAGGCTTCATTTTGTAGATTGCGGAATGAGCTCAATGTACTTGATTTTAGTAACTTCACTAAAAATTGAGCTTGTGTTGTCCCTTGCATTCATTGTAATATACAACATGTTTAATTTGTGGCAATGCATATAGGGCTTGTCAAGCTTAACCTTGGATCAAACTTGACAAGCAACTAGATTTACTTACAAGTATTGCATATGCATGAATGTTGTTTTGTCAGTTTGTTCCATTTGCCCTCTTGTTGCCTATTTTCTTAAAAAAAGAATTATAGCCTAAGGCAAAATATTTTGAAAAATATGAGGGTTTGAGAGAGGTCACTCACATCAGTCCCAATTGGTGTTTATTTGGATCTTATTCAAGTTGGGACTTGATTAGGAACAGGCAGCATGAAGGAAGTTTGATGATTTGCTAGAAAAGGAGCACCGGACGCTGCACCGGACACTGCTGTCCAGCGTCCGGTCAGTTCACAGGAGGTGAACTGCTACCGAAGGAGTGACCGGTCGCTGTGTCTGTGCGTCCGGTCAGGAGGACCTTCAGTGTCCGGTCGATCGAAGGAAGGACAAGTTGTACTGACCGGACCCTGCCTGCGTCCGGTCATGGACCACCGGACGCGTCCGGTCCCGATTCTAGAGGATTTGGACCTCTCTGGAATTGACCAGACGCTGGGTGGTAGCGTCCGGTCGCTACCACCGGAGCGTCCGGTCAGTGGATCTCGCGCGATTTAAGTCCCTTTTCCGTTTCCTTCTCTGTCACGTTTGGGATCCTCATATAACCGTGCCTTTGTCTTCTTTCTCCTTGACCTAACTCGCCCGAGCCCTAGCCTGTGCCACCACCAACTCGCCGCCGCAGCCTAGCCCACAGCTGTGCCGCGCGCCACAGTACCGCGCCAGCACAGCCCGCGCCTCCCTTGCCTGTGCTCGCCTGGCCCCCTCGTCAGCTGCACACCACCGCGACCCTATGCCAGCCATCTCGCGCCCATGCCGCCGTGCTCCAGCCTCGCCGTGCCACTGCGCCCGAGCCTTCCCACGCGCCGCCGCGCCAGCAAAGCCCGCGCCGCTGTAGCTCGCGCACCACTGCGCTCGCCCGGTCCTCTCGCCACCGTGCCACCTGAGAGCCCGCTGCCAAGCTTCACCGCGTCATCAAGCGACGTGTGACCTAGCCCTACCTCCTTCATCTTGGTAAGACCAGATCAATGCTCCAAAAGTTCAATTTGCTTAAGATCAAATTGCAATACAATGCGCTGATTTCTGAAATTCTAGGGCCACCAGTTCATCACTGCTCCTTGTAACCCTAGCCCCTGCCGGTTCCGAGGATTCCCCCGTGTGTCACCTTTTCTTTTCTCAGATCACTGATCGTCAGGTAGAAAGCCATTTGATTCAAGTTCTCATCTACATTGCTTTCTCTATTAGGGTTTCGCATCTATTAGACATATGGTATTTATTTGTATATCCATCTATTCTATCGTGCAGCGAGTCGGTTCCGTTGTGGTTCTTCTGGCAGTTGGCAGTCAACTCGGAGCCAAGCTCGCGAGTAAGGATCGAGGCCAAGCCTCGAAAGCGGCAGTTTGACAGTTGATCTTCATCAGCGGCAGTTCATCATCTTGTCAGTTCAGATGGCTCGCACCAAGAACATTGGTGGTGGCCCAGGTGATGATGATCGGAGGCCCCCACCTCGCCAGCCAGCCGGATCTAAGGGCAAGTCAACCAAGCAGGTGACATCCAAGAAGCGAAAGTACCCCGATGTAGAGACAGCGAGAGCAGCAGCTGTTGTAGAGGCCGCAGAGCATGCTGAGAGAGGTGGTGCCTGCAGCGGAGTTGTCATTGCAGATTAGCCGGTTTCACCAGCAGTCAGAGCTATGACCGAGGAGACCGAGCCGGCACCTCAGCTACGCCGCTCGAGTCGTACCAATGCTGCAGTTCCACCGAGGCCAGCTACACAGCGTAGGGGGTCATGCCCTCCGCCCAGACCATAGGGTCCACCTCCAGTGGTACACGTCGACTTGAGGGCCATGACAGCCAGGCAGGTTCAGTAGCTGCGTTTTGTTGAGTTTGAGGTTTGGTTTCCTCCGAGGAGGGATGAGAGAGCAGCTGAGGGTTTCTACACGCCACTGCAGGAGGATTTCTACAATGCTTATCTCAACAGTGGGGCAGTGTTCAGATCACAGAGAGTCTGCCGCATAGAGTCCATTGTGGCAGCAGCCGGAGAGCACATTCGGCCTTACTTATCATATCTACCAGGGTTGACAGATTTGATTGGACGGACAGGCATATATGTACCATCTTGGGTCCGTCAGTTTTATGCTTCACTCTTCATCGATCCACATCACAGATTTATTCACTTTGCTTTCAGAGGCAAAGACTACAGAGTGACGAGTGGCAGGGCCAGAGAGATACTGAGGCTACAGGAGCAGCCTATCAAGATGCATGAGGTTTGTTATGGACAGTAGGGGCCTCCCAGGCGTCCTCATGGAGGGCAGGTGCCCCCGATAGATTTAGTGCGCCATTGCTTCAAGGAGCCCTTTGGTGAGGGGTCGAGCAGGAACCCCAGTGACTTGACTCCTACAGCGAGAGTGCTAGAGGCCATCATCAGGAGGACACTGCTTCCTAGGTTGTGATATAGGGAGGGCCTGACTCACTTACAGCTCTGGCTTCTCAATGCCATCATGCAGCAGACAGTATTTGACATCTGGGACCTCCTTCTTTCAGAGATGGAGGATACTATAGCTGAGGGATTCAAGGGTCATAGGCAGCTTCCCTATGCTCACTGGATCACGTTCCTCATCTGAAGAGTAGTGCTTGATAAGCCCCCTGGCATGATGGATGAGTATACAGGTGCCACCATAGAGTTCCCAGCTTACAACCTATCACAGAGGATCAGACACACCACTCCTCAGGCACCCAGACAACCTAGCCATCGTCCCGATGTGCCAGAGTCTATAGCTCAGCAGGATGAGATTATCAGAGGGATTGCCGCCACTGAGGAGGAGCTAGAGGCACAGCAGGAGGTGAGCGAGTACAGTGACAGCTCTGACGACGACTACCAGCCCATACCTCAGATGCCTCCACGCAGACATGATGCAGAGGCCGGTAGCTCCAGTTCTGCTCCACCTGCTCCGCAGACTGACCCCGCTCTCATAGCCATTCTTGAGCGGATGCAGCAGGACCAGACACGACAGGCATAGGAGACAGCTGCCAACTTTGTGCAGTTTCAGGCTCGTTAGGACGAGTTTCAGCGGCAGCAGCAGCTCCTTCAGCACCAGCAGTTACTTATGCAGCAGCAGCTCATGGGATTCATGTAGCATGTAGTGACAGCTATCGGGGCCCCACTGCCATAGTCTTCGCCCCAGATTGCTCCGCCTGCTACCACTTCGACGACTCTAGCAGTACAGCCCAGTGGGCTCTAGAGTCAGGGACAGCCTCCAGCTCAGTTTGCTTCACCTCTTGTATAGGTGTCCCAGTGGTTAGCCTCACCCGTGGTAGCCCCGCAGTTCACTCCTTATCACATGGGTTTCTCACTAGAGCAGACTTCCTCGCTATTCATGCCTGAGACATCAGTCTCCAGGAGTCTTGGAGCATCCTTCAGTGAGTTGACCGGCATGCCTACTCCGCCACACATGCATACCGCCGGTCCTTCTATAGCAGCTCCAGTTGCAGTGACTACTCAGAGGCTCCCCTCGTCTGTCGCCTCGTCAGATCCTACGATAGACATACTAGCAGCTTCATAGGCAGCACCAGCCCCAGCTCAGACCTAGACCGCTTCAGCGACACTTCCTGCTTTAGAGGGTCAGTTAGTTCAGAGCTCAGGGTTAGATGATGATGGCGCCCAGTTCCATCTTGCTCCATGTACTTCAGCGCCCGACTCGTCCGCTACAGCCCCACCGACCGACCCTTAGGTTTTGGTGTTTGACGCCAAAGGGGGAGAGGGTTTGAGTATGTAGACTCAGGGGGAGCGAGTTTTAGGGGGAGCTAGTTATCTCGTATTAGCTTATTATATACATTTGGAGTTTTATTTGGGTGATACACTATTACTTTTATGCATTCGTGTGTTACTTTCATGCATTCTATTATATATATGTGATAGTGATATCTACGTGATTGTGATATATGACATGTGTGATTTCTACTTTGCATTATCTATATGTCATATCACTTGTGTTTTGCTCATTTGCTTTTGCTTCCGCGATTATACTTCGAAGCAAATGAGCTTTGTGATTTGTACTCTTGCTTAATTCATATCCTTTGAGTACATTGTGTTGGCTTGGGTCATATAAGCTTACCTAACACTTTTGTTCTTATCAACAAAAGCTTATATGAACCAAGCCCGTCAAAAACCTCACTCCATAACATACTCGAGGTGGTATTGTCATCAATCACCAAAAAGGGGGAGATTGAAAGCATCTAGGCCCCTAGTTGGATTTCGGTGATTAATGTCAATACAAGATTACTATGACTAACGTGTGTTTTGCAGAGGCAATTAAGTTAGGTCATGGTAATGGAGATAGATTGGGCAATCGAGTTGGTTATGCCCCTACGATGGAAATCATTTCGGCTTTCAAAGGATGGACGACAAGGTTAAGGATAACTAGTTCTAAGTGTCAACTGAAGTTGGAGAGACACTTAGAGTAGTTTAGGACTTTGTTTTCCCTTTGGCCATACTATTAAGGGGGGTATGAACGGGTAGCTTGACCTAGTTGAGTCTAGTGAGTTAGGTGTGGTGCACACTTGTTAAAACTAGCTCTAGGTAGCTCCTATGAATGCCTAAGATCCTTTGGAGCAAACTTTATTCACATATGTTTGAAAGTTGGAAGTGAATGGAGGGTCAAATACTGACCGGATGCTGGCTCCGGTGCGACCGGATGCTGGCCGCAGGGTCCGGTCAGTTCATTTGACCGAGGAGATCAAGTCTGGTGTGACCGGACGCTGGAAGGTCAATGTGACCGGACGCTGAGGGCCAGCGTCCGGTCGACTCCAGTAAGGGTCCAGACTTAAGAAAGTGCGACCAGATGCGTCCGGTCGATATTGACCGGACCCTGAGTATCCAGCATCCAGTCGAGTACAGTAAGCATCCAAGAGCGACTGGACGCGTCCGATCATTGCTGACCGGACCCTGACAGCGTCCAGTCATCACTTGAAAACTGTTACGCGGGTTGAACTGACCGGAGCGTCCGATCAAAATGATCGGAGCGTCCGGTCACGCCACAGAAGCTTATAACGGTTTGTTTTTCGGGCTGCCTTATAAATAGAAGCTCCACTCGTGAGTGGAGTTACTTTTGCTCATTCCAACAGCTGAGAAACACGTTTGTGAGTGCCAAGAAGAGCAAGGTCCTAGTGAGGTGTTTGTGATTTGAGAATCCAAGAGAGTAGCCTCACTAGCAAATCAAGAGTAGCAAAGTGTGCATCCATCTTCTCATTAGGCTTCGCGTGGTCAAGTGAGAGTTCGTGCTTGTTACTCTTGGTGATTGCCATCACCTAGACGGCTTGGTGGTGATTGGGAGTTTGGTGTTCACCCGGCGGAGCTTGTGGGTGACCCAACTCAAGTTGTGAGCGGCTTTGGGTGATTCGGCGCGACGGAGTGTCGAAGAATCAACCCGTAGAGAGCACTTGATCCTTGCGCGGATCAAGGGGGAGCTACACCCTTGCGCGGGTGCTCCAACGAGGACTAGTGGGGAGTGGCGACTCTCCGATACCTCAGCAAAACATCGTCGCGTTCCTTTCTCTCTTTATTTACTTTGAGCACTTACTTTGAGTATTTACTTTGAGCAATTCAATACTTGTTTTACATCCATAGAATTGCTTGCTAGAGTAAGTTTGGAACATAGGTTGCGAGTTTGTTGTGCATTAGTTTGATAGAAACACTTTTCTAGGCACAAGGGGTTAATTGGGCTATCCGTAGGATTTGATTATTGCAAGAGAATTTAGAATTAGCCCAATTCACCCCCCCTCTTGGGCATCTTGATCCTTTCAACTTACATCTATCAAAGTAATGTGAAGTGGTTGCTAATCTTCTCCTCGGGCTCCAATCTTCTCAGGGATGGCTAACTGGGGGCTTCGTACGCCAAGCACTTCTGATGGACTTCTAAAAACTCCACAACATCTTTGTCCATCTTCTGAGCAGCCTTCACCACAAACTGTTGTGGGGAAGGATAGCAAGGGTGAGTCAATGTCGAACTCAACAAGCATAGACGGAAAACATGACATGCCAGGCTTTATAGCAAGGGAAAGCTAACATGGTTTAACTACGGTTAGCCATTTTTAGTTGGCAATATTTCATTAAAACAACCTAATTACTATGGTGAGTAAAAGATCCCAACCCATTAATTAATTGCATAAGAAATTAATATCATTATTATGAACACCTTCCATCAGGACCCACCACGCTTTCACTGCGCATATCCATCATCCGAGGTAGCCACCTCCATCTGAGATCCAGCATCTTCTTCCACAATGATATCCATCATTTACCATAAGAGAGCCATCATCATCCATAAGAAATCCATCACTAATCATGTGAGGGTCTAGGCCGCTCATATCCATGAGCATGGCTGTTATAACAGTTTTACACTATGTAGAGGTTGTACACTTTCACCTCAAGTCATGATTCCCATTTGCCTGGGGCCCATTGACCCCCTAACACTCCCAAGGTGAGTAGGCAGGGTCTCACTTAGAGACTGTTCATAGGTTCTAACTAATAGAATGCAACCCGGAAGGTTTTGCCTAGGCGCGCGATAGCCATCCCCGTAGCAACGAGACCCGAACAACCGTAACTTAATCTTCATTACCTAGGTTACTCTCTTACGCCTACCTGGTAAGCTACACCCTACTAGTAAAGGTCCTACTAATATGTCAAGCCAGAGCCATATGGCTTGAGGATGTATGGGATGTCCTAGGTTATTGCTCCATGAACCGGTCCTTACAAAGGGCAGACATGAGTACCACAAAAAGAGAAGGCCTGGTACTCATTTCCCCTAACTGAAAACCATGTTGCTTGGAAAACCAACATATCATCATCATTGCCAACACCTTCTCATCATCCTCAGTTGCATAAGCCATTAACCGCCATACCATCTTATATCAATAGCCAGTAACCAGTATCACATATCATATATCATGTGCCCTGTGCGGGTTGGAGCAACTAAGCAATTCTACCCACTTGTAAACCCTAGGGTGCAAGGAATCGATAATTAAGACTAGGCAAGTGCTTAGGGTTCACAATATTAAGTCACATGCATGAAAAAGTAAAGTGTATTAAAGTTATTAGGTAACAACATGATCAAAGAGAGCCTACACTTGCCTTTTTTCCCAGAGTCTAGCTGCTTAGAAGTCTTTAGTCTTCAGCCCCTGGTCTTCATCTTTTGCTTCACCTGTCACTCCTCAGCTCCGAGTCTTCAGTGCTAACAAACCGCTCTTCCTCTACTCGTAGCAACCAAGCAACACAAATAGACAAACAAACAGACACAACTAAGATCAACACATCACTCACAAGTAAAGCTTTGAAAAGAGCGTACTAATGGCACGGTTCATTGCTATGGACACGAGAGCGCTAGAACGACGGACAACAGAACTATCATTGCAAAGAAAAGACTATCGCTGATTTAAGTTATCAAAGACACACTATATGCTTGATTCATTTTAGTTAATAAAGTAAGGTGGAAGATATCTCAGAGAAACATCCTAAAGTTGAATTAACCAAATTATATCGATTGATAAAAGACGGAGTAAACTTTGGTCATATTTTATTAATAAATATTTCTATAGTATTTAGGTCATTTAAACATTTATAATTTAGAAAGCATAAAGTAGGTGAGAGCAACTAATCAAATCATTATATGTTTAGAGGTTGATCTAAGCAAGTCATAATTGAAAAGGCATTTATGTTGATATTAATCATATTAATCATTGACTTATGAAAGGCCAATGTATAAACCAAAATTACTTTTATAAATTAAAAAGGCATTGAATAAACATTAATCAAATTAATAGGGTTAAATTCACAAACACGTAACATGGTAAACATCGCTGCTAGCATGTGGCTTACATCGTTACAAAGCCAACGCAACAAGAATGGGTTCAAACGGAGCAAAAACGTGGAAACTACAGCTAAAACTAGCTTTTAAGGACCTATATGCGAAGAAACACTAACCCTAGGGGCTATCAGATGAAACCAGGAGACTAAACATGGTTAAACGTAGCCACTGAGGGCTAACTCGCAAAACCAACATGGCTTGGACGGCGGGTTTTACTAATCTAAAGATCATGGGCTCAAACAGAAAAACTGAGGGCCTAAGACTAATTACTTTCTACTCATGCTAGACTAAGGGTTTATTTTGAGAAAAGGAAGGGGTTCTTTTGCAAAAACGCTAGGGCTGACTGGGCTCTGGATCAGAAAAGGAAGCGGTCGAATGCTGATCTGGCGACTAGGGTTTGGCCGGCTAGGGATGGTCGCCGAAGCGGCGTGGCGCACAGCGGCGGCGCACCATTGCCGGTGGTGGCAAGCTCAGCGGGGAGGCGCTACGAGGCCCTAGCAGTCTTGCGGATGTAACAGGGAGGGAGCACATGGGATGGTGAATTCAACCAGGGGCTCCATAGTGGTGGAAACTGGCCGGAGTTGGCGGCGCATGCGACGGTGCTGCAACGGTGAGCTCACGCGGATACGATAGAGTGAGAGAGAGGGCGGGAGAGGCACCGGCAGAGTCCTCAGCTCGTTGCGAAGGCCATGGGCCAGCTCTCGTCGGTGGAGACGCTGCAGCCACGGAGCAAGCTCAAGGGTGGCAGCGGCTGTGGCGACGCGAGAGCTAGGGTTAAGGGTTGCTACTGAGCTAGGGTCCAAAGGGGGGTGAGGCGCACAGGGGCCTACCCTTTTATAGGCCATTCGAACCTTGGGGTACGCGCTAGGGTAGATCGATGGTGGCGGGGGCATCTGCCTGATGCGGCGCAGTAGGGAAGAAAGGGCTCCTGTTGATGTGTGGGCCCGAGCGGTTAGCGGTGCACCATGGGCTGGCATGCGGGGCCCACCTAGCAGTGGCTACGCACGGGTGCGGAGCGGGCTACGCTGTGGCGCTGGTCTGGGTTGCGGCGCTGGCTACGGAGCAGGCCCGCTAGCGGGCTTGGCCCACTGTGCTAGGGTGAGCGCAGGTAGGCCTTAGCAGGCTACGGAGGGTGGCAGCGGCTGCTGGGCCTTAGCAATCCAAAAGCGAAACCAGGCCGAAAACAAGGGAGAAAAAGAAAAACAGGAAGGAAAGGCTTTTCTTTTTTTTAAAAGGATTGAAATCACTTTTCCAAAACCTTTTTGAAACCAAAATTTGAGAGGCATTTTGGGACTAGGTTTTAAAATCATTTTGAAGATAAAATTTCCATTTTATAAACACTTTTTTAACTCAAACTTTGAACTTATTTTGAAATATAGCTTTTGAAGGTTTTATTTTCAAAATCGAAAATGGCCTACTCGGGGTTGGGTCGAGTTTTTGAAATTCATCATTTTTTCAGACAACAAATCAAAACAAAGGCACCAAGGCAACCAACAAAACATATTAACTTCGTAAAAGTTTTATAAAGCCATTTTTCTCATGTGGTATTGATAATAAATAAATAAATCTTGGGAAATTTTTAGAAAATGAGTAGATGCTAGTTTTATTTAGTGTTTTCTGTTCACAACCCAAAATGGGAATTTTGGGGTGTGACAATTTGGGTATTACGCTATTCAGTGGCCTGAACCAATATAAATTGTTGTCCTTTGTGTTCACCTCTGAGCTCTGTAAATGCCGAAGCCCTTCAATCATCATCCCAGGTAGCCCTGTGACGAGTTTCCAGTCATTAAACACCAAGAATCAATGAAGGCACAAGCCATCGGCTAAATACCGGATGGAAACATAGTGTATGAACAATTCCTATTTTACTGATAAATAAATCCATAGACTAGTAAACTCTCATCTAACACTCCCATCAATCAGGTCAAAAAGATGCAGCATTGTGGGGGGTACGACCTTGGATACCCATGGTAGACCACATGGGCTACGCCCCCCAAGGGTGGCCCAGCCCACAAGACGAAGCCTTGTGGGGCACGACACTGCTCGCTGCTCGCCGTCTCCCACAAGGCACCAAGAAGATATCCTAAAGATACTACGAGATCTGTTAGGATACGTATGATCCCATGATTCCTGTAATCTGTTATTACTTTCTGGTTATCTCCTAGATCTAACTGACTTGTAACCCTACCCCCCGAACTATATAAGCCGGGTAGGGACCCCCTCCAAACACACGCAATATCATACGATAGCCAATACAATCTAACAGACCACAGGAGTAGGGTATTATGTCATACTGACGGCCTGAACCTGTCTAACTCATGTGTCTCTGTTGCCTTCTTGTTCTTGATTACATGCCTCTCTGCCGATCAATCTACCTTTGTGGGATATGCCTCGGAGGACTACCGATGATATTCTGTCAATAGTTGGTGTGCCAAGTAGGGGTGTGTGTGCTATTTCTATATCGAACAAGATGGTACTTTCCGTAGGCTCTTCATCCCTCCCATAGCCTGGCTAGATCTTCACGGTCGTATCAATCTCGTGGATCAACAACGCTGACGGAGTCAGAGAGCTCATCGAGCTAGTGCAGATCGATTATGCGCTAATCACCCCAACACCTATGACTATAGATCCGTTCTCAGAACTGCCTCTGAGATCGCCTTCATCGACAACTCGCCGCCTGCTTCCTCGCTACTAGAGGAGGCAGATCAACAACAATGATCCGATCGCATCCATCGATCAGGTTGCTCTAAAGCTCGTCGATTGCCTCTCCATCACCGAATCAGCTCTAGACACTCTGGTTCAGCACCGACCACCCTCTGATCCAGATCTATTGGAGGCTTCTTGGGAAACTCCAGGGGTTGTGGGTTGGCCCTTTGGGCTCACCAACATTGCTGCCGCCTACCAGGATGCCTTAAGGGGCACGTTCGTCGACCAGGTTGGAGATGTCCAACCTCCCACCGACCAGATCGCCGACTAGCCTCCGCTGGCCATCAACATGTTGCATGCCGGCTGACGCCCCAGAGCGTCCCTCCAAACTATCCTGGAGGAGAATTTGGACTCCGAGTCCTAGGGCTCTATGGAGACCATCGCTGAAACTACCACCGAACTACTTCCTCTCCCTCCTTTCCATGGAGGCACAATCTTCAACGTCAGCATCTATAGCCCCCGCAGGAAGGGGAAACTGAGGAGGACTACACCGCCTACGTCAATAGGAACATCAACGGTGCACAGCACCGAGCAAACAAGGCTGGACTTGCGATGGCCAAGCAATAGCTTGACTGGCAAGGAAGACCACGCCAACTACAACGCAACCTCGATGACGAGTTTGTCTTTGTTGATGGCCTTGACGTCTACAAGACCCCAAGCGCCAACTTGGCCATGACTGCCAATGAGCTCACCTGGCTCCCGCAGACACTGAAGGTCGCCAAGGTCACCGCCATGCTGAAAGCGGCGCACTGCTAGGTCAATGAGATACACCAGGATCAGAGGCCTTCATACTCCACAAGCTCAATTCACCGATCAGCCACGCTAAGATCCGATCGCTGCCCATGTTGCTTCACCGACCAGCACCACGACGATAGGCAACCCCTCTAGGGTGGAGCCAGGGGCAACCGCATTGAACATCACTGCTAACATGACCAGGAGGTCAACCAGGACGTCCAAGTGCACCTCAATAATCTCCAAGATGCGCGACGATGTATCGACGAACGTCACTTTGGTTGCCATGAAGAAGAAGTATGCCGCCGCTAGGAGTACGAGCAAGAGTATGGTAACCCAGACTCTGCTCTCAAGCCACTCAATGCCAGCAATGCTATAGACGATGGCGCCGACAACCCTGAAGGCCCCCCGACATTCATGAGGACACTCTAAACACTCCAGTGGCCCCGTGGTTTCATAATCACTAGGGTTGAGCCCTATGAGGGAAGGATGAACCCCACACAATGGCTATAGGCTTATGCCACTACTGTGCACGCTACCAGAGGAGATACCAGTGTCATGGTGAACTATCTTCCAATCATGATTACGCCAACCGCCATGAAGTTGTTCACAAGCCTTGCCCTGGACTCCATCGGATCCTGGGAAGAGCTAAAAAAAGTCTTCATCGACAACTATATGGCTATGTGTACTCGGGCGGTCACCAAGCATGATCTAAACCGCATCTACTAGAAGCCGTCTGAGCTCCTCCATAGCTACATCAGATGCTTTTCTGAGATGAGGAATTCTATTCCCAACATCACAGAATCTAAGGTCATCACTGCCTTCATCCGAGGACTTCATCACCATGAGCTTCACTCTAGGTTCAACCGCAAGCCGCCCACAGGGATTGGCTAGATGATCATGACCGCCAACCATTACGCCAACGCCGAGGAAGCCAAGGTGTGCTTCAACAAGGATGCGGGCACTCATCACCCAACTTGCCGTAGCGATGACCGCCCCGACGACCGGCACCATAGAGTCCGCCGCTACGATGACCGCAGTCCTCATCGGGACAGCGGTCGTGATCAGCCAGAAGGATCCAAGTCTGGTCAATATCACCGCCGCCGACCAGACCACATCGTCATCGCTGTTGATGAAGCTAACACCAAGTGCAACTACGATGAGCAGTAGAAGAAGATCCTTGACACCCCGTGCCCTCTCCACAAGAACACCAAGCATAAGATGAAGGACTGCCTCAGCTTGGCTAAGGAGTTCTAGGCCAAAAGGCCGAATGACGGCAGCAATGATAGAGCCAGAGGCCGTCGACCACCTAGGGGCAACAACAATACCTTCTAGGATCACGACAAGGTGGTCACCACCATCTTTGGGGGCCTCGTCTCCACTAAGAGCAGAAGAGAACGAAAGCTCTCTGACCGTCGGGTGCTCGCCGTCAACGTAGAAGACGCCGCCACCAACCCCAGCTATCGCCCCTAGTCTAAGGTCCCCATCACCTTCAGTAGGGCCAACTAGTTGGTAGATATCCCTTACATAGGGCATTTCCCCCTCGTCCTCGATGCAACCATCTAGAAAGTGCTTTTCAGAAAAGTGCTCATCGATGGTGGGAGCGCTCTGAACCTCCTCTTCGCCAGAGCCCTAGGGCCTTAGGATAATAGATCTCACACCCTTAGACTCCTTCTAGGGTGTGGTACCTGGCAGGGCATTCAAACCACTTGGAGAGATCACCCTACCAGTACAGTTTGGTACGGCAAGCAACTACCATGTTGAGCACATCAACTTTTATGTCGCCGACTTCAACACCGCCTATCATGCCATACTTGGTCGGCTAGCTCTGGCCATGTTCATGGCTGTACTGCACTACGCTTATCGGGTGCTAAAGATGCCTTCACCTACAGGAGTCTTGGCCCTGTGGGCCAACCTCTCCATCGCCTATGCCTATGAGACATAGAGCCTCGCCCTCACTGAAGCCACCGACCTCTCCATCCAAATGGCCAGTGTGGTCACTGACGCCAAGGCGGTGCCCGCCGACAACCTCAAGATCCCATCGCTGGAGCCTCCTCATGCCTCCACCAAGTGCAAGGAAACCAAGGAGGTTGGCCTCGGCCTCGACGACCCCTCCAAGACCATGAAGATTGGGGCTCACCTTGACCCCAAATAGGAAAGCGCACTCATCTCCTAGGTTCCAATACCGATGTGTTTGCTTGGAAACCTATAGACATACTGGGGGTACCATGGGAGAAGATGAAGCACTCCTTTAATGTCTCACCGACCGCCAAACTGATCAAGCAGAAACTCCACTGATTCGCACCAGACATGAAGGAGGCTATTAGGGTAGAAATAAAACAGGTCCTAGCTGCCGGATTTATAAAAGAAGTGTTTCACCCTGAGTGGTTAGCAAACCCTGTTCTCGTTCAAAAAAGAATAAAAAATGGAGAATGTGCGTTGATTACACTGATCTTAACAAATAGTGCCCTAAAGACCCCTTCGGTCTACCTCAGATAGATGAGGTTGTAGACTCCATCGCCTGCTGCGAACTGCTCTCCTTCCTCGACTATTACTCCGGCTATCACTAGATCTCCCTCAAGGAAGAAGACCAGATCAAGACGTCGTTCATCATGCCTTTCGGTGCGTACTGCTACACCACCATGTCCTTTGGACTCAAGAACGCTGGGGTGACCTACCAAAGGGACATCCAGATGTGCCTCGATCAACAGATCGGCCGCAACGTCGAAGCTTACATCGACGATGTGGTCATCAAGTCCAAGACCGCCAATGATCTTATCGTCGACCTCGAAGAAACGTTCACCAACCTAAAAAGGTACTGATGGAAGCTGAACCCTTCAAAGTGCATCTTTGGAGTTCCATCCGGTATACTCCTGGGCTACATCGTCAGTGCCCAAGGCATCGAACCCAACCCCAACAAGGCCTCCACCATCACCAACATGAAACAGCCAACATGCATCAAGGATATATAGAAGCTTATAGGTTGCATGGCTGCCCTCAGTCGCTTTATATTGTGCCTCGGTGAAAAGGGACTACCTTTCTTTAAACTCCTCAAGGCCTCAGAGCACCTCTCCTAGTCGGAGGAGGTAGATACGGCTTTCGAGCAGCTCAAGTTATTCCTAACAAAGCCTCCCATCATGACGTTACCTCGCCCAGATGAAAGTCTATTGATCTACATTGCCATCACTTCTCGTGTTGTTAGCATAGCTATCATCGTCGAACGCAAGGAGGCCAGGCATGCCTATAAGCTGCAACGTCCGATCTACTTCATTAGCGAGGTCCTTAACGAGCCCAAGACTCGTTATCCTCAAGTTCAGAAGCTATTATACGCCATCCCGATCATATCACGCAAGCTCCATCATTACTTCGAGTATTATAAGATCACCGTGGTCACCGAGTTCCCTCTAGGGGACATTCTCCATAATAAAGATGCCAATGGCCGCATCATCGAGTGGGCTATTGAGCTTAGCACTTACTCCATCGAATTCAGAAGCAGACCTACCATCAAGTCATAGGCGCTCACTGATTTCGTCGTTGAGTGGACCGAGATCCAAGAGCCCATCGCCGCTACTTGTCCCGAGCACTGGGTGATGTACTTCGACGGTGCCCTCAACATCAACGGTGCTAGTGTGGGCATTCAATTCATTACGCCAACCAAGGATAAGCTCCAATACATTCTCCGGATACATTTTCTGGCCTCCAACAATGCCGCCGAATACGAAGCATGTTTCCACGGACTCCGTATAGCTATTGAGCTTAGCATCAAATGCCTCATGGTATACGAGGACTCCGCGCTTGTCATCAACCAGCTCAACAAAGACTGGTCCTGCTCTAGCGAAAAGATGGATGCATATTGCGTCGAAATCAGGAAGCTTGAAGGAAAATTCTACGGTACCGAGTACCACCACATGGTATGAGATCAAAATCAGCTCGCCGACCACCTATCCAAGATAGGCTCTTCTCGCACCGTGATTTCACCTAGGGTCTTCATTCAAGATCTCTTGGCGCCATCTATTAAGGAAGAAAAGGAAGTTTAAGAAATTCCCCCCGCCGAGCAGTTGATACTTACGATACCTTCGCTGGCCACTGATTGGAGGGAACAGTTTGCTAAGTACCTCACCAGCGCCGAAGTACCCGCCGACAAGACTGAAACTGAATGCCTAATTCATCGAAGCAAGCATTACATGTTGGTGGACGACAACTTAATGAGGAAAAGTGCCAAGGAAGGGATACTGCAGAAATGCTTCATCCAAGAAGGAGTGAAGCTACTTTTTGAAATTCACTCTAGTTCCTGCGGCAACCATGTGGCCTCAAGAAACCTAGTTGGCAAAGCTTTCCGTGCTAGTTTTTACTAGCCCACGGCCATCTTCGATGTAGAAGACCTCATCTGATGTTGTGAAGGGTGTCAATTTTTCGCCAAACAAATACTTGTGCAGGCACAAGAACTACAGACCATCCCAGCTTCCAGGCCTTTCGCATACTAGGGACTGGACATGATCAGGCCTTTCAAACCAGTGCTAGGTGGCTTTCGGTACGTGTATGTCACCATCGACAAGTTCTCCAAGTGGATCGAGTATAAACCGCTTGTCTCGGCCACTACAAAGAAAGCAGTCGAGCTCTTTGAAGATATCATCCACAGATTCGATCTCCCGAGCAGCATCATCACTGACATCAGAACCACATTCACTGGTCATCATTTTTGGGACTTCTGCGAAGACTGATGCATCTCTGTTAAATACGTCTCTATTGCCCATCCTAGAGCCAATGGCTAGGTCAAACGGGCGAACGGCATGATCCTTGATGCCCTCAAAAAGAGGCTATATCAGAAAGAAGAAAAGCATCCGGGCAGATGGCCAAAAGAGTTACCAGCTGTGGTATGTGGACTACGCACTCAAGCTAGTCACGACACCGGTGTGTCTCCATATTTCTTGGTTTATGGCTCAGAAGCCATACTACCAGCGGACATTGCCTTTCGAGCACCTAGGGTGGAAAATTATGATGAAGAGCAAGCCACAGCTGTTCAGATAGAGGGCATAGACAGGGTCGAGGAGGAACGCCTTATCACCTACATCCACACAACCAAATACCTAGAAGGCTTGCGGAGGTACTACAATCACAACATCAAAGGTCATTCATTTGCTATCGGTGACCTCGTTCTCCACAGAAAGCAAAAACCCAAAGGGATGCACAAGCTTTCCTCCCCCTAGGAAGGGCCTTACGTCATCAAAGAAGTTACCCGACCAGGGTCTTATCGGCTATGTGACTTGGACGGAATCGATATCCCCAATTCATGGCACATCGAGCACCTTATACATTTCTATCCTTGAAATGCTCTAGATATGTATTCTTCACTCCATGATGAATACAGTTTTGGTCGCCATAATTTGTCTCCATTTTTTCTCCATTATGATTTAATATCCACTTACGGTCGCCGAGCTCTAAGCTACTCCTTAATGAACTCCAATATGAGATCGCCATAACTACTTCGTCACGTTTCTCCATATCTCCAATATGTGATTGCCATAAACACTCCGCCACGTTTCTCCATATCTCCGAAATGTTTCGCCGACCACCGAGCAGCACATGTTCTGTTCTATGCTCTATGGAGAAAACCCAATCTCTGATCTCTCCCTACACGTGCTACGAGCTC
This sequence comes from Miscanthus floridulus, assembly GCF_019320115.1. Classification (NCBI taxonomy): domain Eukaryota; kingdom Viridiplantae; phylum Streptophyta; class Magnoliopsida; order Poales; family Poaceae; genus Miscanthus; species Miscanthus floridulus. The sequence goes on from NC_089588.1 coordinate 48,876,010, forward strand.
TACGCTCTGTGTTATGGGTGGTCGGCTGTGGTTCCTTGGTCATGCCTATTCCTCCTACACGTGCACGGGCTCCGTGCTCAACATTATGGACTATGGGGTAGCCAAGGCCGAGAGCTCAGTGAAGGACTAACTGCTCGGACACCACTTATACTACGTTTATCTCCAAGTTATTTCGCCAATGGCCGAGCAGCACACGTTCCACTCTATTCTCTATGGAGAAGACTCAGTCTCCGATCTCTCCGTACACGTGCTACGGGCTCCGCGCTCTATGTTATGGGTGGTCGACTATGGTTCCTTGGTCACGCCTATTCCACCTACACGTGCACGGGCTCCACGCTCGACGTTATGGACTATGGGCAAGCTAAGGCCAAAGAGTTCAGTAATGAACTAACTGCTCGAATGCTACTTATACTACGTATAATTGCGTTAGGGTTAACATTACAATGATTTCTTCACCGCAACACTACAAACTGCATAAACATGCACATGTCAACATTTATACATACAGATAAGTGTCTGTCTGTGCCCTTGCGTGTTTTTAACTACTCTATTTAGTTATTACAGCATACTCTCTGAGCAGATCACCGAGCTTCGCCATCACCATCCGTCTCGTTGAACAGGTTGATGTCGCTGGCCAGCTTCTAAACCACGTACACCACCTCATCCTCCAGCTGCTGGTGCTCCGCCTCGCCCATCCCTCAGGTGAATCTGGCCCCTATCACCTAGAGGTCAATGGCTGGGTAGTGGGACTGGACCACCGCAAGGGCATGAGTAATGGTGGTAACAATGGCATTGCGGTTGAAGCTCTTGAAGTTCTCCCATGCTGCCTTGCACCTCTCGATGATGGTGTCCGAACACGGTGGCCTACCATCGAGCTAAGGAGCTGCCTCTAGGTCAACATAGTTGAGCACCAGTTTGACTTCGGCGACTACGGCGTCGAACTTGTCCCTTTGGGTCCTGGCCTCCTACACCAGCACATCAAACTATGCCATGACCCTCTAACGGTAGTCTGCAAGCATTACAAGGTTCCATCAAGCAAGGAAATTACATCAATAGTAACTTCGACCAGGAAGTACTCACCCTTTAGCTCCTCGGCCAGTTTGTCCGCTTGCCCTGACTCCTTGGCCTTCTCCTCTTGAAGTTGCTCGATGTTTTAGCGCAGCTAGCCGAGGTCCGCTTCTTGCTCTACAAGCACAGTGGTCGAGAGCACCAATAATAAGTTCAGCAATGCAAAAGGAAAATCGCCGATACGTCATACCTTTTCTCTGCTCGTAGACGTTCCAGAGCTGCTCGGACTTCTACTCCAGCTGCTCGGACACACTCGTCAGCCATTAGGAGATGGTGGCTAGCTGCTCGGACTTGCCCTATAGCTGCTCAGACACCATCGCCAGCTGCTCAGAAAGGACTCCCTTCTGGTAATCTAGGTCCCACGTGTTGGACTCTGTAAGGTCTCGCTCGCGCTGGGCCCTCTGGATGTTCTTCTCCATAAGCTTCATCGCCTCTTTGAGCTTTTCATTCTCCTCGGTGAGGGGCTCCATCCTCTTTATCAGCTGGTGCCGCTGCTCGGCAGTCCGTGTTATCCCTTGCAAAAACGCCAAGATTACGAAGAACAATCTCCAACAATTAAAGATGAACATTACAGATGTAGTACTGACCTTGATCTACTTCATCACTCCGGCAAGGGCAGACTCTAGCCTCTTGAGCTCCCTGGTGGTGTCCTCCTCCTCAACAACCACCACCTCATCGCCATGTTTGCGGAGGATTCGGACAGCTTGGGGTCGAGATTACTCATGTTCGATCTCTTCCACCTCGTCCTCCTCTGCCACGGCTAGAGGCACCACTAGGGGGCTCCATGGCCGGATAGCGTATTCGACCACACCCTATAGCACTTCAGGGAGTGCCATCTACTCCTCGAACAGTGTAGTTTTCTCCACTCTGGCCTCCGGCGTGGCATCAGCGACTCCAGCCTCTGCTCCTTAAGACCCGGTGGCTTCTGCCATTGCCTTGGGCATCCTCGCCAACCCATCTGTAGTCGGCGCCAACTGCTCACCATCGCCAAGACCACCAGCAGCGGTAGTTGACACCTTCATAGGCCGTCGAGCACCCAGGGATTTTGGGATGGGGTCTACTGGCATCTCCTCCAACCTAGGACCAGCTTTTGGTTGCTTGTCATTCTGGATGGACGGGGTCTGATCCTCTGTACGCCTCGCTCTACATCAGACCAGCTTGTCAATCACTAGAAAAAGGATAAGGATATGACAACCAAATAACTCCAAGATAAGGGAACTTATGTATCGGCTTTTCGGTAGATTTTTTTGAACCGGCGCTGCCTACCCGATCCCCTAGCTATGTCCTTGGGGTCGATTCCTGTGTCTTGGGGTGCAGGTCTCGTGGTCTCCACCGTCGACCTCTCCTCCACCCACCGCTCTAGGGCTCCCCTCGCCTACTGCTCAGGGACTCTCTCCGTCCGCCGCTCTGGAACTCACCTTGCCTGCTGCTTGGGGACTCCCTTCGCTTGCTGCTCGGGGACTCCCATCGCCTACTATTAGGGGACTTCCTCCCCTCCCTTTGATTGTTCCTCCATGCGCGTGGTGCATGGAGGCGCCTTCATGCTTGGTGGAGGAGCCATAGGAACTTCGTCGTCATCCGACCACTTGAACATCATGGTACTCCACATCCGAGTGGTCTGGTCACCACCAAGTGAGATGCCGCCTGGCTTGAGGGGAGCGTCACCCGCTGTCTTTCTCTTCTTCCGAGCTAGCTCGTCTGCCACTACCCTCTTCCCCCAGACTTTCTTCAACACCAGGGATGGACTCTCTGACGAGATGCTAATGGCTCCCTCCTTAGGCTATGTTGGTGGCCGGGCATCTACGGCCTGTGGCCAATCACCCCTCGGCACGCACGAGAAGTACACCACTCTTTCCTATGAATGGATCTTTGCATAAGTGAATCAGTCCACTACATGGCAATGACAAAAGGATAAAAAGCATCAGGAACACACAATTGAGATATTTACCCGAGGAGGTAGATTTTTGCAGTGAAAGGGTCTTGTTTGCCCTAGCAAGTTGAATGAGGCAAATGGAGCGAATAGCTTTGCAACCCGTTCTTGCACTACGTCCCTTAACAGCATCTCCATCCTCTCCCGGGTACCGTCGATCTGCCCCTTGAAATCAAAGACTGCGTGAGCCCTCTCCATGTAGGGCTGGACGTGGCGCACTATAAAGCTCGCCACCACCAATACACCATTGGTCCTCATGCCCTTTATCAAGCCAAGGAGCTCCCTCACTTGCTCCCTATCAGCGCTGCTTGGCATCTCTGACCAGCTCTTCTGGCTCTCCGGGATATGGTCGGTGTCGCAGCGGACAACAGGGTGGCTCTGCTTCATGTAGAACCACCTAGCGTTCCACCCCTTCAGTGATGTGTTCAGCGGCACAGTAAGGTACTCACCCGCCATTCCATCGTGCAGCTGAAGATACACTCTGCCGACCACCTTGGAACCACCGCCGCCTCTCTTCTTCGCCCAAAATAGGTGACGGAAGAGGTTGAAGTGGGGAAGGATTCCAAGATACGCCTCATAGAAATGGATGAAGATAGATATGTGTGATATGGTGTTTGGGTGGAGGTTGCACAGACTGACTCTCTAGAACTCCAACAAATCCCTCAAGAACAGGTGAATAGGAAAACCTAATCCACACCAAAAGTAGTCCTCAAATACTATAGCTTCGTCGGTATGAGGCATTGGGAAGGGCTCACCGAGGGCTGGCCGCCATTCGGTGGTGACGCTGTCGGGAAGAACGCCCACCTCCACCAATCTGTTGAGCTCTGCCTCCCCCATGCACGACGGCACCCACTCTTCATCACGACTGGCTCTAGTGCTCGCCTTCTTTGGGCTCGTCTTCTTTGGGTTCACAGCTCCCCTCTTCAGTGCTATCTCTCAGATCCGGATGGGGACTGGTGGTGGAAGTGCATGTGGATGTGAATCTAGGAATGCGAGAGCTAAGGAAGAAGATGAAATGGCAAAGTGGCAAAGGCGGGAGCATGGGGTGCGGTGATGCAGTTATAAAGCACTCCCCCCACCTTTTCGCATTCGAGGGTTTTTGGGAAATCGCTCCCACGATTGGCGCCTCTCCGAATTCTCCACAATAGCAAGGTGGGCCATTACCTAGGCTTTCATGCAACCACGGCCTGTATCACCCATTTATCTCCGCATTTTGTTATGGCTCGCCGAATATTCACCGACTTCTCCACCAACCGTTACGGCTCAGTAATTACTACTGTATAGCCATTACTCCGGTATTTTCTCTATGATTTGTTTTCTCCAAGATTTCCTCTTGTGGCTCGGGGACTATGTCAGCATTGCATCTCGGTTCCTCAACGCATTGGGGATTTTCTTCTGTTGACTGTTGTTTCTGACCCTGGCACCACGTGACCACGTCACCTACTGTCAGGCTTGAGGACTAAGTGGGCACACTTCACCTTGTGGTGAATGTGCTTTTTCCCATTTCGAGGCTACGCCCGAGGACTGGCTGCCTGCTCGGCTGGTCTTCTATTCTTCTACTTTGGACCCAGGCACCACATGACTACATCATCTACTATCAGGCTCGGGGACTAAGTGAGCACACTTCACCTCATGGTGAATGTGTTTGCTTTTTTCTGGAAGACTCCATGCCTCTCGAAGCTAAAGAAAACTATCTACCTTTCTCATGGTCGGACTCTAAGTGGGCACACTTGGTCCACTATGAAGAAATTTTCGATTCTAATCTTGAGCTCCTTACACCCTTATGGCAAGCCGTACTTGGGTTACACTGCTCGGTGACGGTTCACACTGCTCAGCGATGGTTCACACTACTCGGCAACTGCTCACAATTGCTCGGCAACTCATCATGGTGGTCAGACCATGAGTTTGACTGCTCGACTTTATTCGTACCTGCTCGAACAAGCTCAAGACGGTGTTGCACAATGGGTACAAGGTGATCAGGGACTCGCTGTGGGGGGTACGACCCCGAATACCCATGACAGACCACATGGGCTACGCCCCCAGGGGCGGCCTAGCCCACAAGACGAAGCCTTGCGGGGCATGGAACTGCTCGATGTCTCCAACAAGGCACCAGGAAGATATCCTAAAGATACTACGAGATCTGTTAGGATACATATGATTCCTGTAATCTGTTATTACTTTCTGGTTATCTCCTAGATCTAACCGACTTGTAACCCTACCCCTCGGACTATATAAGGTGGGCAGGGACCCCCTCCAAACACACGCAATATCATAAGATAGCCAATACAATCTAACAGACCACAGGAGTAGGGTATTACGTCATACTGATAGCCCAAACCTGTCTAACTTGTGTGTCTCTATTGCCTTTTTGTTCTTGATTACACGCCTCTCTGCCGATCAATCTACCTTCATGGGATACCCCTCGGAGGACTACTAACGATATTCTGTTGACAAGCATTGTGATGACGACATGACACCCATGCATATGACCATGTTTGGTGCATGGTATGGAGAGGTAGCAGGCCATAAAGGGTGTCCAAGTCAAGAATGAGGTCCAAGGCTAATTCGGTTCGAGTCCCCGAGGTGGAGGCCCAAAGCAACTCAAGTTTGAGTCTACCTCGGCCTCCAGGACAAGTCTGCCTTAAACTGGTCACCCAGGATGCATTCCAACTCTGTTTTTGACTATCCACATATGGATGAAAGCTAATTTGATAAGGAAGCCAATCCAAGTGGTCTCACATCAAAAGCTCTTCGGAATCAATGGGAATCATCGAAACAAATCAGTGTCCAGAATCTGACAGGGTGCTACGACATCGTCTTTTTGTCCATTGGACCGTGTATTGTGTTTGGGCCCATTAGGGGCCGTGTCCATGGGGTTTTTGTTTAGTTATTGATTTCCTCATAAAACAGACATCATTTTGCTACAACTGTGCCGCCAAGGCTGCTTGCTGTGAACTAGGGCCCCAGTTCTTGATCTTGTTCGCTTGTGGCGATTAGTCCTTTTGAATAAAGACTTGAACTCCTCATTATCATAAGCCTCATATTTATTCACAATTTCAGATTGTGTTCATCCTGTTCTTGCTTCTGTTCTCAATTTGCTTGCAGGAAAGCCTTCTCTGTGAGGTCAACCGCGTTCGCGTGGTTGATAACCAATGGAGCAGTGGTATAACGGTTGCGGGGGTCCAAACCATTCTTGGTTCGAAGCCTAGATAGTGAACGTCGAGTCTCCACCAATTGACGCTATCATACCTTTCGGAAGATCGGGCCATAGTCTACATCAAGTGGTATCAGAGCCCTTGTTGCCCGTTAGTTATGACTTTGTTTTTCCCTTTAGATTGTTACTGTTTTTGCATTACGTATAGGCCATAAAAAGCCAAAAAATATATATACCCCACAACATATTCCCTGTCCTATAGCCTCGTTGTATCGTGCAATTTCATCTCTGTTTCGCAGTGTTGAGTTTGTGCCCTAGGTCAAGTTCTTGTTGCTAGTTTTAGATCGTTTTTAGTCCAGTTTGTGTTTTTCCCTTTGTTTTCATCATAATCTGTGAACACATTCAAGTCTTGTTATGTTTCCTTTATATCCATCAAACTCTAGTCCACGCCATCTAATTTGTTACACTTGTCTTCACTGTTTCCATCAAATCCTTGCTGCCGTAACCAATTTTGCGTGCATTGTTCCCGTTTTGTCCTCTAATTTGGAGTTAGTTTATAAAACTGGTCTAGTTTTCGCATACGAACTCAGATTTTGACGTTCCATATATCAAAATCGATCAGAAAATTTTTTTGGATCCGTCTGTCCTTGCCTTGATGGGTTTGGAAATTTTTACTTTGGCCAAAAACTGGTCACAAGATCCTCTTTTCGTGGTCACAAGCTTTTTATCGATTTTGAGCACATCTTCTAAATTTTCCATAGGCCACGCCTTTCACTTGTTTAAGCTCATATTTTCTGTGGTTACTTCTTTTGTGCTCCTAAGTGAAGAAAAATATCAAAAAAATAAAAAGAAAAAGTCAAAGAATCCCAAAAAAAACAACGACAACCCAAAAATAGAGAAAAAAGAGGGATAAAAGAGGAACAATATCTAGAGGAGCACATAGAGAGCGTCATTTGAGTTGTGTTTGCGTGTGCTGATTTTTGCCTTGTTTCTAATCATATTCTTGCTATTCACATCACTTGATACATCTGGTACTTGCAACGTGAGTAGGCCAGCAACTAAGACAAGTACTCGGGATACTTATTCAGCTTTGCTATTTAGTTGTGAATTTTGCTATTCCTTGCTACTATATTGTGCATGTCCAAGCTCCACTTTCTTCTAACCAAGTACAGGTTCGCCTTGCAACTGTTACACTCAAGCTACAATGGTATCACAGTCACTGACCGATTGCACCGCCTGTTACTTTGGTAAGAACACTTATAAGACTGTGGTAAGACGCTTGAGAGTGTGTGACTTTACTCCTTGACCACATCCTATAGTAGTTGATAGGGATAATACTTTTGTGTTGTCTTTTGCTGTCTTCTAACAATGACAGGTTGTTCGTATCCACCGACTTATGATGGTATAGGTGCTGATGAGCACATGGAGTGGGAAATTGTCATAGATAACATATTTGCTACTCGCTTTATGTGTCCAAGGAGGAAGGTAAAAAATGCAGCTAGTGTTTTGTGACATTCTGCTTTATCTTGGTGGGAGTCTTTAGATCCTTTTGATAAACCTCAAACTTGGAATGATATGAAACTCCTTATGCGAGAAACCTTTGTTAATCCACCTCCTGTTTTAACTTCATATGCTGAGGTGCACTATTTAGAGGAAGAGTCTGTTGTTATTCCTCTTGCTATGACTAACGTTCTGTGGGATAATGTACATGAGCGAGAGGATGACATGGAAGAAAATGAGGAGCTCACAACCTCATATGCAAATTCAGAACCATCACTTCACAATGCACCTATTACTCCTGCTAAGAACACAGGTAATGCCCATGGTGCTACACTCACGAAAGGTGAAAATTGTCTTAATGTACTAAAATTTTCCACAAACCATGCTATCATAGAGCAATTGTTAGTGGAACCCTCTCTTAATTTATCTTTGTCCCATGATAATTTGCTTGATGTTCCTTATGATAAAGATGAATTGGTTGATGATGCTTCAGTTTTACATGTTTTGGAACCAACCACTTGTGCTGAAAATAAACATGTTATTCATATTGCTACTAAAACTGATGAGCTCAAACTGTTGTCTTCTTTACATACTTTGGGTTACATTGAATTTGATGTTTTTTGTAACCTAGATTGTTTGGAGGAGAGCCTTTTTAAATATGCTAATTTGCCTTGGTTTTCTAAACACACATATCATGTTATTGGCAAATATAACAACAAAGGACAATATATGATACATCGAGTATACATTCGTAGTAATATGAATTTTCCTTTTGTTGTACAAGATTATGATCGTTTAGGGGGCAGCCATAATAATACAAACATTTTCTCATGTTCCTCAAAGAAGCAAGTTCACTTCCAAGAAGGGGAGCATTGTTGGTTGCTACCTATGTCTGCTAGACCATCTATTCTTACATTGTCTTTGGTTAGTTCTAATCTTTTGCAGGATAGTGTTGACATACATTGTGTGCATTCGGATCATGGAGTCTACATGCTTGCTGAAATTTTTATGCAAGATGACATGCTAGAAACTTGGAAACATGGTCATGTTCTTTCTCACAATTATTTCAGTTTCCTTTGTCTTCGCAACCCCGTTCTCCTTTATGTTGTGCAGGATCAGTTTAAAGCGTAATCGACGCCGAAGACGGTTTTTCATCAAGAAGGGGAGGATGATGAGGACATGACACCCATGCATATGACCATGTTTGGTGCATGGTATTGAGGGATAGTAGGTCAGCAAGGGTGTCCAAGTCAAGAAGGAGGTCCGAGGCTAATTCGGTTTGAGTCCCCGAGGTGGAGGCCCAAAGCAACTCAAGTTTGAGTCTGCCTCGGCCTCTAGGACCAGTCTACCTTAAACTGGTCACCTAGGACGCATCCGGACTCCATTTTTTATGATCCACATATGGATGGAAAGCTAATTTGATAAGAAAGCCAATCCAAGTGGTCTCACATCAAAAGTTCTTTGGAATCAACGGGAATCATCAAAACAAGTCAGCATCCAGAATCTACCAGGGTGCTGCGACACTATCTTTTGGTCCGTTCGACCATGTATCGTGTTTGGGCCCATTAGGGGGCGTGTCTAGGGGGTTTTGTTTAGTTCTTGATTTCCTCATGAAACAGACATCGTTTTGCTGCAACTGTGCCGCCAAGGCTACTTGCTGTGAACTAGGGCCCCAGTTCTTGATCTTGTTCGCCTGTGGCGATTAGTCCTTTCGAATAAAGACTTGAACTCCTTCTCGTTATCATAAGCCTCATATTTATTTTCGCAATTTCAGATTGTGTTCATCCCATTCTTGCTTGTGTTCTCGATTCGCTTGCAGGAAAGCTTTCTCAGCGAGGTCAATTGCGTTCGCGTGGTTGATAACCAACGGAGCAGTGGTGTAACAGTTGCGGGGGTCAGAATCATTCTTGGTTCGAAGCCTAGATCGTGAATGTCGAGTATCCACCAATCGATACTATCATACCTTTCAGAAGATTGGGCCATAGTCTACATCACATTGATAGCGAGTGGTAAACTAGATATTACTAATCAACGAATATATCTACTAGCAAAATAAGGACTTCACCATTATGTCTCAGCATGAATGCAACAATCATGTTACTAAATCTTCTAGTAAATTTTAATTAGCCAAAAATTATTATTTAACCTAGTTTAAAAGGCATAAAAATTAATTAAATGCTCAAATTGAATTAATAAATTATAATAAATTTTTAGGGTGTTACACTTTAACTCCTCAAAGGTACACAAGCGTTCAATCAAAAATTCTCCTCCGAATTGAAATAAACTGATCTAACTTTCAAACTCACCCATATTACCTTCAACTTCATGGGGCTTCTTAGCCATCACTTGGTTCTTGAGTGATTGAAAGACAGAATGATCAAGTCAAGCACTTTGTCTCAAGTTCTTTTGCTCAACCATCTTTTTAGAGGTTTTATAGATTTTTAAAATAAAACTCAGAGATTCCAATGTATGACACTCTCAGATCTCTCTATATGTGGTATTTTTGGATCATCACCAAGGCATACTTGCTATTGCCTTATTCTATCCTATCTAAAGCTTTTGTGGAGCTCATAGGTAGGGATAAACATGATTGCATACTTGCCAAGCATATATTGTAAAGTCAAACTTCGGATCCAAAGAGAAAAATGTCATACAATCAAATCAAGATTTGCATGTGTGTGGATATTTGGTGTCTACATGAATGATGGATATACAAAATCTTCTACTATGCTCATTAAAATATATCTCTCTCTTGAAATACTTTTGTGAGAACATGGGCCATCTTTATTCTCAACTTTCTTTCTCTTCTTTTCTTTCTTTATTTTTCTTTTCTCTTTTTTTCTTTCTTTTTCTGATAGCCTTGTGCCTCTTTTGCAACAAAGTTTTGAGAGAAATACAAAACAAAGACTTGGAGCATTTATTGTGAATGAAACCTAATAGGAATGTTTTTTCCCAGTGTAGGAGTAAAACAATTTTGGGTGGATCTAAATGGAAGGCATGTTTTTGCGCCTAGTCTCAGTGTAGAACTAGTGCATATTTGGGTGGATCTAAACGGAAGGCATGTTTTTGGGCCGAGTCCCAGTGTAGAACTAGTGCATATCTTGATTTTAAAAGCATGATAAGTTTCTCATAAGGATCACAAAGCTCAACAAAACTCAATGCAAGCACAAGCAGCATATATGTGGTAGGTTTTCATAGCATGAACAACTACATATATGGCTGTGGTAGGAATTCAAGCTTATTATACAGGAACTCATCATGATCATTTTTTCTCATTTTTTAAAAAGAATAAACTTCGCAGTTTAGTTTTGCATGGAACAAGATAAACAGCAACTCAGACCATCTCATATTATATCCATCAATTACCTAGACTTAGATCAAACATATGCAACCCATGAGTTTCAAGTTCAGAGTAAATCCTTATATCAAATCAAATTTATTCAAAACTCGGTAGAATCTTAAACTAAAAACTAGGTACATGCGAGGAATTACAACAGAGCAACTATTCATCATTTCCATGAAAAGATCATGCAGAGATAAAATAAGCTCCTTTTATTTATGAGTAACTCTAAATTATTTAAAGGAAAACTTACTTGCATACTATTCTTATTTATTCTAATGCAACAAAATTAAAGAAGGGAAAATACTTACCTGGATAACAGAGGTGCATCTCCCCCAAGCTGGATTTTGACTCATGGTTTTTATAAATTTTTATAATTTTTATATTTTCTTTTAAATATGTAGATAAGTTTTCTATACAAAAAGAGTAAACATGCTAAAGTTGAAAAAATTATGCATATGCAATTGAAATAAATATGGATAACTTACCGATTTTACCTCTTGGCGAGGGTGTAAGGACCATGACGCCTAAGAGGGGGGTGAATTAGGCAACTTAAAATCTACTTCTAACTATGGCCTCTAAATCCAACCTAAGCAAAACCTATACAATAAATAAACTATCTAAAAGTGCAACTACTGTTTTGCTAGGTATGTTGCTATCTCTACCGCAAAAGAGTTATACATCCTAGGTTTCAATCCTATTAACTAGCCTATCAACTAAGCTAGGAAGGTAAGGTACACAACCAAGGTAGCAAATATAAATGTGGAAGCTAAATATGAGGTAGAAATGTAAACTCCCATTAATGACTTTGGTATTTTTACCGAGGTATCGAGAAGCGCGTAAGCTTCCCCTAGTCCTTGTTGGAGCCCCTCGCAAGAAAGCCCTCGCAAGGGCCAAGCTCCTAGTCGGGTAACTCCGTGGATAGCCTCGAGCCTTCCCCACATGCAAGTGGGTCTCTGACGTGCCTTTTGGCAAGCCTCTACTGGATGCTCCCCACCGTCTTTACTATCAAGCTTCCAGCCAAAACGCCGCGGGCCTTGTTCCCTTCGTACATTGTGGCGGCCACACCACAAATGTAACACCTCGGGTGTTAGCCTTGCATAACTTGACTTGCATCACATGAGCATGATCATCTAGCATTCATAAACAAGCATTTACAATTGAAACATTGGATTGAAACATCTGCAACATTTGCCTGTTATCGCATGTTTCTTTGAACATATGCAACTTTTCTCATTATTTCATGTCTCCATGTGTTTATGCATATGATCATGAGTGTATACATGTAGATGATTGATTTGAGTCACAAAAATATATTGGCAATACTTAGGTTAGCCAATGGAACATAGTTCATGAATGTCATTTCCCATGATCAAGCCTTAAGTCAGGTTTCATGTGATTACACTAAATAGCTCTATGAGTGACTACTACATGAAATGATTGAATGACCTTGAAAATTGCTTAAACATGTTTAGAGTATCATTATGAACAACTTTGATATTCATGGTTAGGGGTAAATAGGTCATTAAGCCATGCTTTGAAGTGTATCATCATTTAAATGTGACATGTTTGACCAAATTTGAACTAGGTGTTAGAGACCTTGCATGGAGGAGATCACTAAAGCAAAGTTGTAGTATTTGCTATAAGGAACAACTTTTATTTTTGGGTCATTGACTGATTTAGCTTCTAACATGCTTGAATTGGTCTCACAAGAATCAGCAAAATCAACATTTCAACACTTATGAAATTTTCTAAGTCTTTGTTCGACTGACAGACTGACAGGCCGACATTGGGGGTGATTTTACTCAGTCTCGGTTGCGAATTAGAGCATGATCTTTGAACAAGAATTGTAGATGGCACTTAGGGCTACAAATTTTGTTTTGGAATCATTCACTGGTTTGCTTTGCATCGAGAGATAATTCGAACGAAAAACCCGCTGTCAGGCATCATGTCGCGAGTCTGAACGAACTGAATCACTCGGCACAGTGGCCGACCGGCGTCAGTGTCCGCCGCCGTGTGGAGGTCACGTTGGCCGCGCGTCATCGTTGCCCTGACCGCGCAGGCCACGACGCGCCTGAGCCTGGCGTTATCACCCCAGCACCCGCTCGCACTCAGCCGTGCCTCCATTTCGCATTTTCCCGGCTCTCCTTCGCCGTTCACAGCGCCCGCAGCAGCTGTAGCCTCGACGCCGCTCGCCGCCATCGCCATTGCCAGTCACCGGCTAGCCTAGCGACTCAATCGCCACCGTAACAGCACCACCGCCTCCCCAGCACACCACTGCACCTCCCAGCGCCCGCTGATAAAGCTTGGTAAGCCACCGCGCTGTGCAAATCCTCGCCGGAGCTCCGCCGCTAGCCCCGTCACCGTGGCCGAAGCGCCACCGTCCACCTCTCCAGGCCTTAGCTAGCGCGTTGAGTTCGTCTTGGGTAGTATATGCTCGTCCGAGCTTGAGCTTGCTTCGCCGTGGCCTCTTCTGACGTGCCGCCGTCGTTCCGCCCCGCCGTGCCACCATAGTCGCCGCCGTAGCTGCTAGCACCAACAAGAGGCCCCACCAAGTAGTGCAATAGGTGCGCGAGGTTGAGTAGATCACATAGTGAAGATGTCACCGTCGGCGAGTTCGCCGTCGGCGAGCTCTGGCCGTGCCACCGTAGAGCAGCATAGCGACTCTGTTCTTGTCTCGATGACATGTGGGGTCCTCTGACCGACGGGTCCCACCGGTCAGCGACTCTGTATTTGAAAGCTAGTTCATTTTATTCCAGATCTTGAGTTGTTTTGTGATTTTTATATCTCTAGTTTGGTAGCATCAAAAATTGTGAAATATATTTGGTTATGTTCCATAGGAAGTGTAGTATTTAGGAAAAATATATTCTTGACATTTACAGTAGAAATTTTGGGAGATTTAAATGGAGATTTGAAATGTGTTTTTGAATGCATGCAAACTTGTTTATTTTATATCTAGAGTTCCTGTGCTCCAAAAATTATGAAATTTTTGTGGTAAGCTAGTCTTAACATATATGAGCTCCGGCAAAAATTTGAGGATCAGTGCATTGGTAGATTTATAGTTATAGATTTTTCTTTGTAAATAGTTAATCATTGTATGAATTTTTTATAAATTATTTATGAATCCAAAATTCATGAAATTTGTTGGGAGTAATCCTAGTACCATAAGGATGCTAAGAAAAATAGGAAATCTGTTGCTTGACACTTTTCACTAGGGTTTTCTATTCATGCTACTGTAAGCCTTTCTGTCTTGTCATTTTTGTATAGAGTGTTTTATTGAATAAAATGGCATGAAACTTTTACAGTAGTCCTTTGATAGCATTAGTAAGGCACTGTAAATTTTTAAGAATTTATGATGCACATTTGATATATGTTTATTATTTAACCTAAATATCCAAATAAAATAATAAAGGCATATAAAGAAATAGTATGGGCTTCACCATTATATTGTCTTGAATGTATTTGGTATGCTTAAACTGTTGGTAGGCTTTATGTTGTCAAACTTTGAGTGATTACATGAAGTAGAAGTATTGTTGCTTTAAAATGCAAATTTAAAAAAGATTCCAGACAGATTCTGTAGTTTGATAAGTTGCATGATAGGGATGATGTTTGCTGTAAAAATGGTTAATAACAAAGTTGTAGATAATTTGATAAGCTTTCCAGAAAGTCTACGATCACTGCATTTGGATTAGTAGAACTCCAGTTATGAGTGAAACAAGTAGCTGATGTTTTGTGATATAGCAGATGCATTGTGGAAGTAGTTAATTAAATAATCGAGAAGAGATATGCACCTACTCAATAAACATGATGCACTTGTCAATACCATGCTGTTACGAATACTCACATGAATGCATTCATCATGTGTCATCATGCTATACTTGTACGCATGTATGCATTCGCAATACCTTATGCCATATTCATGCATCTAGGATCGGAGGAAGAGATAACGTTGCTGGAATTCGACGAAGCAGAGGAAGGGGACCAGCAGGAGAATCCTCAAGCTGCAGCTCCCGAAGGCGTGGAGCAGAATCCTAAAGAGCTTCCGGAGTGTCCTGACCACCGCCCTACTTCCTTTCTGCAAGGCAAGCCCCGGAGCATTCTAAGTCTCCCAGTATTTTACAAATGATTACTTGCGTATTTTGATTGATGCATTAGGTTATAAGAGTTGAATGGAACCACTTGATGCATATACATTCCTTGTCCAGATATTACACCTTTAACCGATATAGGTCTAGGATTGAATATATGCTTAGCCATGCTTAGACCGGTAGAAGTCGGGTGATGTCCTGTCACCTGCGAGATATAGGTGGATACCAGAGCACGGTTGGCTATATTTGCTATCGTGGAACAGAACCATGAGGTAAAAGAAAATCGAGACTGGGCGGGATGACGATAGAGAAGCAACAAGACATGGAGGTCTTGGGTGTGGATCTATCCCCGTCTGTGTCGATTAAGGACCATACCGTTGTTGGCGCTTCTGACAAGATTGAACGCATGCCTCTCACTTAGCTGACCGGATAACTCGTTCCGATCGCGAAGCCAAGTAATTCAACTCAGGCCGGGACCTGTTTTGTTGTGCGCTCCTTCCGGGGAACGATCAGACTGAGCCCAAGGGTAGGCTAGGCCTGAACGTCCTGGCATCTAGTGTTCCAGATTGTGCGGCGTAGTATGGACCCGCGAAATGTAGACTTGAGTTGTACCAAAGGTGACCTAGGGCTGCCTTCGCGCGGTATGCCTGGGTTTGTGTTAGGAATAAATTCCTAGCTGGTTGAAATCGATTCGAATCGCTGTCTCTCCCGGATAGTGAGAAACTTGGCTAGTCCCAACATCTTAGTAACTGTGTTATGGAACATGATGGTTCGGATGAATATGGAATTACAATACCTGCTATGGTTACTATTGTATGCTTTTAAATTGATATACCACATGTTTGGCACAGGATAGTTGCTAATCTAGAAATAGATAGTTATAATTAACTTGATAAAGGAATCATAATTGTACCACCAAGACAATTGCCTTTATGCAAAATGTTGTCAAGCTACGTCCACTTATACAGCCTTGCATAATCCTTGGAGTCATTTTATTTCTGGTTTATGATGGGTAAGTCTAGCTGAGTACCTTCTCGTACTAAGGGTTTTATTTCCCATTATTGCAGATGGCACTATGTATCATGGTTATTGCAAGAGTTGCTTCTATCCCGCCGTGGATGAGGAGTAAGCCTTGGGCAGGCTTCTTTATTAATCCCTATCTTTGCTTTTGTGGACCGTGATCCTACTTGGCACTGTATCAAACTATGTTGGAAACTTTATTTTCGAAGCTTAATTGCTTCCGCTTTATCTATCAAACTCGGTTTGTAATAACTTTTATTCATACTCTAATGATGAAATGTATCTGTGAACTTTATGTAATATGTGGCATGTATGTTGAATCATGTATGATCTTGGTTGTTGTAAATCGTTTATCGAGACCCGTCGTGGTACTCGATGTACTACCGGGTTTATATGGGTTCAAGTATGACAGTGCGACCGCTTGCGGGCTGCCATTGTACCTTGTACTCTTATAAATTGGTCGGTTCTGCGACAGCTGGCATCAGAGCAAGATTCAACGTTAATTGTCACATGTGTATTTAAAACAAAAGTTTTTGTTTTCCAAAAACCCTTCTCTAGCAACTAATAGTTATATTAATAGGTAATTGAAATCTAAAGTGTGCCAATGATCACTTTCCTTATGCCCAAATTAAGGACTATTAGGTGGCTATTTAAGTACTAACATGGGGGTTTTTACTTCGTCAGTCCATACGGCATGCTATTGTATGGATGCCATTCACTTGAGTGGTAATGTATGGATCAATTGCCTCTACGCCAAGGTAAGATGATAAGTGACATGACCGCAAGATGTGAGCGTGCAGGTCAGGGAGAGTTAGCTTTGGTACGGCTATGTATGCATGCTTTCATGTGTATATGGTACGTATTTAATTGTGGGTTTAAATTATTGTCGGGTAGATTGATACGGAAGTATATGTATGGGTATACATATATGGAAGTATTTACAATTACATTCTGCATATTTCATTATGGGTTTAGGGCTGAAATGAAATTTTATGCAGGTACACTAACAACGAACCATGTAGCTCGACTAGTTACTGATATATATGAGAGAACGTGTGTATGCCACCGTGTCTACCGTTAGAAACAAATTTTTCCTAAGTTTGTGAGGACGTACGGAATGAGCATGCATCATGATAATTACCATTCACATAACTACATTGTTCCTCCCCTTATAAAATTCTTACTCGGTTATGTAACTCTTATCCATTATGGCATTGTCTCACCAAGTGGTACATGTTAATGGTGTAGATGGCACGCACAAAGCAGACCGCTCGCAAGTCCACCGGAGGCAGAGCTCCCAGCCGTTAGCTTGCTCCACGTACCCGTCAACGCCACACGTTTCTTAGAGAGTTTGGGATGCCTACACTCTTGTGGAGAGTGCTCAGCTATGTAGGCTATCCTGATGGAATGGAGCCCCGCTACTTCCTGAGCGAATGAGCAGTTGGGGGAGGGTCTCTTGGTTACTGTGGAGGCCGTTGTTCGTCCCCGAGGTGACAGTTCTGAGTGGACAGGTTGGTGTTATGAGTCAACTAGCAGGACTGCTGAAGAAGCAGCTGGTAGGGCAGCCTTTGGGATACTAAGGGATATCATGGATCGTTTTCCTTAGGAGCTGGCAGCCGCTTTGGTTGGAGTCTTTCTGAGGGGCAACCCCTCCACTGACTCATGGCAGCAGGCAAGAGGAAGATCTTTGGAGATTGGTGCAGCATAAGGGTAGTACAGTGATAACCCTACCATGAGCACCATGTTCGCAGTGATGAAGGTGTTAGATGGAGTAGAAGGTAGCCTAAGACGTGTATCTGGTGCCCTTGGTCATGCCCGCGAGGACTAACGTTAGCTTCAGAGGGAGCACGACACCGAGATTGAGAGGCTCAATGCAGAGATGGCTCAGTTAACTCACCAGAGGAATGTAGCCTAGTCCGCAGAAGATGTTCTGAGAGCTCGACAGTTTGAGCTGGAGCAGCAGCTGGCCAATGCGGAAGAGTACAACGACAACCTACATGAGGAGGTGCATCAGCTGAATAACCAGCTCCACCCTTATGTTCCGCCTGGAGCCACAGAGATGGATCTAGAGGAGGACGAGGAAGAAGAAGAAGTGGAGCCTGAGGGAGGAGAGGATCCTATCTCTGACCTCGATAGTGATCATGATGAGGATTAGATCGCTTAGTACTTAGTGGAAGGGCTAATGTATCACCTTTATTCATGTAATGGACCTGTAGTTCGAATTTGGTATTGGTAATCCGACTATCATGTAATATTGTTAATCGCACGACTATCGCACGTTTGGTTGAACATCAATGCAATTCCAGTCCTTTGTTGGTGATCACGATTTAAATTTGCATGCGTTATGAGCGCGATAAGTGGTCAAATTGGGGATGCCATGTTGCGAGAATGAATTGTTATGCCTCTGTTTTTATTATGAATTTGAGAATTTTCTCCAGTAATTTCAGTTTGGCATGATTATGATTCATCTGCAATCTCTTGACATCAACCAATAATCGCTTATTGTTGCAACTTCGCAGATGATGCGCACCCGTGCTGGAGCTGGTGGCTAGCCAGGATGGCCATAACTGATGACTTACCACCACCGCCGCCGCCATCCGCTTAGGAGTTCTTTACCCAGTTCTTGGGGAGCCAAAGGACAATGGAAGAAGCTTTGCGTCTCATCGCGCAAAACACCGCCCGTGGCCACCCACATCAACCAGGGGCCAAGCCAAATCAGCACAGTACATTCAAGGAATTTCTGGATATGAAGCCTCCAATCTTCAAGGTGGCTGAGGAACCACTGCAGGCTGAC
The DNA here is from genome assembly GCF_019320115.1 of Miscanthus floridulus. Classification (NCBI taxonomy): domain Eukaryota; kingdom Viridiplantae; phylum Streptophyta; class Magnoliopsida; order Poales; family Poaceae; genus Miscanthus; species Miscanthus floridulus. The sequence goes on from NC_089588.1 coordinate 48,894,904, forward strand.
TGAGTGGCTCAACACCATTGAGCAGAAATTTTGTCTACTGAGGGTCACAGAGCATCTGAAAGCTGAGTATGCTTCTCATCAGCTGCAAGGACCAGCAGGGATCTGGTGGACACATTTCTTGTCATCTCTGCCTGCTAATGCGCGAGTGACCTGGGAACAGTTCAAACTGGCTTTTAGGGGACATCATATTCCCCCGGGCCTGATGCACATGAAAGCGGCCTGAATTTATGAGGCTCACTCAAGGAATAAAGACTCTCACAGAATATATGCACGCATTCAACAACCTGTCCAGATATGCTCCAGGTTTTGTGGATACTGAGGATAAAAAGATAGAGAGTTTCAAACAGGGTCTGGGTACCAAACTAATGAAGACCATGGCCAATTCTAGATGTGCCACGTACAATGAGTTTATTAGTGATGCCTTGACCCAAGAAAACCACAATAACATGCATGCAGTTGCTAAGGGTCGCAAGAGGGCATATGAGGCAGGTGCCTCCGGATCTTCCCAGTCGAAAAGCGCCTATCACAGCTAGGCCACAATTCCGTCCACCTGCACCCAAGTTTAGGCCTCCACCACCTAAAGCTCAGAATAATAGGCCACAGAAACCATTCTGTAAGGCATTCACTATTGCCTTACCAAAAGGGACTGGCAGTCAGGGAAGCTCCATAGGACCTAGGAATAATCAGCCATGTTTCAACTGCAACCAAATGGGTCATTGGGCCAAGGAATGCCCCCACCCCAAGAAGAATGGCAACCCAAATCAGAACAATCAGAGGCAGGCGAATGCAAGGGCACAGTCCGGGATACGTGCATTATACCGCTGTTGAGGAAGTGCCCGCTGGAGAAGTTGTCATGGCTGGTATGTTTCTCATCAACAAGCATCCCATTGTTGTTTTATTTGATTCGGGAGCTTCTCATTCATTTATGAGTCAAGCATTTGCATCTAGACATGATCAAGAAATAATTGAAGTAAGCAAAGGGGGTTATAACATAAGTTCAGCAGGGGGTACTGTACTACCAAAAAGATAGTAAAAAATGTGCTCATCTCTATACAAGGGAGGGAGTACACAACGGATTTGATAATATTGCCTGGGTTATCGATAAGTGTAATCTTAGGCATGAATTGGATGAAGTATCATGGTGTTCTTATTGACACTAGCACCCGCTACTATTATGTTGAGAGAACCCACGGGAGGGAATGCTTTTCTAGTACCACTCTCCCGCAATTTTGAACTCCAACATTTAGCTTGTGCTATCCAAACCACCACACTTTGTGATATCCCAGTGGTTTGTGAGTTTCCGGATGTATTTCCAGAGGAATTACCAGGCTTACCACCTGATAGGGAGGTGGAATTTAAGATTGAGTTAGTGCCAGGTATGGCACCCATATCAAGAAGGCCCTATAGAATGCCACCCAATGAGTTAGCGGAACTTAAGGTTCAATTGCAAGATCTATTGGACAAGGGTCTTATCCAACCTAGCTCATCTCCATGGGGATGTCCAGCCTTGTTTGTGAAAAAGAAGGACAAGTCACTAAGAATGTGTGTAGATTACAGACCACTCAATGCTGTGACCATCAAGAACAAATATCCATTGCCTCGCATCGACATCTTGTTCGATCAGCTAGCGAAGGCAAAGGTATTCTCCAAAATTGACTTGAGATCAGGCTACCATCAGATAAAGATCAGACCGGAGGATATACCTAAAACTGCTTTCTCTACTAGGTATGGCTTATACGAGTATTTGGTTATGTCTTTCGGACTAACTAATGCTCTAGCCTACTTCATGTACCTGATGAACTCGGTATTCATGCCCGAGCTCGACAAGTTCGTGGTCATGTTTATCGATGATATATTGATTTATTCAGAAAATGAGTCAGATCATGAAGAACATCTGAGGATTGTCCTATCCAGACTAAGGGAGCATAAGCTATATGCGAAATTTAGCAAGTGTGAATTCTGGTTGAGCAAAGTACCTTTCTTAGGTCACATCTTATCACGAGATGGAATCTCTATAGACCCATCAAAAGTACAAGAGGTCATGGATTGGAAAGCCCCAACTTCGGTTCATGAAGTTTGGAGTTTTCTAGGGTTAGCAGGATATTATCGTCGTTTCATTCCAGATTTCTCAAAGATAGCTAAGCCTATGACTAGACTACTTCAGAAAGATGAGAAGTACAAATGGACACCAGAATGTGAAGCAGCTTTTCACACCCTCAGAACTTTGTTGACTACAGCACCTGTGCTAGCACAACCAGACATTGAAAAGCCTTTCGATGTATTTTGTGATGCATCGGGAATAGGTTTGGGATGTGTGCTTATGCAAGAAGGAAGAGTTATTGCATATGCTTCTCGGCAATTGAGAAAGCATGAAGTCAACTACCCCACACATGATTTAGAACTTGCAGCAGTTGTTCATGCATTAAAGATATAGAGACATTATTTGTTGGGCAATATATGTCATATATATACCGACCACAAAAGTCTCAAGTATATCTTTACCCAACCAGAGCTGAACATGAGACAATGAAGATGGTTAGAGCTAATTAAGGACTACAATTTAGAAGTACATTACCATCCAGGGTAAAGCTAATGTAGTAGCAGATGCACTCAGTCGAAAGTCTCATTGCAACACTACAGAAGCATTATTGGAAGATGGATTCAACTTATTACACCCTGCTGTACTACACAATATCACGATCAGTTGTTCACTTGAGAGCAAAATCATAGAACTACAGCAGACAGATGTAGGAATAAGTCACATCAAGAGAAAAATGCAAGAGCAAGAAACCAAGCATTTCAAATTGGACGAAAGAGGTGTTTTATGGTTTGAGGACCGACTTGTGGTACCAAAAGACCGTGAGCTAAGGAATCAAATTTTAGATGAAGCTCACTCGTCCAAATTGTCCTATCCATCCGGGTAGTAGTAAGATGTATCAAGATTTGAAAACCCATTTTTGGTGGACTAAGATGAAGAAAGAGATCATAGCCTATGTTGCTAGGTGTGATAACTGCAGTAGAGTAAAAGGTGTCCATATGAAATCCGCTGGATTACTTCAGCCATTGCCTATTCCAGGATGGAAATGGGAGGAAATCAGCATGGACTTTATCACAGGCCTTCCAATGACACCACAAGGTCACGATTCAATATGGGTTATTGTTGATCGTCTCACCAAGTCAGCACACTTTATACCGTGAACACACGGTATATAGTTGGGAAATACGCTGAGATATATGTTTCCCAGATCGTGAGACTGCATGGAGTACCCTAGGACTATAATCTCAGATCGAGGACCACAGTTCATAGCTCATTTCTAGGAGCACTTACACCAGGCTTTGGGAACCAAGCTAATCAGAAGTTCGGCATACCATCCGCAAACTTCAGGACAGACGGAGCGAGTGAACCAAATCCTAGAAGATTTGCTTAGAGCTTGTGTTATATCTTCAAAAGGTTCATGGGAGAAATGGTTACCTTTAGCTGAGTTCTCCTATAACAACAGTTATCAAGCGAGTATCAAAATGGCTCCATTTGAAGCATTGTATGGCAGAAAATGTAGAACTCCATTGAATTGGATTGAGCCTAGTGAAAGGAGATACTTTGGTATTGACTTTGTCAATGAAGCCGAAGAGCAAGTACGTATCATCCAACAACATATGAAGGCAGCTCAATCAAGACAAAAGAGTTATGCCGATAGAAGAAGAAGACCACTGACTTTTGAAGTGGGTGACTATGTATACTTGAGAGTATCACCCATGAAAGGTGTGAAGAGATTTGGGATGAAAAAGAAGCTTTCACCAAGATATGTAGGGCCATACAAGATTTTGGAACGAAAAGGAAATGTTGCGTATAAGTTGCAACTTCCACCAGAGATGAGTGCAATATTTGATGTCTTCCATGTTTCTCAGTTGAAGAAATGTCTTCGAGTACCTGAAGAAGCTATTGCACCCACCAATGTGCAGCTTCAATCGGATTTGACCTATGAGGAAAAGCCAATTCGAGTATTAGAGGAGATTGGAGAGAGTAACACGGAGTAAGATTATTAAGTTCTATAAGGTGGTGTGGAACAATCATAGTGAACAAGATGCTACGTGGGAAAGAGAAGATTATTTACGAGAAGTTTATCCCGCCTTTTTCCAAGAATGGTAGGTCTTGCAAATCTCGGGACTAGATTTTTATAAGGGGGAGGGGCTGTAACACCTCGGGTGTTAGCCTTGCATAACTTGACTTGCATAACATGAGCATGATCATCAAGCATTCATAAACAAGCATTTACAATTGAAACATTGATTGAAACATCTGCAACATTTGCTTGTTATCGCATGTTTCTTTGAACATATGCAACTTTTCTCATTATTTCATGTCTCCATGTGTATATGCATATGATCATGAGTGTATACATGTAGATGGTTGATTTGAGTCACAAAAATATATTGGCAATACTTAGGTTAGCAAATGGAACATAGTTCATGAATGTCATTTCCCATGATCAAGCCTTAAGTCAGGTTTCATGTGATTACACTAAATAGCTCTATGAGTGACTAATACATGAAATGATTGAATGACCTTGCAAATTGCTTAAACATGTTTAGAGTATCATTATGAACAACTTTGATATTCATGGTTAGGGGTAAATAGGTCATTAAGCCATGCTTTGAAGTGTATCATCATTTAAATGTGACATGTTTGACCAAATTTGAACTAGGTGTTAGAGACCTTGCATGGAGGAGATCACTAAAGCAAAGTTGTAGTATTTGCTATAAGGAACAACTTTTATTTTTGGGTCATTGACTGATTTAGCTTCTAACATGCTTGAATTGGTCTCACAAGAATCAGCAAAATCAACATTTCAACACTTATGAAATTTTCTAAGTCTTTGTTCGACTGACAGACTGACAGGCCGACATTGGGGGTGATTTTACTCAGTCTCGGTTGCGAATTAGAGCATGATCTTTGAACAAGAATTGTAGATGGCACTTAGGGCTACAAATTTTGTTTTGGAATCATTCACTGGTTTGCTTTGCATCGAGAGATAATTCGAACGAAAAAACCCGCCGTCAGGCATCATGTCACGAGTCTGAACGAACAGAATCGCTCAGCACACTGGCCGACCGGCGTCAATGTTCGCCGCTGCGTGGAGGTCATGTTGGCCGCACGTCGCCGTTGCCCTGACCGCGCAGGCCATGACGCGCCTGAGCCCGGCGTTATCACCCCAGCACCCGCCCGCACTCAGCCGCGCCTCCATTTCACATTTTCCCGGCTCTCCTTCGCCATTCACAGTGCCCGCAGCAGCTGCAGCCTCGACGCCGCTCGCCGCCATCGCCATTGCCAGTCACCGGCTAGCCTAGCGACTCAATCGCCACCGCAACAGCACCACCGCCTCCCCAGCACACCACTGCTCCTCCCAGCGCCCGCTGATAAAGCTTGGTAAGCCACCGCGCCGTCCAAATCCTTGCCGGAGCTCCGCTGCTAGCCCCGTCACCGTGGCCGGAGCGCCACCGTCCACCTCTCCAAGCGTTAGCTAGCGCGTTGAGTTCGTCTTGGGTAGTATATGCTCGTCCAAGCTTGAGCTTGCTTCGCCGTGGCCTCCTCCAACGTGCCGCCGTTGTTCCGCCCCGCCGTGCCACCATAGTCGCCGCCGTAGCCGCTAGCACCGACGAGAGGCCCCACCAAGTAGTGCAATAGGTGCGCGAGGTTGAGTAGATCACGTAGTGAAGATGTCACCGCCGGCGAGTTCGCCGTCGGCGAGCTCTGGCCGCGCCACCGTAGAGCAGCGTAGCGACTCTGTTCTTGTCTCGATGACATGTGGGGTCCTCTGACCGACGGGTCCCACCGGTCAGCGACTCTGTATTTGAAAGCTAGTTCATTTATTCCAGATCTTGAGTTGTTTTGTGATTTTTATATCTCTAGTTTGGTAGCTTCAAAAATTGTGAAATAAATTTGGTTATGTTCCTTAGGAAGTGTAGTATTTAGCAAAAATATATTCTTGACATTTACAGTAGAAATTTTGGGAGATTTAAATGGAGATTTGAAATGTGTTTTTGAATGCATGCAAACTTGTTTATTTTATATCTAGAGTTCTTGTGCTCCAAAAATTATGAAATTTTTGTGGTAAGCTAGTCTTAACATATATGAGCTCTGGTAAAAATTTGAGGATCAGTGCATGGGTAGATTTATAGTTATAGATTTTTCTTTTATAAATAGTTATCCTTGTATGAATTTTTATAAATTATTTATGAATCCAAAATTCATGAAATTTGTTGGGAGTAATCCTAGTACCATAAGGATGCTAAGAAAAATAGGAAATCTGTTGCTTGACACTTTTCACTAGGGTTTTCTATTTATGCTACTTTAAGCCTTTCTGTCTTGTCATTTTTGTATAGAAGTGTTTTACTGTATAAAATGGCATGAAACTTTTACAGTAGTCCTTTGAGTAGCATTAGTAAGGCACTGTAAATTTTTGAGAATTTATGAAGTACATCTGATATATGTTTATTATTTAACCTAAATATCTAAATAAAATAATAAAGGCATTTAAATAAATAGTTTGGGCTTCACCATTATATTGTCTTGAATGTATTTGGTATGCTTAAACTGTTGGTAGGCTTTATGTTGTCAAACTTTGAGTGATTACATGAAGTAGAAGTATTGTTGCTTTAAAATGCAAATTTAAAAGGATTCCGGACAGATTCTGTAGTTTGATAAGTTGCATGATAGGGATGATGTTTGCTGTAAAAATGGTTAATAACAAAGTTGTAGATAATTTGATAAGCTTTCCAGAAAGTCTAGGATCACTGCATTTGGATTAGTAGAACTCCAGTTATGAGTGAAACAAGTAGCTGCTAGTTTTGTGATATAGTAGATGCATTGTGGAAGTAGTTAATTAAATAATCGAGAAGAGATATGCACCTACTCAATAAACATGATGCACTTGTTAATACCATGCTGTTATGAATACTCACATGAATGCATTCATCATGTGTCATCATGCTATACTTGTACGCATGTATGCATTCGCAATACCTTATGCCATATTCATGCATCTAGGATCGGAGGAAGAGATAACGTTGCTGGAATTCGACGAAGCAGAGGAAGGGGACCAGCAGGAGAATCCTCAAGCTGCAGCTCCCGAAGGCGTGGAGCAGAATCCTAAAGAGCTTCCGGAGTGTCCTGACCACCGCCCCTACTTCCTTTCTGCGAAGGCAAGCCCCGGAGCATTCTAAGTCTCCTAGTATTTTACAAATGATTACTTAAGTACTTATGATTGATGCATTAGGTTATAAGAGTTGAATGGAACCACTTGATGCATATACATTCCTTGTCCAGATATTACACCTTTAACCGATATAGGTCTAGGATTGAATATATGCTTAGCCATGCTTAGACCGGTAGAAGTCGGGTGATGTCCTATCACCTGCGAGATATAGGTGGATACCAGAGCACGGTTGGCTATATTTGCTATCGTGGAACAGAACCATGAGGTAAAAGAAAATCGAGACCGGGCGGGATGACGATAGAGAAGCAACAAGACATGGAGGTCTTGGGTGTGGATCTATCCCCGTCTGTGTCGATTAAGGACCATATCGTTGTTGGCGCTTCTGACAAGATTGAACGCATGCCTCTCACTTAGCTGACCGGATAACTCGTTCCGACCGCGAAGCCAAGTAATTCAACTCAGGCCGGGACCTGTTTTGTTGTGCGCTCCTTCTGGGGAACGATCAGACTGAGCCCAAGGGTAGGCTAGGCCAGAACGTCCTGGCATCTAGTGTTCCAGATTGTGCGGCGTAGTATGGACCCGCGAAATGTAGACTTGAGTTGTACCAAAGGTGACCTAAGGCTGCCTTCGCGCGGTATGCCTGGGTTTGTGTTAGGAATAAATTCCCAGCTGGTTGAAATCGATTCGAATCGCCGTCTCTCCCGGATAGTGAGAAACTTGGCTAGTCCCAACATCGTAGTAACTGTGTTATGGAACATGATGGTTCGGATGAATATGGAATTACAATACCTGCTATGGTTACTATTGTATGCTTTTAAATTGATATACCACATGTTTGGCACAGGATAGTTGCTAATCTAGAAATGGATAGTTATAATTAACTTGATAAAGGAATCGTAATTGTACCACTAAGACAATTGCCTTTTATGCAAAATGTTGTCGAGCTACGTCCACTTATACAGCCTTGCATAATCCTTGGAGTCGATTTTATTTCTGGTTTATGACGGGTAAGTCTAGCTGAGTACCTTCTCGTACTCAGGGTTTTATTTCCCATTATTGCAGATGGCACTGTGTATCATGGTTATTGCAAGAGTTGCTTCTATCCCACCGTGGATGAGGAGTAAGCCTTGGGTAGGCTTCTTTATTAATCCCTATCTTTGCTTTTGTGGACCGTGATCCTACTTGGCACTATATCAAACTATGTTGGAAACTTTATTTTCGAACTTAATTGCTTCCGCTTTATCTATCAAACTCGGTTTGTAATAACTTTTATTCATACTCTGATGATGAAATGTATCTGTGAACTTTATGTAATATGTGGCATGTATGTTGAATCATGTACGATCTTGGTTGTTGTAAATTGTTTAACGAGACCCGTCGTGGTACTCTACGGACTACCGGGTTTATATGGGTTCAAGTATAACAGTGTGACCGCTTGCGGGCTACCATTGTACTTGTACTCTTATAAATTGGTCGGTTCTGCGACAACAAACGCTGTTGTTGCGGTCTCGCAAGACTTACAAGCCCCGCTGAGTACAACAATGGTGCGCGCAAGCACCGAGTGGTAAGAGGTGTGAAATCCTCAATAAACACAAGGCCTAAACCTCAAGCAAGTGCAAAGCGGTGGTCTAATTATCCTAAGCACTTCACAAAGCACCTACGCAAATCACCGAATATTTAGTAAGCACTTTGGTGGCTAGAGCAACAAAAAAATGTGTCTCAACTCATATGGCACCTCCTCGAGCTCTACCTCAATCCATTTGGCCGGCCATGGGGGTATTTATAAGCCCCCAAGCAAATAGAGCAGTTGGTCCCCTTGGTGGGCAATTCTGCGCACTGTCAGACCAGGACGGCAGGGACTATCGGACTACTTTCTAGTCTGACGCTCACTAGCTGTTAGCCGACCATTGCACCACCTTCTGCTGCTGTCAGGTAGGGTCACCGTCGGACTGGTCCGATGCCCCAACGTCAGATTGGGTTCGACGCTCAACCGCACTCTCGAGTGCTCTGTATTTCTCTGCTGGAACCCATCGGACTAGTCCAACGCCCTTACTATAGCAGTCTGATGCCTTCCTTCCTCACGTGAACAGTGATCAAGTCTAGTCCGATGCTTGTACTGTAGCAGTCCGATGCTTCTACAAGCTGTGCTGACTTAGGTTCGTTGAATCATCGGACTGGTCCGATGCCCTTAGGGAACTGCTCTGACGCCCCTCAAAAGCACCTTCTTCCTTGTTTCTTCATGAGCATCACGTCTGGGCATGGTTGCATCTTTGTGCTTGGACTTAAGCTTCATCTTTAGTGTCTTCAACTCAACTCCAAGTGTCTTACTTGAGGTGTTGATCATCAGATCACCACGTCACTTCTATCCAAGTCACTTGCGCAACCTATTGGACTACAAAACAAATACTTGCAAATTCATTAGTCCAATTTGGCCTTGTTGATCATCAAACACCAAAATCCAAACTAAATGGGCCAATGATCCATTTTCCTTACAATCTCCCCCTTTTTGGTACTTGATGACAACATGACCAAAGCAACTATAACATCCCGTGTTTCTATGTAATATAAAAATCCCAGCTTTCAAAAATTTTCATTGCAATATGTGTTGCATGTAATATTGGGTCAAACCTAAGTCAACCTTTTCCCCCTCCAACCCCGGATTTCAAAATCAAGTCCATCTCACCTCCTTTAAAGCAAACTTCATAATAAATTGGTGCACTTCATATAAAGTAATTGCATGTGTGTGCTTGGTTTGTTTTTGAGTTTTGTTTGGAGTTTGGAGTGCACAAAACTCTAGCAAGAGATAAAGAATAACCTCCTATCTTTTTCCTAAAAGAAAATAGGGATTCTCCCTCTATCCTAATCCAGCCCACCGTCTTCCTTTCCTCATTGGCCCAGCACCTTCGCTCGTGGCTGCTCGGCCCAGTCCCGCTATAGCCCAGTCGGCCTCACGCCCTCCCCTCTGTCTTGGCCCATCTCTAGCACTAGGCCTGCCCCCCTGGCCATCCCGCGCATGGCCCAAAGGGTCCAGCAGCCGACAGTGCCCTAGCCCTAAACCTTAGAAGGGTAGGACGTGCCCCTACTCCCTAGGAGCCGCCGCCGCCACTAGGGGCTTCGAACCCGTGCCAGTGCCCTGGCTTATGTGCCTTCGATGCATGCCACGTGGCCTCCCCTAGGCACATATGTTGAGGATGACCATCACCCCTCCGAACCCTGGCCTCCACGCATATAAATCAGAGCCGCAGCCACTGCTCTTCTCCATTCCCCATCCACAACTACCACACACCCTTCCTCCTCTCCTCGCCCTCACCTCCTCTAGCAAGAGGCGCTACCGCTCAGCCCTCGTCGCCACTTCGTGGCCGTAGCCAGCCATGCCCGCACCATCGACGCACTTCAGTGAGGCCGTGGCAAAGCTCCACTATGAGAGGCGAGAAGCTAAGCTCGTTGATCGTAGCCATGACCATGCTCCTCTCTGTCCACATCACCGGTCGGTTCTCCTTCATCCTCACCATCGATGGATGCCACTGCTATGGTGCCGTCTCCACCACCAGTCGCCTCATAGCCAACTACGTGGATGCGCCCGACATCCCTAGACTTCTCCACCATCTCGAGCCCTTCGCTGATGTAGGGGCCATGCCACACTGCCTCCGGTTCGATGAGGCCGCTACCTCACTGAGCCCTCTTCACCACCCCAGCACGGAAGCCACAACAAGTTGCGTGCCACCACGCCGACATCGTGTGCCCCTCTATCCATGAGCGCCACACCAAGCTGGAGTTCTACCACTACATCTACCTTCTTCTCCCACCTTGTGACACCACCTCATAGCTCCTCCTCGCTATGGTGTCTGCTCTAGAAGCTAACACCGAGCCATTGCCACTTCATCGGGCAGACCAGTGGCCGACCCAGAGCCCCCTCTATGCACCCGGTGAGCCACCAATGTCAAAGCTCCCACCTTTCCCTTCTTGTCGATGTTCTTGCCTAAGACCAACCTTGGTGCCATAATTTTTTTCACCGTCGCAGGGAAGCCATGCCTCCTTTACCCCTTGTCACTGATGACCCGCATCGAGCAGACCTGCGTCTCCACCGTTGCGCCACCGCCAGGGCCACGACGTCGTCATCCGTGCCGTCGATCTCCTTCACCAACATGCCCTACCTCACCCCTGCCATGTCTAGCCAGTGGCATCTAGTCTCGACCGGTAGTAACCGCCTCCTAGCCACCTGCAACCATGTCAGAAAGGCCAGCAGTCATCAGCAGCAGGCTAGCATTGGCCAAAGGTGGCTATAGTAGGCCACCACTGGCCAGAGCTTGCTATAGCTAGCTGTAGCCCTCTCAGACGCTCTGTAGATCCACCGCAGCAAGCCTTGTCTTCTTTGCCACCCCAAGGTCAAACCTTTAGTCGATGTCGTTCTTGACGCCAATGAAAAACTCTATCTTTGTTCATTCCTATGTATGATCGATCTATGCCTGCTAGTGTCATGACTTCATGTCGTTCTATCTCATGTGCTACTGTTATGTGCTACTCCTTTGGTTCGTTTGTGTTGTTGGTTCTTTGTGTGTTTGTGTTGTTGCATGTGGACCGTGCCTTTGAGCTGGTTGAGAGTGAGGGATCCACTTGTATGTTTGATAGTGAATTCATACCACAATGGTCGTGATGCCGAGCATAACCCTTTTCTCGTGTTTTAGTTGTCTTCATCGTACCCCGAGCGTAGGCTCCCCTATTTGGCCCTAGGATGTGGCCATCGTGGACTCAATATCGATGTGGCTCTTACCCGCACCTAGTGAGCCCTCTGTGACCTAGTCTAGTGGGAGGTGAACTAGGGAATGACAATCGTGGAATGACGGAGCCAACTCGCGTATGTGTAGCTTGTGGCCGCAAGTTCACCTCGCCATGACCATGGAGTTATACCTCTCTTTGCTCCTTCGTGCTCAAGCCCCTTGTATGCTTGTACCTATTTAGACCATAGCACCCTTAGGTTCTTGTAGTGACAACCACACCACTAAGACCCTTGGGGATGTCTTAGTGCATGTAGGTCGTTGTACCCTACGAATGGGTTTTGGCATTCGTGTTCTCTTGCACGTCACTCCTTCCAATGCCCCATATTTTGCCATGACGGGTGGGTTGGAAGAAAGCGGATCACTGCTCCTCTCTTCTCTCTCCTGTTCCACCCTCTCTTTGGTTCCCATCAGTTATCATGACGTGCAGATCGAGAGAGATCAGAACTGCTTCCCTTTCCCCCTTAGTCCACTCTATTCGATCCTATCCTTAGCGATGATGATCGGATCAAAGACTAGACTATCGGTTCTTGTTAGCGAAGCTAAGGTCTATGTCATGTTCTCAGAACCATGCGAGTTGACCCTATCGACCATTAGAGTGCCGTCTCTACCGAGGATGTGACATAGACGATATGCCTAGCTGACCTTCTACCTCGCTCTTTTAGCCTGAGGAAACAGACTCACTCCGTGAGGGCTAGCCTTGTCTTCTGTGGTGTTCTTCAAGTGTCTGTTCTTCCTCCACGTCCGTTCTTCCGTGTTGTTCTTAGTTTGGTCAAGGCTTCTCTTTTTTTAGTTTATTGGTTCTTATGCGTAGCTGTTCTCAGCATTTCTTGCGTAGGCCCCTTCTCTCTTGGATGGACCCAGTGATGCACTCGGAGGTGATGGACCCTGATAGTGGATGACCCTGACTTCTGGAGACGTGTACCACTACTTCCTCTACACCACAGGTGTCATGGTAGCACCTTTACTTACATAAACCTATTAGGCATTGCAAAGTAGAACTGCTAGCACTTTACATTTATTCATTTGCTAGTATATGTGATGCATGCTTTTGCCTGAGCCTTGATTGCCTTGATTGAAACCACATCACCATGATTATCTAGCTCCGCGCTCGCACTTATATATGCATGTCTGCTTGTTTGCATTTACTCCATCATACTTACATATATGCCTTGATATGTGATGTGTGATGGTTTGGAGATATGTGGATGGTGGTTAGGGTTTAGCCGCGAGGAGTCCCCATGAGGTATATGGTTTGATACATGACAGGAGCGATGAATCCCGAGTAGGTGGTGGTGATGTGTGGAGTTCTAGAGATATTTCCTTGCCCTCGACCTGATTCTTGGAGATACTAGCTAGAGTGAGAGATTGCTATGGTGTATGGAGTGCACCAAGGGTAGTTCCTATGGTAGGAACACAGAGTCCAAAAGGGATGGCAATCCTCAAGGGATAGTGGGATGAGGAGTTTGTGGATAGACCACCTATGTGGGGTGAGTCTAGTGCTCTAAGGCACACAGTTTGGTGGAAGGTGCTCGCTCTAGCCAAATTAAGGACTTGGTAGGTTGCAACAATAAATCATGGGTTCTTTTCATGCACACCACATGCCTAAGTGGGTACGGCCCATTGCCCAAGTAGTGCAAGCGACCATCATCTCTGTGGGAGTTAGTAGGCATGCGGTCTGTGGCCCTGTGCAATTAGTGTCAGGAGGGCGGAGGTTACTCTGTGCTACCTCGACGACCTGACCCTAGCTTATATAGTGGCGTCTATATATCTTTGCTCCAACTAGTGGACAGGACTGGTGTTAGTCAGCCTAGTTTGCGGTGGTGGTGTTCATCACCGATGGTGATTCGTCGATGCTGTTCATGTGGGGTAACAGTGTACTCTCTACAGAGGTTAATAATCTGTACGTATAGCCACGATCTCAGATATGATCACTTACCTGTGTGTAGGGTTCAACTAACTAGCTTCTCTTGTGCTTTGCTTCTCTCCCCCATGAAGATAAGGTCCTGGCATGAGGCCGATGAGATGAGGGGCGTGCGGAGGTCGCCTCGTCGATTAGACTGAGAGTTGAGGGTGTTGTGAGGGATGATGAGTGGTAACTTGTGACGATGAAGAGTGGATGGTGAGAATGAGTGAATGGGTTGGGATCAGAGAAGATACACTTACTTATTTGATGCTAATCTACGTGCGCTAAGGATGCAAACTACAGCCAAACTATTAGGATCACTAGATCCTTTTATTTTCTTTTTTTCGACCAAAGCTCATCGGTGCTGACCATGGTCTGCACACATCTAGTGGTGTGTAGATTTCTGGACTTGCAGTGGTGCTGAGATTAGTAGTTGGTTTGCGGTCTGCTCTCAAGTATGCCTGTGGAGTGGAGAATCGCCAAGCTTTGCTGCTATGAAGTAGATTATCGGTGTTTTGTTTGATTTAGCTAAGAGGGCTTATATCTAGTTTATTATATTAGGCTTAATTTTGTACTCTAATGTGTTGTATGACTATGTAATCATATGAAAAGTGGATGCCCATGATAGCTGAGGTATCCTAGGACTATCATAGAGGAGCAAGAGAGTCGGAATTTCAAGTTTTGAAATCTCAGTTCGCTTCAGCAAGCAAATAATAACAAATACAAAATAGAAAACCTATCTACTTGCTAGGATGCAAATGCAAAGGCAAGTTTATATGATGCTAAAAGATATCACTAGTAGGGATCTTTAAAACTTATCTTGCCCTTGCACATGTCCCCTTGTGGTATTATGGACTTAAGCCTCCCCCAAACTCCATAATTCAGTTTTCTCCCTTTCTCAGACCATTTCCAAATGAGGTTCTCCCCTTTGATCATCCCATAACCAAAGCCACTTGCATGCTTGATAACAAATTGAATTTTTTACACTTGTATCATGGTATCTTCAAAAAAATTTAAATTTGTGGATTTGGTGTTATTATGGGTTGGGCTTGCTTTTGGTCCTACAACTTCTCCCCCTTTGGCATCAAACACCAAAATGGAAGACATTAGTCGCACAATGGAGTGTCAAATTTTGTGATCCTTTATATGTGGAGTGGAATTTGATCACAAAACTTGACTCTCACATTACATAGACTAAGCTCCCCCTAAGTATATGCATACATATGGTGTATGGCAAAACATATGCATAACTGGCAAATTAATGCACAAGGGAGTTTAATCTATATAATGCATGGAGGAAGCATAAAGATACCAAATTAAACTAACATAATGATATCAGTTGAGAAATACCACATGTATAAACCAATTGGATTGACACCACTTGTAGTAAATGGTGGATTTTGAAGGCATGATGGTTATCTCTGGGACACCACTTGTAGTAAATGGTGGATTTTGAAGGCATGATGGTTATCTCTGGGCACTCCATTTTCCTTGCAATGAGACTACTACACATATGCTAGACTTTAAAAAGGGTGTTAGTCTCAAAGCGTCCAACTTGTAGAGTAACCTCCTCCTAAAAGTGTGCATACAAGATTGGAAGTACTTGTAGGAGACATGCACATTTGACATTTAAGGTCAAAATACCAATTGAAAGATGAAGTCACATGAAGGTGAACTCACTTGTAGTTGGTATTTAGGGAAAGTCATCTACAAATTGGACTTTGGCACATATAAGATGAACCAATTGAAAAACAAGCTATGTGCCATGCTCCTAAACAATTTTAAACCATGTAGGTTTGCTCCAAGGGTAAGAGTGATACCGAGCAATCCAACCATATGATTTACCTAGTGTATGCATGATTAGAATTTTAAACATGCAAATGCAAACCTAGGCATGAAAAGGAACTAGATGCTAATTGAAATTGCAAGAATTTAAATCTAGTTACCTATCATGGGAAGGGGAATTTGGGTCTATAATCTTCACTAACCCACTTTGCAATAACCTTGTCCATCATGATGCACCCATGAAATGCACCCAAACTTTGCCAAGTCTCCAAATTCCCCAAGGTCCATTTGGACCTCTCATTTCCCCTTCGGGATCCAAACCTTCTTGTTGCTCTTCATGTTGGAAATAATCTCCTTTGGCACCCAAATACGTTTGGCCCGATTTGTGTTGGCTTGCTTGTTCACCTTGATGTCCACCACCTTGTCATTCTTCTTTTTCTTCAAGAGATAAGGTGTGGAGGCCTTCTTGTTCACCTTGTTGGTGTTGGTGTTGGAGAGCTTGTTTGTTGGCTTTTTGTTTTTCTCTTTCTATTTTTCTCCCCCATTCTTCACCTTGCACGGTTTACACCAAAATTTAGCAAAGAAGAACGTGGGAACTCGAAGCTTCTAAGATTGTATCATCAAGGAATCAATCTGGTGTGAATCGATGTCGGCTGGTTTGATGCAAGTGTCAGAATCGGCTATTTTATAGGTGACGTCAGCAGACAACGTCAATGGACTACGTACGGATGGCGTCGGGAGGAAATATGTCAGACTCTACAAAAGGGGAAAGATTAGGGTCCAAGTTATTTTTAACTTAGGAATGTTTTCTTTTCCAAGAATTGTAATGATTCATATTTGAGTAGGACTCATGTTTAGGTCCCGGGTATAAATATTGGACCCTGGTTATTGTAAAAACAATCAATCAATACAATTACTTTTCTGGCTTCATGCCAACCATTAGGAGTAGAAGTACTATAGATGTCGATGAGTTCTTCAACAAGCAGGGCTGCATCGACCGATCGACCTCTGGCTTGTCTGTGAGTACCATCATGACTTGTATCATACTTGTAAAGCTGCATCAACCGATTGATCTTTTACGAGTATAATATAAGTTAGTTATCGATCTATATCATTATTTGTAAGGCTACATCAGCTGATTAAACTCTTGCGAATCATAATATAGATCAAAGTTATCGATCTAGTGTTAAACAACTTGTTGTTTAATATAATATCAGCAGTTGTTGAATCTGCTAAGATTAGTAAGATTTTCCTTGCTGTTTTTAGCTGATTCACCATTTATTGATCTTGTTATAATTAATATTCCATTAATTATAACAAATCACCTGATAAAGATAGAGATAGATCGGCATCATATCATCACAATTGGTCGTCTTCTAGTCTGGTCACGCTTTGAATCTTATGATTGATGACTTAATTCTACTAGATCGGTTGTTTTATCTCTATTCCAATCGAACATAGTATGCGTTCAAAGACATGTTTCAACCCTGAATAAACTCACTAGTTAATGAGATCCAATCTAATGACACTACCATAGCTGCATCGATCTGGTCAAACCTCACTGGTAAGACTTTGGGTTAGAGATTATCCATTAGTGGTTTTGTTCATGGTCGAGATATGTACTCTGTTTGTTTGCTATGTCTGCATCGGATATTTTAGCCAATTCGCCTATCCTTTCACACATATAGCATGTTTTCCATGAACATGTCAATATATAGATGGTTTTATAGATTCTTTAGCTTTAGTTTGTTACTATTATCATAGCTGCATCGATTCGGTCGAACCTTACTGTTGATGGTAATAGATTAGATCTATAGCGTTTGTAGATTCTTTGTACCAGACAGTCGATTTGTTCGTAGGTTATATCCCTTCTCGTTAAACTTATCGGCTCAATGCTTTACACCGGTTATATCCATCTAGGTGATGAAGTTTCTTTATATTACTTATACCTGGGTGTATTGCACTTGTTATTATAAATCAATCATGACCCACGAGCATCATAGTCCCTAAATAGTCGATTTCTTCTCGTATCGGCTATTTAGTCAATTCCCCTATTTGGCTGCTCTCGAAGCAGCATACTTGGAACTATCTGGGTAGCACCGGCATGTTCCACCCTAAACTACTGATAAAATTTTCTCTCCTTGTAAATTGTAGGCCAAATTAACTGGCACGCCTTCAGGATTTTTGGGATCGACTGGTCCTGTTTTGAAGCCAAGCAGATCTCTAGGTTGACTCCGCCCAGATCAGTTCTGGCTTGTAGTGTGTTAGGCGCATCGCCACATTTTTGCACCGACACACATGTTTGGCACGCCCGATGGGATGACAATTGTCATGGCAGCTCACAACAACAGGGACTATTCTTACGGTGCCTATGAAGACTTACCTGATGAGGATAAAGATGTCATCAGTAAAGCTATAGAAGAGTTTTAAAACAATTATTTGTTGTCCTACACCAAGACACGTGACAATAAAGTTGTTCAGAAATATCCACTTCTAAGAGTTTTGATACATGGGCAGTCAGATATAGATGAAGCTGATGATAGGCGTTTATTTGTAGATGCTAGTCAACAAATCTGTTCATGATGTCCATGTTCAATCATAATACAAGCTTTCTTGAACACATTCCACAATACCATGAAGGAGGTGTTTCATGGATATCCAATTGATCATATTGGACTGGCTTATTATAACAACCCACATCCATCAACTTAGGGGACTAATCAAGCCGGTACTAGCCATCAAGAAGTAGCACTAGCTGGCAATAATGATTCCAGGCAGTTTAGAGCTCATCGGAGCAAGTTCAAGGTACTACTACTAATCAAATACAGTATAATCCTAAATCATTAGTGTAGTATGTGCAACAGCCGACAGGACAAGATCAAAATCAAATGGTTAATTTTGGTACATCAGGCCAAATACCGCCATCGGCTCAAAAAATAGCGCCATCAGTTATATAGATCCCAACATTTATAATTAGAGACTTCAAGCAGCAAATCAGCAAAGGACTCAACAGATGAGATTCCACAAGGATATCATTATGGCACATATTATAATACCCTTCATATGATTCCAAATCCAGGGTATCAAGGTATCCAAAATTTTAATCCGCAGATAGGTCAGCAATTGCAAAGAAATCCAAATTCAAATGCTGATGAATTATTGCTTAGAGTAACTGAAATGGTGAACAATCAGTTTGGTTTAAAACCAAAAGGGCAGACCTTTTCATACAAACGTCCATATCCAAAGTGGTATGATTTGGTTGCTCTTCCTATGAACTATAGGCTTCTGGAATTTGCTAAATTCATTGGTCAAGATAGTACAAGTACAATAGAACATGTCAGTCGGTATCTTACTCAGTTGGGTGAAGCATCAATTGACGAAGCTCAATGAGTTTGTTTCTTCTCTTTGTCCCTGTTAGGACTAGCTTTCACTTGGTTTTCATTGTTACCAGTTAATTCTATTACCAATTGGATTGACCTGGAGAAGAAATTTCATACATATTTCTATACTAGGACAGGAGAAAAGAAAATCATAGATTTGACAACCATAAGGCAAAGAACTAATGAATCGGGTGCTGAGTTTCTTTAGAGGTTCCGAGAGACAAGAAATTTGTGCTTTTCATTGAATCTGACTGATGGTCAGCTAGCTGCTTTGGCTGTTCAAGGAATGTTGCCAACATGTAGATAAAAACTGCTTGGGCAAGAGTTTGACAATTTAGGTCAGTTGGCTCAATAGGTGGCAGCACTTAATAGCTAATTCCAGAATATGCCTAGAGATACCCGATTCTAGAAAAATACCGTAATTGCTGAAGCTTATAATCCATATTCAGTTAATGATGATGAGGAGGAGGATGAAGAAGAGGAGATTGCTGCGGCTGAATGGAATTGGGGTAAGAATATAGTGATGGTTCCAAATCCTTGGGGAAAAGGAGTTAAAGAACATTATGATTTTGACGTCACAAAATCAGACAAGTTCTTTGATTTCTTGCTTGAGAAAGGGCAAATCAAATTGGCCACCAATCATGTTATATTACATCCTGACCAGTTGAAGAATAAGAAGTTCTGCAAGTTTCATAACACTACTTCTTGTTCTACTAATGAGTGCAGAATTTTTTGGCAACATATACAGAGGGCTATTCAGCAAGGGAAGCTTAAATTTGATACACCTCAAAGATGAAAGTTGATGATAATCCTTTCCCAAAAGATCGGAATATGGTTGATGCTAAGTTACTCAAAGGGAAGACTAAAGTTCTAACATCGACTAGGGCAAAGGAAACTGGAATAGTTGATCAAGTGATGCAAATATCGGTTGATGAATATAAGAAATTAAAAGGCGTCGTGACCAATAGAAGAGCCGATATGAGCAGGGAGAGACGTCAAGAAGCGGGGCGATGAGGCCGCATGTTACATCTCGAATTTTGTTGAATAAATGGCAACGACAGAAGGAAAAGGATTATTAGCGTTGGTTAAAAGAGAAAGAATATTAGCATCAATAAGAAGAGGAGAGGTATGAAAGAGAACAAGCTGAATTACATTGGAATTGTCCTTTTTTTAGACATTGTTGGAATGAAGGTTTGAAATTGCCTACTAGAAATAATTGCCCAGAATATAGTGAACAATATTGGGAGTTTAGGTAATCTTAGGCCAACCACCGGTCTATCCATGCTCGAGTTGGGTATCATCATGATAATATGGATCAGCGCTTAAAAAATAGAAGTGTTCATGATCGGCTTGGAAAGCGAGTTGTTGATCAAAATTGGGCTGATTATGAAGAAGAAGGTGATGAGAAAGAGTATGTTTGGCAGGAAGGGCAATGGTGTCCAGGAGGTTTAACAAGAAGTCAAAAAAGAAGGGTATAACGCTTAAGGAATAGAGAGTTAGGACAGGCTCAAAAATCTGGTAAACCTCAAATATGGCGTGCTAAACAGACAGCCGATAAGGGTCAACCATCGGCCAATATTCAAATTGCTTTTCTTTTATCGTCGGAATTTAGAGCTCCAACAGATCAAGAAGTCTATTCAGATTTTGATGAATCAGAATATGACAAGATAGTTGCCAAATTGCCAGTGATAGCAA
This sequence comes from Miscanthus floridulus, assembly GCF_019320115.1. NCBI lineage: Eukaryota > Viridiplantae > Streptophyta > Magnoliopsida > Poales > Poaceae > Miscanthus > Miscanthus floridulus. Next base: position 48,915,659 of record NC_089588.1, read on the forward strand.
GCTATATTTGATAAGCCAGTCCAACATCAGCACTTGAAGGCTTTATATGTGAAAGGCTTTGTTGATGGGAAGCCGATGAGCAAAATGTTGGTGGATGGAGGTGCTTTTGTTAATCTTATGCCTTATACTACTTTTTGCAAGCTTGGTAAGGGACTAGGAGATTTGATTGAGACTGACACGATGCTTAAGGATTTTGGGGGTAATGCATCCAAGACCAGGGGACAATAAACTTTGAATTGACAATTGGAAGTAAGACTTTGCTCACTATATTCTTTGTCATTGATGGAAAGGGTTCATACAGTTTACTCCTTGGTCATGATTGGATTCATGCAAATTATTGTGTACCATCGACTATGCATCAATGCTTGATTCAGTGGCATGGAGATAATGTTGAGCTAGTTCATGCTAATGATTCTGTGAGTATAGCAACAGTTGACCCAATGTATTGGGAACTAGAAGATTTCGAGTGTTTTTCTGGCAAGCGATGGGAAGGAGGCTTCATTAAAATCAATGATGAAAGCCAACAGCTGATCCAAGCAGTCGGCTCTGAGAGTTTGTTTTAATGGATATTCCAATGGATGGTACAGATGGTAAACTAGGACATGGCTTTACATCGGCCGATGAATTAGAGGAGGTAGATATCGGTTCTGGAGATGCACCTAGGCTGACATATGTAAGTGCTAAGCTGGATCCGGAGTATAAGCGAGAATTGATAGATTTATTAAAGAAATTTAAAGATTATTTTGCTTGGGAATATTATGAAATGCCTGGTTTAGATCGGTCAATTGTTGAACATCGGTTGCCAATCAAACCTGGATATCTTTAAACAAGCTTCAAGGAGATTTAGTCCAAATGTTCTTGATGATATCAAAAAGGAGACTGAAAGATTACTAGAAGCAAATTTTATCCAACCATGCCGTTATGTAGAGTGGATATCGAGTGTTGTTCCTCTGTATAAGAAGAATGGGAAGTAGAGAGTCTATATTGATTTCAGAGATTTGAACAAGGCTACACCGATGGATGGTTATCCAATGCCAATAGCCGATATATTGGTAGATGCAGCAGCCGGGCACAAAGTTATTAGTTTTATGGATGGCAATGCAGGGTATAATCAATTTTTATGGCTAAGGAAGACATAGCAAAAATAGCTTTTAGGTGCCCTAGTGCAATCGGCTTATTTGAATGGGTTATGATGACCTTTGGTTTGAAGAATGCTGGTGCAACTTATCAGAGGGCGATGAATTATATTTTTCATAAGTTGATCGGTAGGATTGTTGAAATCTGCATTGATGATGTGGTGGTGAAATCCAAAGGGTACAAAGAACATCTAGCTGATTTGCGAGAAACTTTAGAGTGCACAAGAAAACATGGTTTAAAAATGAATCCTAATAAGTGTGCCTTTGGAGTATCAGCTGGACAATTTTTGGGTTTTATGGTCCACGAGAGAGGAATTGAAATTGGTCAAAAAAGTATGAAAGCAATTGATGAGGCAGTGCCCCTGACTACTAAAACAGAGTTACAATCTTTGCTTGGTAAGATTAATTTTATTAGAAGATTTATTTCAAATTTGTTAGAATGGGTTCTGCCATTTTCTCCTTTGTTGAAGTTGAAAAATGATCAAGAATTTAAATGGGGTGACATACAACAAAAGGCATTTGAAGAGATAAAAGAATATATGAAATGTCCACCTGTGCTAGTCCCTCCTCAGCAAGGTAAACCTTTTTAGTTGTACGTGTTGGCCGATAGCCAAACAATTGGATCAGCCTTAATGCAAGAGTTTGAAGGAAAAGAACGAATTGTTTTCTATTTAAGTAGAAAGCTTTTGGATCCAGAAACAAGATATTCTCCTATTGAAAAGTTATGCTTATGCTTATCTTTCTCTTGCATTAAGTTGCGACATTACTTATTATCGGCTGAGTGTATAGTTGTGACCAAGGCTGATGTGATCAAGCACATGTTATCAATGTCAATATTAAATGGGAGAATGGGAAAGTGGATTCTTGCATTATTGGAATTTGTCTTGAGGTACAAATCGGCTCAAGCAGTCAAGGGGCAAGTAATAGCCATTTTTATTACTAAGCATCATAAACAAAGTATTGGCTATGTAGAACTGATACATTGGACATTGTTCTTTGATGGGTCATCATGCAAGCAAGGTGGTTGCATTGGTATTGTTATTGTTTCACCTTGGGGGGCAAGTTTTGAGTTTGCTTTTCCAATTAAACCAATGACTACCAACAATCAAGCAGAATATGAAGCTATTCTTAAGGGACTTCAACTTCTTCATGAAGTAAAGGCTAAGTTAATTGAAGTATTTGGAGATTCACAGTTAGTTATTAATTAGTTGATTGGCCTATATGAATGTGAAGATGATATTCTGAGGGGATACTATGATGAATGCCAGAGGTTACTCAAGGAGTTTCCCCATCTTTCTCTTCAGCATATTCCAAGAGCATAGAATCAAGAGGCTAATCGGTTAGCTCAGAGTGCATCAGGTTATCAGGTGTTTCAAGAGATCTTAAGCAGTGAAACCTTGACTAATGATTGAAGAGTTGAAATAGCCGATCACCTTATGAATCCATCATAGAAGGTTACTAGGAAACTAAGGTATAAATCGACTAAGTATGTTTTGTTAGATGATTAGTTATATTACAAGACAGTCGATGGGGTGTTGCTTAAATGTTTAAATCAAGAAGAAGCTAAAGTGTTGATGGGTGAAGTACATGAAGGGATATGTGGAGCTCATCAATCGGCTTATAAGATGAAATGGATTATTCACAGTTCTGGATATTTTTGGCCAACAATACTTGAAGATTGTTTTGAATATTACAAGGGATGTTAAGATTGTCAATGTTTTGGTAATATTCAGAAATCGTCTACATCGGCTATGAATCCAATAATTAAACCATGGCCGTTTCGAGGTTGGGGAATTGATTTAATTAGCCAAATTTTTCTACCTTCAAGTAAAGAACATAAGTTTATATTGGTAGCAATAGATTACTTTACTAAGTGGGTTGAGGCAATTCCTTTGAAGATGGTAACCTCAAAGAATATGGTTGATTTTGTCAAAGAACATATTGTGTATCATTTTGGAATTCCTCAAACTATTACTACTGATTAGGGGGGCGATGTTTACATCAGAAGAGTTCAGAGATTTTGCTGCCAGTGTGGGAATTAAGTTATTAAATTCTTGTCCTTACTATGCTCAGGCTCATGGCTAGGCAGAGGCATCTAATCAATTTATGATTAAATTGATTAAGAAGAAAATTGAGGAGCAACGAAGGAAGTGGTACTTAACACTCAATGAGGCATTGTGGTCATATAGGATGGCTTGCCATGGATCGATTAAATCATCACCTTATGAGTTAGTATATGGGCATAATGCAGTTTTTCCGTGGGAAATCCTGACTGCATCAAGACATGTTATATTATAGAATGATTTGATGGCTGAAGTCTACAAGAATCTAATGATGGATGGTTTAGAGGACTTAAGTTGTCATTGGCTATGTGCTTTTGAGAATATTGAAGCCAATAAGTTAAGGGTTGCAAGGCATTATAACAAAAAGGTTAAGAACAAGCAGTTTGGTGAAGGAGAATTAGTTTAGAAAGTAAAATTGCCGATTGGGTCTAAGGACAGCAAGTTTGGTAAATGGTCACCTAATTGGGAAGGTCCTTATCGGATTAAACGTTGTACGCCTAGCAATGCTTATATTTTGGAAACGCTAGAAGGAGAAGAGGAGTTTGATAGAGCGATCAATGGAAAATATCTAATGAAATATTATCCTAGCATCTGGGTTAATACTTGATAGCCGATTTGTTCAGTCATCGGCTCTAATAGCCAGTAATAGAAGGGTATCGCCTCTAGTTCAAAAAATAGACCTGAAGGGGTAAAAGCCGATACGATATGTTTCGCCTATAGAGCAAAAACAAACACAGGGACAATCATGATATTGCAGAGAATTCACAAAGACACATTCATAAGAAACAGGAGTTTTGTTTATTGATTAGTTTGCCCATAAGTACAAACTAATCAAAGACATTATTTATCACATCCTGGGCGGATATGATGTCCATGATGGCCTCCACTACATCGTCGAAGTCTTAAATCATCTCCTCGTGCAGCTCAGGATTATTGCCCATCAGGAAGCTGGTCTCCATGGTGCGGAGCTCATACCCAGTCTGGACCTACGCCGCAGCCAAGGCTACCGACGCACCACGGTGAACACTGTGAAGGGCGATCTCCTGGATGCGCATCGGGACATCATGGAGGCGGGCATTGATGAAGGGGCCCTGGGCGTTAACGGACACCATAGCCGCATTCGTGGGCTGGCAATCACAAGAATGAACGGGTTGTCAGAACGGAAGCAGAGGGAGTGAGAATGGAGTTTTTTCTTGAAGATCACCTTACTCGCCACCATGGCATCGGACTTGGCCAGCCACGCCTGATCAGCGCTGGCCTCTTCCTCGACGATGAGGAGGGTGGCTTGAGAGGCTCTGAGGCGGATCTCAAGCTGATCGTTCTCCTGAGTTGCCTTGGAGTAATGGTCCTGGCCATCCTCCACTCTCGGAGAAAACGCCGGGCATAATCGCCATTGTAGGAGTCGGAGGAGTCCGATGACAAATCTGGTGCGGCAGCAGTAGACGCGGTGGTAGAAGGCTCACCGGCCCCGAGAGGAGTAGGAAGTCTATCATTGAGGATGAACCTGCAGATGCATTAATAGATGGTTCTTGCTATGGATGGGAGCATTTAGTCTTACATCATGCGGCGGAGTCGCTGGCCGACCGGGGCCTCCTCCTCCGGGAGATCTTTTGCTGCACGCTTGCTGCGGCGATCCTCTCCTCCCATTGGGTGCTGGTTTAGATTGTGGAAGAGGAAAACAACTGCTATAGGGTTTGTGAAGGCAGAGAAGCATAGGGAACAAAAATAGTTATGAGATGTGTGTGTTTGAGGCCAGGACTCTCGGCTGGTATTTATAGCCATGAAGCGAGGTAGTAGATATCTCAGGACGTGCAAAAGGTAACCGCAATTAATAGAAGGCAAAGCGTCGCCCCACTAATGCCGAAGAGAATGAGGCATTGATAACTGAGGATGGAAGATTGAGGAGTTTTTCTTAATGAAAGTCGTGCTTTCAGACTTAATTGGATTAAAGACAGAGGTCTGGAATCGGCTATTTTCAAATTGGCTCTTTAGCTGAGATAAGAGATACAATAGGTTAGCAGAAAATATCATCATCATTGGTTCCACACAAAATATATGGTACAAACGTTGGTATGTAGATTACAAGTTTAGAACATCCTGGATTGCTTTCAATGCTTTCAGCCGAATAGCATCAACTTCTACAATTTGTTGCTTGTCTTCTTCGGCTGATCCAGGAATGTTCTCAAGGCTGCTGCGAATGGCCTTGCCTTCTTTTAACTTGGTCAACATTTCCTATTTCTTCTATTTGATGGCATTGGGTATTTGAGCCAAATTGGACTCAGGGCGATCAATGGCAGCCTTCACGTTCTCCAGTTCCTTCTCGAGTTCTGCACACTTGGCTTTTAGTTGGTTTAGCTCTGGTTCGATCATGAGGGCGGAGTTTTTCAAGTTATCGATTAGTTGTGCTAGCTCATTGGCCTCTTGTCTATTGGAATTCTTCTTGGCCAATAAAGCTACGCGATCAGCTAGGTTTCCTTGAACCCTTATCACTCTTGGAGCTTGATCCTCAATGTTGGATAAAGGTGTTAGAACTTCAGCAAGATTTGAAGGCAAATTACCCTTAATGGCTAGGAAAGTTCTTCTGACCGGATCTGCATCCTGGACCAAATCGGCTATATTCTTTTTGAGCATTAGCAGCATGTCTTTTAGCCAATTCTTTATCTCCTCTAACAAAGCTTCTTTGGAAGAGATAGTTGATGAGCTAATTTCATCTCCATCTATATACTCTTCAAAATTGAAAGAGTAGCTTAGAGCTAGTGAGTTAAGTGCCTGCAGGTGGGTAACGGAAAATTTTGGTTAAGAAATAACAAGTTGTTTGAAAATAAGAGGAATGAGGAGATACAGTACCTTTTTGGGATATTTTCTATTCGAGGAGAAGGAATAGCTGATGATGCACCAATGGTATCTGGTTGAATCAGCTCTGAACTTTTAGTGATGGTATCTACAGACATCAGGGGAATTTTTTCAAAAAGATTATGTTGGTTGCAGGAAGATAAACTAGGTATATGACTTTCTTACCATCAATTGTCTGCTGGACTGGAGGTTCGACAATTTTGGTGTCAACATCAATAGGATCATTTTCAACTGGTGGACTGTCAGACTTCTGCTCTTGCGTGAATGTTTCTTCAGGGAGTGTCTAGCATGGTAAATGGTCAGAGAAGAGTGAAAATTGAATAAGAATTAAGAGTTTTGAGGAGATACCTTGGCGGCATCAGGAAGTGAAGTGGAAGAGTTCTCATCTTCTGCTATCTTAGAAGCATCGGTTCTTTCAACTGAAATCGGCTCCTTTTGAGGATCGGCCAATGAAGGTTTGGTGGGTGCTGATTTAAACGCCTAGGATAGCAGCTCAGCACCCAAAGCAAATTGGGATGTAATGGTTGATAACTGTGAGGAAAGAATCAGAATTAGAAATTGAATATCATTTTGGGAAAAAGGATGAATTGTTTTACTTGAGCAGTTGATGGTCTTGTTCTGCGAAGTCTTTTCTCAGTAATGGTTTTCTAGGTTACCCCTTGGTCTACCTTGCATTTTGAAGATTGATATGTTATAATTGTAGGGGCAGCTTAGGATTTCATTAGTTTCTTCAGGGTGGGTGTGGTTGATCCTAGTCTTGAGATTGGACATGGCGGATAATACTCTATGGCGTGCCCTTTTCTATCAACATCTGGGGGATTGAATTCAGCATCCTGCAAGGGGGTTTCTATTAGATGAGTTGGTAGAGAGACTTTAGCAGATGATCTTTATGGAAGAAAAGAGTTAACTAGTTACTTCACTATCAGAAGTGAAATCTTCATCCAGAGCTATGCAGCTAGGATGGGCTAGCTTACAAAAGAGATGGGAGTGCCATTCTTGCCACCAGGAATCATATAAATTTAAAGTGAAGGTGGCCCTAGTCCATTCATGCAGATAGAGGGAAGGAAGATTTGATCCTAACTAGAAAATTCTAGAAGCTTCCATTGCCTCATTGATGCCTTCTCTTGGTTTCAGTATATCTTTGAAAAATAGCCGAGGGGGCAGTTGACCAAGACCAAACTGACGAGCCATGAAAGAAGGGTTGTAGAATTCATAGGTTGGAAGGTTGTCTGGAAGAAAAGAACTGTAGACATTTTGCCAAGGCCATGACAAAATTCGGCTGGTAGAACATAGGGTTTGATGAAAGAATTGAAGATTGCAGCTGTCGTTTCGTCTGAGCAGCCTGATTCAAATTGAAATTTGAATGGGAAGACCAACTCATTGTCATCGTCTTCATCATAGGGTAGCCAGGTCAGAATATCTGCATCAAACCCTCAATAAAACTTCTTAAAGAGGTGGCCTACATCGACAACGATTGTTACGACTGATGCAGCTTCACCATAGTTCATACATTGGCGGGTTCTCCCTTCTTTGCCTTTGTATTCCTCATCAAAGTTGGAAGAGGGAAAAATTAAATTCTAGAGATTTGGCTTCACAATCTTATGCATATACAAATTTAACCATATTTGTATTAACCACCAAGGGTCACTGATGGTGTGCACTACTTCATTCTTCAGCAGCTGGGCAGCCACCTGATGCATCAAGTGGTAAGCTGATCCTAACAGATACTTTCCAAGAGGAATCTCAACGCCTACTGCTAGATGCTCTGCAAGAGTTTGTGATTGTAAGCCGGACCACAAGATTACCCGTAGAAAATGAATCTTTCTAACTACATGTTCAGAAAGACCACATGTTCTCTTTCACTAACAGTCGATTCATTCCCAATACGGTTCTGGATATAGCTTGCCCATCCTATACAATCTGATATTTTGGCCAGTTTCTTTGACCCAGCACCTAGGAGCTCGTATGGCTGCATTGGTCCTGTTATTCTAAGGCCAGTCAACATATAAACATCGGCCAAGGTAATAGTCATCGGACCGTGACCAAAGACAAAGGCATTCATGGTGTTGGACCAGAAGTAAGAAGCGGCAATTAGGAGTGAATCATTTCTTTCCATCCCGAACAGTGAAAGTGTCAGGCATTGGCTTAAATCATAAACTTCCCAATGTACGCCCTTTTTGTCTGACACTCTACGGAACCAGTCTCTCCATCCCTTAGGCATTTTGGGCCAATTCCTAAAGGGATTTTTAGTGTTCCAAGAAGATAGATTTACTAAGGACTGCCTGAAAAGAATTTGATTGGTTTTTTGGTTGATAAAATCCAAAGGATTAGTATCTCCCATGGGTCCAAGGTAATAAGCATTTGGAACAACAGACAAAGGGGTCAAAATTTCACTTTCCATTCCCTGGAAAGCCAGATGAGATAAACTTAAGGAAAAGGAAAATATAGAGCAGTGGCCAATAGTTGAGAGGTGGAAAATTTGGATACGTGCCTTGAGGATGTAGTCACTGGTTGCCATTTTGATTGGAATAGATCTGAATCTGAGAAAGGGTTGCAGAGGAGTAAATTGAAAAGCAGCTCGAGCAAAGTAGAGAAACTGCTAGGGTTGGAGCTCTAGTGGTGGTGACTTTAAATGTTGAGGCTTGCTCGAAGAAGAAGGGGAAAGTAAATCGGCCGAGTGGATTGAAGGTAATACTATTGGGATGCTATATAAAGTTTGGCCCAAAAAGTCAGGAGTCACGTGTTTATTTTGGAATAAACGGTTGCGACATAGTGAGCAGGTAAATAGAAATTTTGGAATAAAATCATTTTTATTCCAAAATTGGGGGGCATGTGTTTACACCAAAATTTAGCAAAGAAGAACGCGGGAACTCAAAGCTTCTAAGATTGTATCATCAAGGGATCGATCAGGTGTGAATCGATGTCGGCTAGTTTGATGTAGTGTCGGAATCGGCTATTTTATAGATGACGTCAGCAGACAACGTCAATGGACTACATACGGATGGCGTCGGGAGAAAATATGTCGGACTCTACAAAAGGGGAAGGATTAGGGTCCAAGTTTTTTTTAAGTTAGGAATGTTTTCTTTTCCAAGAATTGTAATGAGTCATATTTAAGTAGGACTCATGTTTAGGTCCCGAGTATAAATATTGGACCCTGATTATTGTAAAAACAATCAATCAATCAATATAATTACTTTGTCGGCTTCATGCCAACCCATAGGAGTAGGAGTATTGTAGATCTCGACGACTTCTTCAACAAGCAAGGCTACATCGATCGATCGACCTCTGGCTTGTCTGTGAGTACCGTCACGACTTGTATCATACTTGTAAAGCTGCATCAGTCGATTGATCTTTTATGAGTATAATATAAGTTAGTTATCGATCTGTATCATTATTTGTAAGGCTGCATCAGCTGATTGAACTCTTGCGAATCATAATATAGATCAAAGTTATCGATCTTGTGTTAAACAACTTGTTGTTTAATACAATATCACCAGTTATCAAATCTGCTAAGATTAGTAAGATTTTCCTTGCTGTTTTTGGTTGATTCACCAATTCTCGATCTTGTTATAATTAATATTCCATTAATTATAACAAATCACCTAATTGAGATAGAGAAAGATTGGCATCATATCATCACAATTGGTCGTCTTCTAGTCTGGTCATGCTTTGAATCTTATGATTGATGACTTAATTCTACTAGATTGGATGTTTTATCTCTATTCCAATCGAACATAGTATGCATTCAAAGACATGTTTCAATCCTGAATAAACTCACTAGTTAATGAGATCCAATCTAATGACACTACCATAGCTGCATCGATCCAGTCGAACCTCACTGGTAAGACTTTGGGTTAGAGATTATCGATTAGTGGTTTTGTTCGTGGTTGAGATATGTACTCTGTTTGTTTGCTATGTCTGCATCGGTTATTTTAGCCGATTCACCTGTGCTTTCACACATATAGCATGTTTTCCATGAACCAGTTAATATATAGATGGTTTTATAGATTCTTTGGTTTAGTTTGTTACTATTATCATAGCTACATCGATCCGGTTGAACCTCACTATTAATGGTAATAGATTAGATCCAGAGCGTTTGTAGATTCATTTGTACCAGACGGTCGATTTGTTCGCATGTTATATCCCTTCTCATTAAACTTATCGGCTCAATGCTTTACACTGGTTATATCCATCTAGCTGATGATGTTTCTTTATATTACTTATACATGGGTGTATAGTACTTGTTATTATAAATCAATCATGACCCACGAGCATCACAGTTCCTAAACAATCGATTTCTTCTTGTATCGGCTATTTAGTCAATTCCCCTATTTGGCAGCTCTCGAAGCAGCATACTTAGAACTATCTGGGCAACACCGGCATGTTCCACCCTAAACTACTGATAAAAGTTTCTCTCCTTGTCAATTGCAGGTCAAATTGACTGGCACGCCTTCGGGATTTTCGGGGTCGACTGGTCCTATTTTGAAGCCAAGTAGATCTCCGGGTTGACTCCACCCAGATCATTCTAGCTTGCAGTGTGTCAGGCGCATCGCCATATTTTTGCGCTAACATGCACTCATAGGACCTATGGCTTTCTTTGTGGCACACGTAACAAACCATGGTTTGTCCCTCATCAAGCTTCTTCACTCCCTTGATGGTATTATCTTGATGGGGTTGGGATTGCTTCGTCTTGCCCTTCATTTGAACCAAGTCCTTGGTGAGGCGAGCCACTTTTTGCTTGAGTTGCTCATTTTTTGTTGCGACCTCTTGTGTACATGTTTCTATAATGACATTCTTAAAACAAACTTGGTCGCAAAGGGGTGAGTCCAATTTAAATAAATCATCGCATGAAGTAAAGGCATCCTTTTTAGGCATGTCAAAGATTTAACTTTTGTTTTTAGGTGTCTCGGTAGGGATTGTACCGATGGCTTCAAGATTAGCAACTTTATTAGTTAGCTCATCACAATGTTTGCACATTGTTTCTATTTTAGCAAGCAAACTTTTATAAGCATCTTGTGAGCTAGCTAGCTTTTCTTTTAGTTTCTCATTTTTCTTTACAAGTTGCTCATCATTGATTGTGCTTTCATTTGTGCTTGCACTAGCATCTAATTGCTCAATTTTAGTAGATAGCTCCACATTAAAATTGGCAAAAGTTTCATATTGTTCAAGCAAAGCATTATAAGCTTGTTGTGAGATATTAACTTTTGCTTTTAGTTCTTTTATTTTCTTTTGTTGACTAGTGCAAGCCTGAGCAAAATTAAGATTATCTTGCATAATTTGATCATAAGAAGGAAGCTCATCATCACTATCACTTGAGCTAGAACTTTCGTTACCTCATGCCATAAGGGACACATGTGAAGTGCTTGATGATGAGAGTGTTTGGCCGCGCCTCTTGTGTTGGGCATCATCTTCACTTGATGAGTCGTCCCAAGTCTTGATTGTAGTGAGGGCTTGGCGCTTGAATGCCTTCTTCCTTTTCTTGTCCTTGGGTGTGGGCTTGTGAGTTGGACAATCTTCCACAAAGTGCCCTCTCTTGCCGCATCCATAGCAACATTTCTTTCTTTGCTCTCTTCTTTGATTAGTGAATATGCAATCTTCAATTTGGATGGGCACACCCTTGACATTGAGTTTGCGGATCAACTTCTCCACTCCTCGTATAAGCTTGATTGTTTCTTCATCATCAATGGAGGAGTTCGAGGAGGAGGAGGAGGAGGCTTGATTATCATCACTTGATTCTTCTTCATCATTATCATCCTCATCTTCACTTGAGGAGCTTGAGCTTGAGCATGTCTCAACTAGCTTGCCCTTCATCTTCTTTTGCTCACCACATGTGAGAGCAATGGCTTTACTTGATGAAGAGGCTTCTTCTTGATCCATCTTGTGTGACATTTCATATGCCACCAACTTGCCAATGACAATGGCCAGGGTCATGTTGCTCAAGTACTCCATGTTGTGAAGAATGGTGATGATGCTTGCATATTTGGAATGTGGTAGCACAGAGATGATCTTTCTCACAATATCCACATCACCTAGCTTTGTCAAACCTATAGAGTTGAGCTCATTGACAATTAGATTCAAACGAGAATACATATCCTTCACAAGCTCATTTTCATTCATTTTAAAAGAATCATAGGTTTGCTTTGCTAGGCAATATTTTTGCTCACAAACATTACTTGTGCCATCATGGAGCTCATGCAATTTTAACCAAATTTAATTACCCATTTTCAATGTAAATACTTGGTTAAAAATGTCCATGCTAAAAGATTCAAATAAATAATTTTTGCTCTAGCATTGAAATGAATTTCCTTTTCATCACCCGCGGTTGGTTTCTTGGGATTCTTGAGGGCTTTCATCCCATCATGGGTGACTCTCCAAACTCCTAGATCAACCACTTCTAGGTAGCAAGCCATTCTAGCACTATAGTAGGGAAAATTAGTGCCGTCAAAGTGTGGAGGCCTAGAGGTATCCATCCTAACCACTCTAAATAGCGTCGGCTCAACAGCAGTGAAGCCAAAGATCTAGAAATAAGCTAACCGGTTCTGATACTACTTGTAAGGACCATGATGCCTAAGAGGGGGGTGAATTAGGAAGCTTAAAATCTACTTCTAACTATGGCCGCTAAATCCAACCTAAGCAAAACCTATGTAATAAATAAACTATCTAAAAGTGCAACTACAGGTTTGCTAGGTGTGTTGCTATCCCTACCACAAAACAGATATGCATCCTAGGTTCTAATCCTATTAACTAGCCTATCAACTAAGCTAGGAAAGTAAGGTACACAACCAAGGTAGCAAATATAAATGCAGAAGCTAAAGATTTGGTAGAGATGCAAACTCCCTTCGATAACTCTGGTATTTTTACCGAGGTATCAAGAAGCGCGCAAGCTTCCCCCTAGTCCTCATTGGAGCCCCTCACAAGGAAGCCCTCGCAAGGGCCAAGCTCCCAATCGGGTAACTCCGTGGATAGTCTCAGGCCTTCCCCACACGCAAGTGGGTCTCTGACATGCCTTTTGGCAAGTCTCTCCTGGATGCTCCCCACCGTCTTCACTATCAAGCTTCTAGCTCAAATGTTGCGGGCCATGTTCCCTCCGTATACGGTGGTGGCCACACCACAAATGCAGTTGGTGCAGTCTCACAAGACTTACAAGCTCTACCGAGTACAACAATGGTGCGCGCAAGCACCGAGTGGAAAGAGGTGTGCAAACCTCACTAAACACTAGGCCTAAACCTAGAGCAAGCGTAAAGCGGTGGTCTAATTATCCTAAGCACTTTACAAAAGCACCTACGCTAATCATCGAATATTTCACTAAGCACTCTGGTGGCTAGAGCAACTAAAAAATGAGTCTCAACTCATATGGCACCTCCTTGAGCTCTACCTCAATCCATTTGGCCGGCCATGGAGGTATTTATAAGCCCCCAAGCAAATAGAGCCATTGGTCCCCTTGGTGGGTAATTCTGCACACCGTCGGATCAGGATGATAGGGACCGCTGGACTACTTTTCGATCTGACACTCGCTAGCCGTTAGCCGACCGTTGCGCTACCTTCTGCGGCTGTCAGGTGGGGTCACCGTCAGATTGGTCCAACGCCCCATCGTCGAACTAGGTCCGACGCTCAACCGCGCTCTCGGGCGCTCTCTATTTCTCTGCTGGAACCTGTCAGACTGGCCTGACGCCCTTACTGTAGCAGTACGACGCCTTCCTTCCTCCTGTGAATAGTGATCGAGTTTGGTTTGATGCTTGTACTGTAGCAGTCCGACGCTTCTACAAGCTGTGCTAAATCAGGTTCGTTGAACCATCGGCTGGTCCGACGCCCACCTGAAGCACCTTCTTCCTTGTTTCTTCTTGAGCATCGTGTCTGGGCATGGTTTCATCTTCATGCTTGGACTTAAGATTGATCTTTAGTGTCTTCAACTCTACTCCAAGTGTCTTGTTTGAGGTGTTGATCATCGGATCACCGCGTTGCTTCTGTCCAAGTCACTTGTGCACCCTATTGGACTACAAAACAAATACTTACAAATTCATTAGTCAAATTTGGCTTTATTGATCATCAAACACCAAAATCTAAACTAAATGGTCTAATGATCCATTTTCCTTACAGAGGGTTCGGTGTTTTGAGTCTACTGAACCAGACTTCTCCTTATCGGGTTCATTGCTGGGGTGCCTCAGTTGGTCCCAAAGATGGAGACCTGGATGGTGGCACCATCTTCTTCTGCCAAACCTTATTAGGTGTTGGATTTGAATTCGACTCAGCGGTTTCATCCTTCTTGGCTTGTTCATCTTCCTTGTTCTTCAAGTGTTGATTCCTTTGTCGTAGTGGTCGATGAGGCCTTCTTTTGGGATGATTCTTCTGTGTATTAGTTTTGTAGCTATTGAAAGCACACTTTACTTTCCATCCTGGGAATTAGAAGTGAATTTGACCCGATCACACATAAATGATAGCTTTTGTGGTGTTGAGTGTGACAGAACCGTCCAATTTATAAGAGTACAAGTATAATAGCAGTTGCTGAGACAATTGCACTCTCACTCTTGAGCCCATATAAATCTGGTAGTCCGCCGAGTATCACGAAGGACCTTGAAATACCAGCCGCAAACAGACAGGATCGTAAAGATTCAGCATACATTCGTCACAAGATACATAAATTTCACAAGTAGTCGACATACATCAAAGTCGCAAATATAGTTATTACAGCACAAAGTTCAATTTGTAGCGAAAGCAACATAGTTTTTAAACATCACACACACAATTCAAATACATGCCAATTCAGTGATCAGGTCCACAAAAGCAACATAGATAAGATACTAGATATAGGCCGTGCCCACGACCTCACTCCTTGTCCACAGCGGGAGAGAAGCAACTATTGCAGTAGCCATGGTATACCACGCCATCTATAACAAGAGGGAATAAACCCTGAGTACAAGAATGTACTCAGCTAGACTTACCCGTCTTAAACCAAAATAAATGACACCAAGGAGTATGCAAGGCTATTCATAGTGTAGCTGGCTTGACATGAGTTTTGCATAAAAAGCTTTACTAATTTAGTCCTACCATTTTTATTCTTCTAGCAATAATTAATTAAAACTATTTATAGCTAGATTTGCAGCTATCCTGTAACATTCACTTGATTAAAGATAAAAGCATCACAATATTAACCATAGTTAGATTATTTGCCTCACACCAACGAACCATCAACTTCCATAAACATATTACTACGAATGATGGATAGTGACCAAGTTTCTCAGTATCCGGGAGAGACGGCGATTCGAATCGATTGCAACCAGCTGGGCAAAAATCCATAACACAAACCTAGGCATAGTAGCACAACAGTAGCCTTAGGTCACCTTTGGTATAATTCGGGACATATTTCATGGGTTTGAGCTGAGCTGCACACTCAGGGACTAACTGGGAGCCAGGAAGCTCAGGCCATGTCTGCCCCACGGACCAATGGCCAGGTCGCTCAAAACATGTATTGATTCCATGCATATGCATTAGGAACCTAGTGAATGCTAACAACCCTTGAAAAATGATTGTGAAAATGCTAACTCATGAACACAAGTGAGTGATGGAACTTTGTGGAGTTAACACATTTGCACAAGGGTTGAAGAGATAAAAGTGAAGGAGCTCACTGGTTAGCTCGCACAGCAGTGGCGCTGTCATTGGACAAAAAGACTTAGCGTCCGATGTGAAACTTGGAGCTCAGGCAGTGGCAGCAAAGGCATCAGACATTAAAGGAAGAAGCATCGAACAAAGTGGATTTGCGTTCGATGTGTTTTGGCTCCTCTCTATGTAGAAAATAATTGTTCGGACGTTGCATCGGACGATGGCGGGATGAGCATCTGATGCAACAGGCACACTATTCACTCGTTGACCATGGAGTCAACAGGACAACGTACGCTGGTGCTGGCCCGATGTGGACCATCGGACATGTCCGATGAGAAATCAGCGGCTGTAGAATCTCTCTGGATCGCATTAGACGCTGGTGGTGCTTTGGTCCGATGTGGCATCGGACGTTACTGTGCAGAGTCAACTGTTGGGCGGCAACGGTCGAAATCAAACGGCTAGTACACGTGTCAACGGGCGATACATCGGACACTACATGATGTGAATAGTAACTTTGTCCGATGCCCCTGATTTTAGCCCAATGAAGGAGTAACGGCTAGTTGAGCTTGGGGGCGCCATAAATATGGGTTGGCTAGCTTGAGCTCACTCTCTTGGCCAATTTCAGTTGTGATACAATCTTGTGAGCCTAGTCAAAGCTCTCCCACTCATCTCCTTCAAGTGATTAACATCTTTGTGAGATTGGGAGTGATCCAAAGTGCGTTTGCTTAGAGTTGAGGCATATAGTGGCACTAGTGATCGTTTTGCTGCAAGATTTCTTGTTACTCTTGGTGGTTGCCACCACCTAGAGGGCTTGGAGTAGCGGTGATTGTTGAGAGAAGGGTGGTGATTGTCTCTGGCTCCGATCGGTGATTTGTGAGGAGTTCTTGTGCCTATTCCCTATGGGAGATCGCGAAAGGCAACTCTAGTGGATTGCTCGTGGCTTGTGGATCCTCATTTGTGTTGGTTTTGCGGGGCCCTAGTGTTGGGCTAGGCATGTGATGCCTATTAGCGCGTGAGCCACCAAGTGACTGCATCACCACAATGTGAAGTAGGATGCCGGCAAGCAACCAAACCACGGGCATAAATCTTGTGTCCCATATTGTGTCTTGGTATTCATATTGACACTTGCCCGGTTCAGTATATCGCTCTACTCCTCTTGCATTATGTTGATATATCTTGTGTAGAGCTAGCTTGTTTACCTTGTGTAGCTAGTTGAGTAGCTTAGTTGTAATTAGATCTTTAGCTTGCTCACTAGTTGTTGTAGTTGTTGCCTAGCTAGTTTGGTTGTGTGAAATCAACATAGAGATCATAGTAACTAGCATGTGGTAGGTGGCTTGCCTATTTGATTAGAGCTAGAGCAAAATTGCATTATCGCCATATTATTGTCTAACACTTTGCTCTAGTGAATTTGTAGAATTTTTAATTAGGTTATTCACTTCCCCCTCTAGCCATTTAGGACCTTTCACATAGTCATAGTAGAACATATGCAGAGATTCTAGTAGAGTTTTTCACTGCTGAATCTCTCAAGTATAGGATGCCGTCACCAGCGGGTTGGTCCCTTTCGAATGATTGCCCCAAAAACTACGAGCATGGGAACTTCATGTTGCCCTTGGGCCAGCTCGTAGAGGAGACGTGGGAGATAAGGAGGTTCCATCTCTAGTACATGGAAGCGGCGAAAGCAGGCCTGCACTCTTTCATTGTAAAGGTTCCGAAGGACTACTTCAACTTGACCGACGATGCTCAAATCGTCGTAGATTTCCACGACATGCATAGGTATTGAGGCGCAAGGAACTCAATGTTGCTCAAATCACCTTGTTTGCCCTGTAAGTTAATTATGACTTTCACTCCATTGCACTACTTTAGGTACTTTAGGAAGAAGCTAATAATGCCATGACTTGTCCTTGCAGGATGCAGTCCCACTTATGCAAGGAATTGGGCGAAAATGTTATTTACCTCTGTCTGATGCACATTACCCAGAGATGCATCGTGGGTTACGATGTACTAGAGACTCATGAAAGGCTTAGGAACTTGAACGGAGAAGAGAGAGTGGCAGCCCAGAAACTAATGTGCAACAAAATGAAGTTCTAGGCGGGAACGTATGTGTATAGATGCATGAAGAAGGTCGGGGAAAAGGGGTGTCTCCTTGCCACCCACCAGTTCAGGTTAGTCAAACGGATACTTGGAACGTATATGTAGCTGCTAGGATCACCACTTTTCATATTTGAAGATTTGAAATCTGTATTGTTTGAATGGTGCAGCGAGGGCATCATGGGCCACTGGATTGCATTTCTAATCTATCATCAGGATGGAAGGGCCGTTGTTTTGACTCCTTGGATTCAGACAAAGAAGGGTACAAGGATTTTGAAAGCGTATTGAGATAATAAGTGATGGTACTTATTCTTTTACATTTAACATACGTGTTAAATTTGTCATTGACACCAGTGGTTTTCGTATAGCACTTACCTCTCGTACATGGAGGATCCCAAGTCCCTCGATCGTAGATCTGAGAATAATAATAAGAAGAATGGCAAAACACTAAAAGTCAGGCGCAGTTTCCCGGTACGTATCAAAAGTCGTATGTGCTATTATATCGTGCATGCTCTCTATATGTTCTAATCGATTGTGTATTATATATCGTGCAGTGCTCCAAACAACCTCAGGGATCAGTATTATGTGGATACTACGTTTACGAGTACCTCAGAGTGTGCGGCAAATTCAGCATCAGCTACAAGAAGCTCAAGAAATCACTAGACTGGTGGAAAAAGGATGGGTCACCGAAAAGAACTTCACTCGAACTATAGCGGACATATGCTCATTCATCTCACACAAATGTGTGCATGTCGGGAGAGTATTCTTCAAGGAGGAGAGCGAGTTAGCGTATGAAGAGAAGTGCGAGAACCACCAAGCTACGCATCCCGGATTACAAGTTGCTGGACCTCTTTGGATTAGGTCATAATGAGCGGGGATCTTAGTTTCACATGTTCATATATGTCATGCATGTAATTAACTTGAATGTTGGTATGGTGCTACAATAAGGACGAGACATGAATGATTGTGGTATATGTATATATATGTTTGCGCTCTGTATGCGTATTTTCTGCTTTGTCTATGTTTAATTAGCGAAAACAGATTCAGATTCAAATTAGAATTCGAATCAAATGGCGGGAAACTATTTTTTTAATCTAGAAAATCATTAACAGAGGCGGCCAAGTAATAACCAGCGGTGGGTGATTTAGCGTAACCGCCACGATTAATCTATTAACGGAGGCAGAATGCATAGGGTGACCGCCTCCGTTAATATGCATTAACCGAGGTGCTTGCCTGACGGCGCCCGCCTCCGTTAATATGTTAACCGAGGCGGGCAACGCAACCGCCTCCGTCGAAAGGTCTGCATTACGGAGACGGTTGCGTTGCCCGCCTCCGTTAACCTGAAACGCCCGCCTCCAATAAGATTTCTGTAGTAGTGAGACATCTCCACTGTCCTTAACTTGTTGCTCGGTCTCATCCTCAAATAGTGGATTCTTGTTCAGATTAAAGTCCTCATCATCAACCCCCATATTTTCCACACTCTTCGCCAAAGCATCTGACACTCCGGTTGGTAAGGTTCCAGTCTTACCAATTTGCTCCTCCAGATCCTCCCCTCTTTTCCGTTTAGTATTCTCCTGTCCATTGTTCCTGGCCGAGCTAGATGCTGATGATGCCGCTGCACGCACTCTGTCCCGCTGGGATCCACTGAAATTCAGAGCCCTTGCCGCCTTCGACTCTGTCAGCCGTATGTTGAATGCACGGCCAGCATCCTTCCTAAACAGCGACACCCTTAGCCATGTGCCAAACTCTTTCTGTACATTATCGCGTTTATACCATCTGGACAGGTATAGTCATCATGTCCATTGCGCCCACACCCAATGCAGAAGGTTGGCACATTCTCATTTGTAACACGAAACACTAATTACCCATGCCCTTTCACTTTCGCTTGCACCTGTCCCTTTAGTGGCTCATCTAAAGGAAAAGAGACACGGACACGAAAATAATTTTCCACAGGCCCATCCACTTTAACAACTTTGCTGTTGATTTTCCTCGCCAGGACTCCAGCAAAAGCATCAGTCATGAGATGTACCCGAACATGATGAAACCTCGCCCATAGCCCCAGCATGACACGGACACGAAAATAATTTTCCACAGGCCCATCCACTTTAACAACTTTGCTGTTGCTTTTCCTCGCCAGGACTCCAGCAAAAGCATCAGTCATGAGATGTACCGGAACATCATGAAACCTCGCCCATACACTATGGATACAGGTGCTTGGCCGAGTGCCAAGGGCACTCGGCGAAGCCCCAAAAATACTCGGCAAAGCGTTTGCCGAACGACACTCGGCGTAGATTTTAATGGCAAAGAGCTGTTTGCCGAGTGTTAATCATCGGGCACTCAGCAAAGACTATGCTGAGTGCCAAAAAACACTCAGCAAACATTTTTCGAGGAAAAAAACAAGTCGCCGGCGGCATTGCCACGCCGCCGCCTCCGCCACCACTGCCGCCAGCCACCGCCACCACCACCACCACCAAAGCCGCCGCCACCACCACCACGCCCCGCCGCCGGCCACCACCACCACCACCACCACCAAAGCCGCCGCCGCCACCACCACACCACACCGCCCACCGCCAGATCCGGCCGCCACTGGCCGGATCCGGGAGAGGGAGAGCTGGATCTGACCGGGAGAAGAAGAGGAGGAGGGGAGGGCCCGCCGCCAGATCCGGCCGCCATCGGCCGGATTCGGGAAAGGGAGGACTGGATCCGGCCGGGTGAAGAAGAAGGGGAGGGGAGGGGCGCTGGCGGGCGAAGAAGAAGGGGGAGCGGAGGGGCGCCGGTGGGGGAAGAAGGGAGGGGAGGGGCGCGTGCGGGGGAAGAAGAAGGGGGAGGGGGAGGGGCGGGGTGCCAGCGGTGGCGGCAGGGAGAGAAGGGGCGCTGGGGCCGGGAGGGGAGGGGCGCTGGGGAAGAAGGGAGGGGAGGGGCGCCCGCCGGGGAAGAAGGGGGAGGGGAGGGGCGCCCGTCGGGGAAGAAGAAGGGGGAGGGGAGGGGCGGGGTGCCGGCGCCGGCGGCAGGGAGAGGTGGGGCGCTGGGGAAGAAGAAGGGCGGGGTGCTCGGGAGGGGCGCTGGGCCGGTTAATTAAGTAGGATTTTGTCCTTTGCCGAGTGTCCTAGATCTAGGCACTCGGCAAAGTTTTTTTTTTCGTTTTTTTTTTCTTCTCCTTCTTTCCCAGAAAAAAGATTTTATTTCTTTGTCGAGTGCAAAAAAAAAATACTCGGCAAACACCCTCTTTGCCAAGTGTTTTTTTTTTTTTGACACTTGGCAAACTAACTCTTTGCCGAGTGATTTTAGCGCAGCACTCGGTAAAGAACTTGTTCGCAGAGTGCCCGAGGGAATACACTCGGCAAACATAAAAACACTCGGCAAATTTGACGTTTCCGGTAGTGATAGCCCCAGCATGTCAAATGATACTTCAGACGGCCTTATGAAACCATCACATGGAACTACGATGAACGCGTCCCTCTTGTGGCTCCAAGGTCCTCCCTGTGTAACCAGGTTTAACTCCAGTACCCATCTGCTTTCAGGCAGTGGTCTACCGACCAATTTCTCATTCTCACGAAGCCCCCAAGCTTTGCTCATCTCTGCAAACAAAATTTTCTCATTGAAAGGTTGCCCAGAATAAAACTTCCCCATCGCCAACCACTTCTTCGGACCTGCAACAGCCTCCACAAACGGATCAAATTCCTCCTCATCATCCTCCTGCTCAACGTGATCCTTGTTCGCACCACCAGGGCCCTTGAATCAAGCCCTGCTCTATCCTTCCCCGAAGACTCACCACCTGCTCCAGTCACCATAGTCTACAAACGGATCAAATTTTAATTATTCATGCTTTGTGGGGAACTAATGCTCCAGTCACCATAGACTCACCACCTGCTTTGTTGGTTTGTCTCTCTCTCTCTCTCTCTTCTCTCTTGGTATGTTTGGCTTCTATTCCCCCCCATGACACGACGGCAGGGACAGGACAACACAATCGACTTTGTCTCTATGGGGTCCTAATGCTCAATTGGCTCGGTCCTAAAATAAATATACATCTTTGTTTTCTGAGAAATCAAATATTTATTTGTTTAACCAACTATATAAAAATAATCATCCTGTTCGCTTGAACTTATCAGCCCTGCTTATCAATCATGATACATTGTTTTCTCTCACAATAAAACAGCATCAGCCGGCTTATTAGCCACATAAACCATCAACCGAACAGGGCCAATATCATTATTTGCATCTTCAAATAAATTTACGCTATATACTTCACTGTCAATTTAATGATATTTATTACACATAAAAAATACAAACACTTTTTTATATATACTTAGTCAACTTTAAAGTATTTAACTTCTCCACAAATGAGATGTACAGTTAGGGATGGCATGGGAGAGAGTAAGGAGGTGCTTCGTTTGTAGAATAAAATGATCCATCATCATCACTTTTAGTTTTTTTTTGTTTGACTTATGGAATAGAATAAGCTATTTTATCATCACCTCATTCTTCTTCACTAAATCTAAAGAATGGGCTCACGATGCATCATCCCATCTAGAGTGGGTTAAGTATTAAGTATTTCTCTCCTCCGTGGCCGGAAACAGTCGCGAGCATACACCACGACCCAACTTTCGATTGCCTTCTACATGAGCAAAGAATTGTGCCCAGTCCCGTGTACGATTCGTAATCCTGTGCTTGTTCCGTCATCAAATTGCAAGCATCTCCACCTCAACGAAGATTAACTTAAATCGAAGCGGAACATTTGTGCACCCTCTTTCCTTGGTCACAAGGTTCCGCCTGATACTTGTGATTGTGAATCACATGGGATATCTTTGGGCCGCTGCATGAATCATATAAGCGTCATTACTTTGTTATTAGCTGTTATGAGGTAGTGGTTATATCATTACTTGTTATTTATCAACCAATCTCCATTAATCATATAAGCATCTGATTAGAACAATGAAGGTTATATGTGTCTCCCGTATTCTCTTTTATTTGTTCCATGAAATCTGTATATAATACACTATATTAGCGAAAAGAGATTTGAAAAGTTGGGATAATCCTAAATGCCAAACCAATAATGTTATATGTCCCTGTCTCTGTGAGAGAGACGGAGCCGAGGTGGGGGTTGGTGGTGTGTCTCTCTCCTCTTTTTACATATGTTTGGCTACTATTTCCACCACGACGTGACATGACAAGATAGGATAGGAGAAAATGAATGGTCGTCATTTCCTCTATGCGGCACGAATGCTGAACCGGCTCTATCATAAAATAAGTACATATTTTATTTGTCGAGAAATAATTTTTTATATTTAACTCATTATATAAAAAATAATATCAAATTTATATCTCTGATAAATAAGTTTAAAAATATATTCCACTATCAATTTAGTGATACTCTCTCTGTTTATAAATCTCCATCATCTAAGAAAAAAAAAATCGAGTCTCCATCATATTAGATGGGGACCATGGCTTTGCCTCGTCCCAAAGCGCCCACGACTATTCGTAGGTGCTGCGCATTTGTTGCTTCATCCGTTCTCGCGTCACTTCAAATATCTCTCCGTCCCCTTCCGTTCGGAGTCCATCCAACGCCCTCCACCAGTGCATCGCGGCACGCGCCGCCATCGTCCTATCAACAGGTATGGTACGATTCGTAATCCTGTGCATGTTCCATCAACAAATTGCAAGCATCTCCGCCTCAACGAAGATGAACTTAAATCGTAGCTGAACATTTGTGCACCCTGTTTGTTCCTTGGTCAAAAGGCTCTGCCTGATACTTGTGTGAGATCTCTTTGGGCCGCTGCCTCATGTTAAGGGGAACCTTACCGGCCGCCGCCACCACTGTCGCCGGCTCACGGCAGTGGTCCCCTCCTTCCGCTTCCTTCCTTTCTTCACGCTGTCCAGATCTAGCACAGGTGCAGGGTGGCGCCCGCCGAGCTTCGGCTCGGGAGGTACCATACTGACTGGTAAGATGAGCCGCGACGTGGTTTGCTGCACGCGGTGGTTCTGAGCCGTAGCCGCACGGTGGCGCGGCGGCACTGCATGACGGCGATAGACGCCGTGTGGAGCATCGTGAGGGATTGGCAACAGAGATCGGATTCGGTGACGCTACCTGCACATGTGACCTGGCGGTGGCACGGTGGTGGTGCAGCGTGGCATGCGTGTTTGTGTGGTTTAGAAAGTGTATGATTTGCTACACCAAACCGCGCGATAGCTCTGACTCTTAAGTTGCGGCGGTTATTTGGTAGTCACACTTGTGCCCTGCGGAGTGACTACATCATCGTAGTTTAATTTCTCGCCGCTTCCTTTGTGACCACTAAAAGCTTTAAATTATGGAGGAATGCTTAGACCATGTCCAACTGTTTGGTAAAGCAAATCTCAATCTTGATTTGTTGGCAGGATTAAAAAAATCCTGCTCCAACAGCTTTTAATCTTAACTTTCAATCAATCCCCACTTGAAAAAATAGATGGGCAGTGATTTTCCGCTACTCCGTTGCCTAGAGGTCACCGTAGATTTCTAGCCACTATTTTTCGATATGAGAATACTATTTTGTAGATTCTCACTATAAGGCCTGAAGGTTCGCCGATTTTTTCTGGCCAGTATTCCTAAATCTGATAATACTTAGAAGTAGAGCGGCCAATAGGTTCTGGTGCCATCCGATTTGAGAACGCTGAGAAGTACAACATGCAATGGATTTTTGTAGGTTCCGACTGAAAATTTACAACCCTTATTTTAAGATACGAGAATACTGAGAAGTAGAGTAATCAATAAAGATTCTGTTTTCTAGGTTATGGTTGTGATTTAGTGTGCCATTAGATTTTCGAGTATTGTTAAAGAATGGTTTAGCAAGATCTGTTGGGAAAGATGTTGCCTATGTTGCTCTACTTCTCGAGCAGATTTTTAGTTATATTTCAAGCAACAGATGTTGCTAAAGAAAATGACTGTTTCAGTTATATTTAATGACTGAAGTTAAAGTTCTAAAAGGTCCCTTTTTTTTAGAATCAACTACTTTCTTTAATGATCAGTGGATGAGAATATTTCTGCAAGGAGGAATCTGTGGTTTCTCCAAGCACAGTAACAGAACTCTTCTAAGCTGTTATTATTTTGTTGTTTTTGTTTTTTCCCTGACAATAGCCTCTCCCAGAGCGATGTTCTTGTAAAATGTTCCTGTTATTATATTAAGAAGAAACGAAACAGTCTGGTCTATAACACATAACTAAAAAAAAGTCTATTGCTATATTACGTTTTATCAATATATCTATGGCAGGAAACAGTTTACAACTTGGAGTAATTCATACCAATAAATTAAAAATATGTCCTTTGTTTTTGTGTAGGAAAATCAGTTTCTTTATAATCAGATATGTACAGTGGAGCTACTAAATTTGATAAATTCGAGAATGATTTGGAGATTATTCTACGGTATCCAAGTAGCGAGCCAGTATGTTTACCATTGGAATTTCTGGAATCCATCACAGATGGTGTTTCCAGCGATCAAATAATTGGCACAGGTGGTTTTGGAGTAGTTTACAAGGTACGGCAATTTTTTTTCACACTACTACTAGTTTTCATCTTGGTTTAGAAAACCCCCAGCTTTCATATTTCTGTTGCAGTAACAAATGAAAGACTCACGTACATGCTATATATGATGAAGGGGATGCTCCGGAGCGGGAATGTAATTGCTGTGAAGAAGATTTCCGATATGCATAATCTGGATGATAACAGATACCAACGTGAACTCGAGTCTCTTATGGGGATCGTGCACAAAAATGTTGTACGACTTGTCGGTTACTGTGTGGAGTCAAAGTGGGGAAGGACACCGATCAGCCAGAAGCATATTATGGCTGAAACGCGCACGCGGTTGCTCTGCTTCGAGTATCTAGGCAACGGAAGCCTTGATAAATATATTGCCAGTATGATTATCAAATACAGTACACTGTGCATCTGCATTTAATTGGCATTAGTTTGCTGTTATGCTAGTAATTTTTAGTTATCGATTTATGTGAACAGGTGATCGTATGGGCTTCGGTTGGGACAGGAGATACAACATCATTGAGGGGATTTGCAAGGGTTTATACTTCCTTCATGAGGAATGGCGTATTGTTCATCGGGACCTTAAACCGCAAAATATAATGATAGATGATGACATGGTGCCAAAAATTATGGATTTTGGGTTGTCACGGCTCTTGGATGAAGAAAAATCTAAAATTATCACTCAGAACCTCACTGGATCACTGTAAGCTAATAATAAATCAAGACATTATATTTTATTACTCCAAAATGCTATTCGTATTTTCTTTAGTCTTTGTGTTAATTGTAATTCATCAGTCTTAATTTTTAGGACGATATCATACCATAGAATTTGTAAAAAATACATGACTATTTGCAATTGATGGTACCTCATATGAAATCTATTGGACATCTAAGGTATGAAGAATTCATTGTAACTTTCATAAACCAATATCAGTGTGTTTTTTTGCAAATACCTATCAGTGTTTTTTTTTTCAAATACAATATCAGTGTTGTTTTTGAAATACAATATCAGTGTATTTACCTTGTATATGTGACGATATGATTAAATATCATCACATAGGATTTCAACATAAGAATAGTCCGAACTGGGTATAGCACTAGTAGGAAAAAAATTGCACTACTAAACAAATATTTGTGTAAGTGGTTGAACACACGTAATTAGGTTTTTATCGGATGGCCGATCTGCTTGGAAAGGCACCCGTCATAGATTTGTGCAACCATGGGCACCCATCGTAGACTTGTGACACGTGTTTCATGCATCTAAGGTATGAGAAAGATATAATTTTTCTTTCTAATTATTCTTGCAACAAATTCATTTGTTGGATGCATAAGCATCACAAGATCGCTTCAGAGAGACCGTCCCCACCCAATTTTTTCCATATATTTACACCCTGCCAACTCTACTAGCTAGCCAACTACGGAACCACCAAAGTAATGTTGTTGCTCAGGTGATACCTTGTGAGAAGGCCACCGTAGAAATACTGTTGCTGACGGCAATAGGATAAGTTTTTTTTTTTGAACCTTGCGGAAAATGAGTTTTAGAGCCACCACCTATGACAATTGCATTTTCACAGCGGGTGTCTCACGTGAGCGCTCTATATATGCAAATGGTTCCAATTCCTCTCAAAAGTCTATCTTTTTTGTATGATTAGTAGGTTGCATTATGGCAATGCACTTTTGTAGAGTGATATATATTACCATTACATTTTCATTATCCAAAAAGTTTCCAAAGAATTTAAATTTTTTACCGTAGATGAGTATGGGCATGATATATCATTCCATAAAATGAAATCTCAACTTACTTTCTCTGTCCTGAAATATAAAGTATCCAAGTAATTTTAGGACATATTATAACCTCCCTGGTTACCATATTTGGGTTGGTGATAGACACTAATAGTAGGTATGCATGTGAACGTTGCCTTTCGGAGTGTTTGTTCACCTAGAATCCCTTATAATTTGATACAAATTTTAAACACTAGATTCCTTATATTTTAGGATAGAGGGAGTAATTAAATGGAGTGAAAGAAGGCAAATTTTAAGAAAATCAACAGAACCATGTGTTGAGGCTGTCACATATAAGGAATCATGAATGCATCACTGAAAAAATGGCTTATCCACAAGAAGATTTTTCAGTAAAATGCTTGTAGAATTATGTTTCCATATACATTCCAAAACTACTAGCCTTCTGCCACCTTTAGAGAATCTCGAAGAGTCTTCTTTAAACTCACTCTCTAAATCATCCATTTGCATAAAAATCATTTTCTAGATTTTTTCATCCTCCAACAATTATATCCTTTGCGCACTCCAGAGAACTAGTCTCGTTCTCCATCTTTGGCTAGCGTGAAATCTGGAATAGATGATGGTTATATTTAGAGATCTAATTAAAGAAACTGTTAGAATATATTTTCTTTTACCAAAATCTCTATTTCTATCAATTAAGAAGGATATAAAGAGGCTCCTAGAGTTGCTCTTAAGTGGCGGTAAATTGAGCCACCTATGAAAATGTAAGTGAGATGTATGGAAAAATCATATTTTAGAGTTGATGGACTATTTGCCAAGTACTTTATGATAGTGAAATGGATCCATTTCCATTTAACTTTTATCAACGCATGGAGTTTCTAAAACCTTTGAATTGTATTGCAGCGGATACATGGCACCAGAATACATAGACAATGGAGAAATATCTCCGGAGGCAGATATATTCAGTTTGGGTGTAATAATTTTAGAGATAATCACAGGTAACAGGAAATATCCCCAGACAAATCTACGACATTGCCAGTATTCGAGCGACAAAAATAGCACCGAAAATATAGGAGCGTCTCTTCAGCAATTCAGTGACAAAGTAAGAAAATTTAATCAAGCTTTTGTATATGCTTCCTTAGTCGTTACTGTAGGCTCTAAATCACCTGTGCAACTGCGTAGGAGCTTGGAAGATGGAGGAAAATATTTGAATCATCACGGATTGATGCAACATTACAAGAAGTATATAGCCAACAATTGGAACAGTTGATCGACATCGCACTAAAATGTGTGGAACCTGAACGGAAGAAAAGGCCTCATGCATGGGACATACTTCAAATCTTTATTCCTAATGCAGGAGACATAGGTTCGTGTGATATAAACGGCAATAATGACCACGAGGTATGATCTCCGATGGTGCATTTCTTCTGTTCTTTCCAAACAATCTTTTATCCAAAAACCGTGCCAAGAAAAACATATTGCTGTTCTCTTTGCCAATTTTCAAACGAGTTTGACACTACGCATGATTAAGAGTCTACGTGTTTGTTCCTGGTTTGTTTTTTAGAACGTACTGTTGACAATCGAAATGGGATCGGCGAGTAGAAAATGGATTGGAAAACAATTGCGAACAACAAAAGAACAAAATTAACTAAATTTGGAGCAATTTGGGCATACTTTGCAAAATCCTAGAAAAACTGGCCTAGACCAGTTTGCCAAACTGGCCCATGACGGTTTTGGCAGGGTCTCACACGTGGCCAGTAAAGACCGGCTTAGGCCGGTTTTCACAGACTCGAGCCCGAATTCGTGTTTTTCTTTGGAAACTTATCCGATCTCGTGGGAAACTTGTAACTGACAAATAAATTTTCTACTAGGATAAGATCACTCCCTCTATTTATATAAGAGGATGGCCGATTGACAGATCCATCTATCCAATCGACCAAACTCAATCTACCTTTACTTTTTACCTTCAACCTTAATTAATCCCTTTCCAGCCCCCTTGTTGTCCAGCACTTTTCTCGATGAGATTTGTTGAGTTCTAGTTAATCCTACCGATCTTAGGATACCCCCGCCATGCGTCTCCCCGACGGTCTTCCCGGAAGTTGTTCATGAGTTTTTCTGGCGAAGAACCAACATTAAATCAGCCTCGTCGACCTGTTGGTCTGCCTTTTAAACCTATCTTCGTTGTGTATCTAGGCCGTGTGCGGCCTCGAGCAATCTAGTCCCGATTAGTGTTGTAACACCCTAAATTTTGACCCTAAAATAAAAATCACTAAAAATTTGAACCTTTTGAAACTTTACCTAAAACAAGTAAAACACCAACTCAAAAAGGGAATGAAACTCTTAAAAGGAATAAATTTAACCCATCTAGGAATTAACCTAGCATAAATAAATAAATAAATCAACCTAATAAGAACCACATGAGTGACCTTGTTTGGAATGCTTGATTGCTTGCTTGTTTGAACATATGGTGGTACAAAGCTCCTAAAAACATCTCAAACAAATTTGAATTCAAAAATCATCTCCAAACTCAAAATAGAAAATAGAATAGAATTTAGAAATAGAAAAAGGCGCACTGGGCTCATTCCCTTCACTCGGCTCGCGACAACTGCGCCCTCCTCCCCAGCCGCGTTGGGCCCACAGGCCCAGCCGCCAGCTCCTCCCCTCCTTCCTCCGCATGCGCCCTCTCTCTTCTCCACATTGGGCCGGCAACGGCAGCAGGCCCAACCGCGCACGCGCCCGCCTCCTCTCTCCCTCTCTCTCACTGACCGAGGCGCAGGACCCCGCTGTCATCACCGTCGCCTACCTCTCGCAAATACCGCATCGCGGCAGGGTAGCCTCAGCCGCGCCGCCGCTCATTCGACCTGGTGCTAATGGATAGGGATGAAGGAAGCCTCCCAAAGCAACCCGACTCCACCGCGCACGTCTCCCCCTCTCTGCTCCTCACTGCCGCCGTGGCCACGCGTGGTGCCGAGCTCCGCCGACCGTTGTCGCCATGGCCATGCCTCAAGCTTTCGGGTAAGAGCAAGGGTACGGCCACACTGTGGCGAACCACCATAGCCACCCTAGCACGTGCATGGCAGGCAAAATATCTCCACGGTCGGGAGACTTTCCCCCCGCCAACGCCGCCATGCTGGCCTATAAATAGGCCTAGCCGGTTACGCTCCGGCCGCACCACCACCACTGCTAGCTTCACCAAAGGCTAGAACACATCACTCCCCTCCATTCTTCCTCTCCTCCTTCCAGTAGAGCCCTAGGTAAGGAATTCCCAAATCGGGAACCACCGGCGCCATTGAAGCCGCCTCCCCTTTCTCCTTCTCTGTGGGGTCACGAGTCAATTGGAGTTGCCGGTGAGTTCCAAAGCCTCCCCTTCACCTTCACCTTCACCTATTTCTCCCTCTGTATCACCCTACCACTGAGCACCGAGCTCCGCCGCGCCGCCATGAACACCGGCTAACCGCCGACAGGGCTCGGCTAAGCTCTCCACTACCTTTATCCAGTTCACTACACACTCACGCATAAGTAGGCATAACTAGTTGGTAGAAATAGGGCCTCTAAGGCTGTTTTCGCTGCATGACGCCGCCACCATCGCTACAGGAGCCGCTGTGCCGGCAACCCCCACGTAGGGTTGCAGTTCGGCCTCTCGGACGACGTCCACGCCTTCACCTCACTCACCAAGGCCCGACGACGCCAGCGTAAGGAGGCCCGACGAGCTCTGGCCTCTCCCCCCTGCTCCCGTCGCTGCGCCGGCCATCGCCGTCGACGCCGTTCTCTTATTCCCCCTCCTTCTCTCACTGCCGTGCGGGACTGGTAGGAGACGCCGTTGCTGTCACTATTGCCGATCCCGTTCGCCTGCCCTCTCCCTCTTCTCTCTCTGCCATGTGGGTCCATGGCAATAACGTCGTCCCCTCTCCGGTCCTTCCCTCTCTCTCTCTGTTAGGTGGGCCGCAGGGTAACACCATCCGTTGCTCCGTTCCTCTCTCCGTCCCAGTGAAGGACCGGGGCGGCCCACGTGTCGGCAACGACCAGCCACTGACCCCCTGGCCCCACATGTCACACACACGCGCGCGCGCGCACAGCACATCACGCATGTAAATGCTGGGTGTACCCGGCTAGTGTACACAGATGCTTAAAAATACATTTTCCAAGCCTAGAAAAATTCCTAGAAAATTTGTAAATAAACTACATGCACCCAATAACCTACCCATAAGATTTTCACATATTTTCCATACACCAAAAATATACATAAAATTCTATTTAATTATTCCACCATATAATAAACTTCTAAAATCCACTTCCTCATCGGAACTCCGTTTTACATGAAACCACTTTCAAAATTCTTCTTAAATCAAGATCTATCTATTCAACCTAGTACAACCATATTGTTCTATGCTTGTATGTGGATGTTTGTTTCTTGCTTTATATTTAGCGGTAGGTTATTTATTAAACGCCGACCGATAGACAGTGAGTATCAAGAAAGTGAGGATCCGAACTACGTAGACGATCTGGAAGGTGACAACAACGAAGGCAAGTCCTAGCTACCCCTTCCACCACCACCATACCCTACCACCTTTACCATAAACCTTCACCCTCCCACATTTATACTTAAATATTATATCCTTTGAAATATATTGAAATATAAGCATGATTTTTATAATAATGATATGGATAATATGATTAAGCATATCGTATGAGCCCTAAGAGATGAATGGACTTGAGGATAATCACTGTGATGACATGAACTATAAAATGGTAAACTTAAACAAGATACCAATAGGGGCGAGTGAGGGGTATTCCACGCGGTGTGATCTACCTTGGCAGGATCGCCTAGTGAGGGTTCCTATTGGGAGATACTCGCCTCAATCACATAAGGACTAGTTCATAGGCCATCTCGCCTGGTCAGAAACTCATACAGCCACATGCCTATATGGGTAGGCTGGATTCCCACACCCCATTAGATAGAAGTATAAATTCTACTAGGAGGCCTGAGTGGCAACGGAATATCAGGAGATGACACGGATGCTAAGTGATCTTCCGTGGTCCGGTTGGCATGGTTGCTGAGTGATCCTCCATGTTAAGCCCCTTGATTTGGCCAAGTTCGAGCCCCTATATTATTGATCGGATGATATGGTATTATCCGGGTTATTGAATTGGATGATGTGGTATCATCCAAAACCTTGTGTATTTCCATCCCCTAATAAGCCGTGGTAGAATTATATGGACATCTAAGGTCACGTACTTTCAGGTACGGGGTCCCGTTAGGCCTATCCTGTCCACTGATCATGGATGGGATTGCGCCTATCTTGTGGGGAAATTTATACAACCTCTGCAGAGTATATTGAATCTATTCGAATAGCCATGTCCTTGGAATGGGCAACCGTCGGGATGAGGTCACTTATGATTAGAATCACTTTTATGTGTAATAAAACTGGACTAATATGGTAAATGTATCTTTACAATTAACCTGGGGACTGGCGAGGATGGTAATACTCTCCCAGGACCCAACCTTATATACTACTAAACTATGCCACCTCACCATCACCTGCCATCCACCTCACCATCGCCTGCCATCCACCTCCCACCATCATCCACCACACAACCAAGCTTCTGCCATCCACCACACAACCAAGCCTTCACCATCCACCTCACCTAACCCTATTGGTTAGGACTTGCTGAGTACGTTTGTACTCATAGATTTCGATGCTGAGGAGAACCGCCACAACGATGAAGAGACGTACCATGAGGACTAGGACTCTCGCAAAGGAGTCTTTGGATCTAGGGTTTCGATCGGGCTCAAGCATGCCTATGGTTTAGAGTATCGTTACGCTGTACACTTCTGTTGTAGTAGTCACCACCCCGCTATAATAAAATGATGTTTTGCGGCCATGAAACTATGTTAGACAAGTAAAGCCTATGGCCACGCCCTTAGAGCCACTGCTGTAAGACCCTATTTCTAGATATCAATAAAAGCTCGGTGTTCATCCAATCTGTGTGTGCCATTTCTGTTATTGTGCGTACTTGTGCGTGATCCTGGCGCAAGTATAGATGCACTAAAGGACTCTCAGAAATGAGGGGGCCGACAATTGTTTGGCTGAGTCAGCGTCAACACACTTTTAAGGGAACTGTCAACAAGATGAAAGATGTCAACTTCTATCCTGTTCCTACTACATCTACATATGAGGTAAAAACGAAAAATCTCCCCCTGGATCTGGTGTTATACGTGATGAGTTTGCTAAAATGATTCATGAGTGTTTTGAGATCCTTGCAATTAACAAATTTGGCAACCCCATGGAAGCTGTAAGAAAAGGAGGAAAAGAAATCTGAATTTCTTTCCTCATGATGCTTTCGCTAGTAGATCGGTCCCGGTTGCTGGCCAACCACAATATGGGATGCTGATTGGTGTTTTCAAGGTCCCGATTGAGAGATCCATCTATCCAAAAAATCAATCGACCTTTACTATTTACCTTCTACCTCAATCTCTTCCAACCCCCATGCTGCCTGTGACTTCTCTCGATGAGATTTGCTAGTGTTCTAGATGGTTTTGCCGACCTTAGGACACCCCGTCGTGCATCTCCCTGACGGGTCTTCCCGGGAGATGTTCTTGGGTTTTAGCGCAAAGAACTAGCATCAAATCCGTCTCATCAACCTGCTGGGTCAGCCTCATCCTTTAGACCTAACTCCGCTGCGTATCTAGGCCATGTGCGGCCTCGGGCAATCAACACATACTAAGCACATATTTTATTTATCAGTAAGAAGGGAAAATAATTTTTGCAGGTTGACTATAATTGATAAGGTATAAAAGAGGCACGTGGGTAATGTAAGTGATCACAAAATTCTCCCCATCGGCTATGGATTTTAATTGTCACGTGTATAAGTGAGTTGCCCATATTTCTTTCGTTCATGGTTTTTGGTGCAATTGGTTCATACTTGTGGCTAAATAAATTGGTGGAACACATCGATTTTTATATTCGAAGGGTACATCATAGAAGGCTGTAAGTTGTTTTGCAAGCTAGTTGACTAGAAACTTTTGTACACCAGTTTAAAATGGATGATTCTTTTAAGTTGTCTTTGGGTGGGAATAAAATCCTGACCTGCTTCCAAGTTGATCGTGACAACATTCCATTCTTTTTCTTCTTTTGCAAATGCATGTCAAATATTTGAACCAAATACGCCCCCTCCTGGTTCCAAGTTCATCACTACCATTTTCACAGTTTTTTACTGTACAACCAAGTCATATTCGAACAAAAAAAAAGCTTTTGTAACTTCCAATGTTGTGAATTTTTTACTGACCATTTTGACACATCGTCCATCTTTATCTACTGCAGGCTAGCGAGCTCCTCGGTGTGCAGTCACCCAATCTGGAATTCTCCTTGGATCGGCCAAGCAAAATAAGAAACACGAGGCACCAGAGCACATACTCGCTGCACCTAAACAATAACACATATGCACATGTCGCCTTCAGGCTCGTGACAGAGACTCTAGCGGAGCACTTTGTTTGGCCTCTGCCAGGCATTGTGCCTCCAAGGTGTAGGTACACGCTTGCTGTCACAATGCGCAACCAGCAGAAGCCACGACCGGACGGCAACGCGTTTTTCACGCTCGAGAGCACCATGGCAAGCATTGAGGGCCTACATAACTTCCCAAGATACGGAGTTGATAATGCCGACAAATTCTTTACAAAAGCGAAAGAGCGTGGCCGTGAGGTGCATCAGATTAACTTGACCCCAGTTTACGTACAAAAGCCGGTGAGTTTCATTGATCAAAAACATATGAAGTACTTATTAAACCACGGGGTGCTATACACTACACTGAAGTTTTCATTTTGTGGCATTTGGACATTTCTGCAAAAAATTACGGATATGTATATGTATGAATATGAGTATATTCATGCAAGGAAACTGCTTTCTAAAAACTATAATCACATTTGTACATTATAAAATATAATGGGTTATTTGTATGTTTGGATACAACACATTAGGTAATCTTTGAAAAGCCTTGGGTTTCTCAAAATAATGAAGCCAGAAAAAGACATGTTTTTGTGGTTCGTCTTTTGGGCAAAAGTGGTTTCACCTTCACTGTTTTTGGTTTGACAAGTCTTTTGATTAAGCTGGTAGATAGGCCCCAATACAAGCCCTACCAAGTAGAGTCTAAGTTTTTATTTTTACATTGAAAAATATATTTTGTGAGCTAACATATTTTGACTATTCATTGAAAAATATATTAAGTACATAAGTGAAAACCTGAAAAGAGGTATGGTACAAACATCTATAGAGTCAGGAAAGTTATATACACCACCCTTTCGTTGCATCATATATACTCCATCCCAAAAAAATTTATGTTCTATAGGACTAAAAACTATCAAAAAATACTTGATGTCTTAGCTGTTGGACAATACATTGGGCCTATGTTGCCTGAGATTGCGATCCACATACCTCCAGGCATTCTTTTTAATAAGAGACTAGCTTATTCCTTAACCTAGGTAATTTTTATTGAGCACTAATTTGTGCTAATAAAAATCCTAAAACATCCAGTTTTCTGGGACCAAGGGAGTAACAATAAATATAAGGCCAGTCTCAGTGAGGAGTTTCATGACGTTATTTCCAAGATTGGCATGTCATATAGAATGAAATGAAACATGGATGGAACGCCCACTCTCAATGGAAAGTTTTATTCTATGGTTTCATAGAATTTAATTTCATGACTCATAGAGAGTTGGTAATCATGCCAAGAGAGTTTAATCCTCATGAAATTCACTTATTCTTCCTCTTAAAAATATTGACAAATCATCAAAAGCGCTTATGTGGCAGGTTATTAAATGCAAATGAAACTCCCACTAAGATTAGTGTAAGGCCAGTCTCAATGGAGATTTTCATGACACAGTTACAAGACAGCCACATTAGCTTTTGTGTTGGTAATTGTGACAGAAGTTTCATCCAGATGAAACTCTACCGAACTCTCTATATCTCTCTCTTTATAAATAAGCTACCAAGTCAGCAAATTTGTTGATGTGTCACTGTATTAAATGAGAATAAAACTACTTTGAAACCTCCATTGAGACTAGATTGAGACTAGCCTAAGGGATCTTACAATTTTAAGCACAAATTAAAGGATAGGAAAAACTCACACATGCCCATAATTAATGAATGTTTAACCCAATTGACTGGTGGATGTAAGGACGCCTGCTGGGCTTACGCAGCCGTTATATGGTAGCAAACTGTAAATGTAACAAAAAATTGGATACAGTTCATGTCAATCATGATTAGTGTGTGATCTCTTAATCTACCATAAGCTCATTATATTTGTGCATAAATTTCAAATGCTAGGATCCCTTATATTTACGTACGAGGGAGTACATTTGGTATTACACATTTAAAATGTTAGCAATCTATGTATTTCTAAAAT
Organism: Miscanthus floridulus; assembly: GCF_019320115.1. Taxonomy (NCBI): domain Eukaryota; kingdom Viridiplantae; phylum Streptophyta; class Magnoliopsida; order Poales; family Poaceae; genus Miscanthus; species Miscanthus floridulus. The sequence continues at coordinate 48,952,039 of NC_089588.1, forward strand.
TACTTGTCTCTGAAATGGTAGGTGAAAATAATATGATAATCTCACTACTTATTATAATATATTAGAGTGCAAATTATTCGCTCGGCTGAATTTTTTCGTATGTTTGAGGATTCTATAGCTAAATTGCCCAAGAAAACTTGGAGTCTGTTTGGAATGCAGGATTAATTTTCATGGTACTTGTTCATGTGTGAAATTAAATTGATTCCTCGAAAACTGTTCCATTGTTTGTATGAATTCCTGCATTCCAAATGGGCCCTTGATGTTTTATCTCTTGATATGACTAGGTTAAGTTTATTTGAGTGTGAGATTGCAAGATGCATGTCTCCATCATTCGTATTAACTAGCGGGTTGTTCCTATCTCTTGATGACTAGGTTAAGTTTATTTGAGCGTGAGAATGCAAGATGCATGTCTCCATGCATTCGTATATATTAACTGGCGGGTTATTCCTTGATTAGCGTTGATCACTATCATTAAGGGGTACATGGTAATTTCCATTGAGCACTGATGTGTGCTAAAAATCCTAAAACATAAAGTGTTTTGAGATGAAGGGACCAGTTTTTAGATTTACATTATTTAGAAGGTTCTAATTTTATACTAAGACATTTGGAGTATGTGCCAAAATTTGGCAACTAGAGTTCTAAAATTCCATTCCTTTGTGGGGTAGAGATAATATCTGCCAGATTAGGACGACGACCTCTCTGGCACATTAATACCGTACGAGGCTCCTGGCCACTATCATTCTTTGCTTTGTCCGTTTGATTGGTGTGTACTGTCCATTTATTGTACAGTTAATGTCCATAAAATTATCATGCTCCATCAAGTAATTTTCAAATCTTCCACTTATTTTTGGCATATACACGTGTATTTACTTGTACTAGAAATGGTAAATGGTTATCTAGAAAAAGTCCTGGGTAGTGGGTTATCTATCTAGGATAGAATGATTAAAAACCAGTCCTTTGTTTCCAAAATAGTGTTGTTGTGTACTGGACCAGGTGAAAGGTATCTTTTATTGGAAAATCAGTAATTATCACTCTCTTGATGCCTAGCGGGAAAGAAACATTTGTTGGATAATTTCTCATGGCTTGTTCGTATCCTCTGGTGAACTTATGATGTTCAAAAATCTGAAACCCTATTTTTCAGTATGTATCCGGTGGCATTTCTATAATAGTCTCTTTATCGGCCATTGTGAACCTCTGCACAAGTTTGTGTGAACATATATTCCTTGACGAAGACGAAGTCCGTAGCACTATTTTATCTCTGAATATATACATGCTCATTCATATTTTTTAACTGTATGTATTGACAGTGGGCTTTAGAGCATAAACTAAAAGTGAATCAGCTCCCACTAATTTCTAGTGGTGACCATCGCGTCAAGCCTAGAATCATGGTGCGTTTTTTTTCATTAGATATCATTGTTTGTGTTATATGTGTCATATATATTTGTGGTGATTTTCAAGAATATATTGGTTTTTGGATCAGATCATACAACGCCAGGTGGTACCGGACAATATCGTCTACACACCTTTCATTGATGTGCATCCAACAGAACCATGGTGAGTTCTATCGGCAGACATTAATTGAGTTTCTACTGTATTTTCACATATTTATTTGAGTAATGAAATGCACCATAGCTCCATTAATTTTTGGAGTGATGTTGTTATATGGGTGCATTAACTCTTGAAGTGTATTTTTTTGTCGTTAAACTTTTTATGTTGTGCACTAGAGATTCATACTAATTTAGGAGCTTGATATCTTTATTGAGTTGTAGCACCCGGTTTTAAGAACAAAACCAGATACACACCATATGTGAGCCCATGAAGTCAAATCTCATATATAGCTACAAATAAGGGTAATATCAATACACAATGCTCAATACATAGCGTACTTAGTATAAAGAATATAACCTTAGATAGCACACAGCGGAAATACAACTCCGATCTTCAGATGAAGACTCCAATTCCACAGAGACAACTGACTAGTTGATCACAAGCCTAATTCCTCTAAACTCTAGTAATCTGGTACCCATCCGGGATTTTTATCCAAATATTTGAAAAGTAAAGCAAGCGTAAGTACATGTCGTACTCAATAAATATAATATGAGGTTCATGCGGCACAAAAGGCTGACACTGGTTCAACAGCGATCAGCTTTTAATGAGTCATGATTTTAGCAATTGAGTAGCAACAAGTTTATCCACGAACCAATAAACATATGATTAGGTAGACATGAATAATGAATAGCATAAACAATTAACCATTAGTGAGTATGTTCATCATCCATATCATTAGTGTTCATCATCTATTCCGTAAGGGTTCTAAGGCCGCTCGTGACCGTGAGCATGGCGGATATACCAGTTTTACACTCTGCAGAGGTAGTACACTTTCACCATGAGTCGTGATACCCATATGGCCGGGTTTGCAACTCCCAAAACACTTTCAAGGTGAGCAGACAGGGTACACTACGAAGCTTTTCCCCAGTCGTTCTAAAAAGGAGCAGCCACTAAGGATTATATCTCCCAAGTGTTATGGAGTCATCTCCAGAAGTGGCACTTATACACGCAGCATAGTACACACCCTGGGGATGAGGCCCATACCCAGCCTGGTATGCCCCTCTTGCCCTTTCGGTAAACTGCTACAAACTAGAAAGAGCAATGTACTAGACTAAGACCAGAGCCATGTAGTCCTCATGGTTGTACTGTAAGTCCCGGATGATCACTTACAGATAAGTCCATAGGGAGAGAAATCTAAAGCTCCATAAAAACAGCCCAATGCTCTAGCCCCCTTGTTCCATGTTGCTAAAAAGCATCTTTTAATGTTTATTGCATATACCATTAGTCAAGTTACACGATCATAGTCTTTAATTGAGCACTAGCATCATACTACCCAATGCAATACCCCATAAGTAACAAGACACAAGGTAACAAAGCACTAGGAAATCCTTAGTAGCAGTCAAGGTAGACACATGCAGTATGAACTAAATGATTAAAGGTGTATAGGACAACAAGGATGATCCCATCCTATACTTACCTTAAACTTAGATCCTTCTTCTAGTTTAAACCTTCAATGGAACTCCTTCTTGATCAACACGTAAAGCTCACCGACTGGACATGATCATAAAGCACCACACAAGCATCCATGCAATCATACACGAAGCAAACAATAGAACTAAATTAGAACAGTACACCAAACATATTAAACAGCAAGTAAAAAGGTTTTAAAGATGTTCTACATGTCGCAACGAACACATAGACACGAAAAGTACACTAATCGAAACTACGGTTGTAAAGAAACAACTACAGGGTTTTATATTTTAAAAGAAAAGATAAGACTATAAGCTTGATTTATGTTAATTAGGAAAAACTATGTGAGTAGCATTAATTTAGATTAAACAAATCATATTTATACTTAAAAACTGAGTTGAAGCTAATCATATTTTATTTATAAATATTTTGATATCATTTGTGCCAATTCAACTTTAATTTGCAAATACAAACTGACATGTGAGAACATCTAATCAAATTTGATATGCTTGTTTAGACTAAACATATTATAATTTAGAAACATATTTATGTTAGCAACTAGTCATATTAAAACTTATTTGCAAAAGAGCATTGTATATAATTATGTTGCTTTTATTTTATAAAAACTAGTTGCATGCATATTAATCAAATTAATATTTAAGCATATATATAAAAGTCACTTGACATAAAAAACAACGACACTAGCATGTAGATCACATCGATACGAATCTAACGCAGAACGACTCAAAACGGACTTAAAACGAATATACGACGATGATATTACGAACTGGTGGTAATTTTGTAATTACCTCGTCTTCATCCTTTGGCCTCCCGTACAGCCACCACACGGCCATGGCAATAGCAGCTGCATAGGGGTGGGCTCAACTTGTTGCACAAAGGAGGGGATGGCTGGGCTGGGCAGCGCGGCGGCGACGGTGACGGCGACGGCGACGACGAGAGAAGGAGGAGAAAATTTTAATTTACTATACGAGGAATTTCCCAAACTAGGGGCTCCCCTTACGGTAGTTTTGTGTGCATTACCCAAGGGGTTGGTACATATTTATAGGGAAAAAAACTCCCCACATCTACATCAACTAGCAATATATTACTAATTGATGTTGCACTCTCCATATTTACTAATGGGCCTAAATAATCATTAAAGCCCATTAGTAAATAAATGCAAGGCCCTTTACGATTTATTAGGATTATTGCACATGGGCTTTGAGCGTTGGAAAAAAATGAGAGATTTATTATTTTCAGAATTAGTTAATTTCATGGATAAAATAATTCTAGAAAAGTAAAGAATTATCATTAAAGCTGCGAAAAATACTCCAAAAGCTCTGAAAATTCAGGGAAAATTCTCAGAGACATTATGGAACATGAGGAACCCAAATAAAGTAATTGGAGCCCGTGATAAGATAATTTGGAGCATCTAAAATTAAATTATGCTCACAGACAAGTAGGAACAAGTTCCTGAAAAAGCTAGAAAAATTCCCGAGAAGTTTGTAGAGATTGATTGACGGACGAGGGATTAAAAGAAGTGATTTGTGTTATGAAGAAAAGATTTTGGGAAGCTCCCAATGAAAACTTGAGCTGAGAAACAAAGAATTTGATTGTAGAAAAAGATAAAGGCGTGCCGAAGAAGAAAAATTGACCTACTAACGTATTTTAAAGACTTTGCTCACTCTCAACACACAAAGAAGCAACAAGCAAACATCACATCATCCAAAAGCCCGTCAAAATTAGTAAACTTTGAAAATTCATATTTTTCCTATAACTAAATTTGCGCTAGCTCAAACTAAACTTGGTAAATTTTATCCAAATATTAAAATAATTCATTTTATTTAGTGTTTTCTATGAACAATCCAAAATCAGAAATTTTGGGGTGTGACAAACTACCCCACTTAACAGGAATATCATCCCGAGAATCGGAGAGACTAGGGAGAAAGATAAAGATCTTCACGCCTCCACACTTGATTCGGGATTGAGGAGAGGAAGGAATGAACTTGCATGATAAAGTGGATTTGGGAGTTGCACAGGATAGCAAGGAAGATAAAGGTCAACGATGCTTTGTAGAGGATGCTACCCCACTTAACAAGAGTTTTGCTAAACTCTGAATATTCCATACAAAGATCCTCGTGTTGGTGTAGCCTTCAGGGCCTTCCTTTGGATTATAAAGATAGGGATGACAAAGAAGCAACACACCAAATAAGACAAGCATGCATCACAACATCGAAACTACACGTGCTTCTATAGCAATGCTGGGCATCCTAAGGAGTGGATTATGGTGATAGGCCATTGCAAATTTGAATAAGGTGAGATCAGAAAACTTTAGTAAACCAAAGAAATAAAAATCAAGGAGATAAGAAGCAATAGCTCAAAGAAAGCTATCAAGGAGAGAAGAAAATAGGACAAGGATAAGAAATAATCAATTCAACTAGTCATGGAGATGAAAAAGTAGTTTTGTAGCAAATTCTAAACCTTAGAATGACCAGTTTCTACTAGTCTTGCGTCCTACAGTCAGCATTGCTCTGATACCACTTTATAGCCCTCGGTTTTAAGAATAAAACTAGATACAAACCATATATAAGCCAGGAAGTCAAATCTCACATATAGCTACAAATAAGGGTAATATCAATAGACAATGCTCAATATATAGCGTACTTAGTATAAAGAATATAACCTTAGATAGCACACAGCGGAAAGACAACTCCGATCTTCGGATGAAGACTATAATTCCACAGGGACAACCGACTGGTTGATCACAAGCCTAATTCCTCCAAACTCTAGCAATCTGGTCCCATCCGGGATTTTTATCCAAATATTTGAAAAGTAAAGCAAGCGTAAGTACATGTCGTACTCAACAAATATAACATGGGGTTCATGAGGCTCAAAAGGCTAACACTGGTTCAACTGCGATTAGCTTTTAATGAGTCATGGTTTTAGCAATTGAGTAGCAACAAGTCTATCCACAAGCCCATAAACACATGATCAGGTAAACATGAATAATGAATAGCATAAACAATTAACCATTAGTGAGCGTCTTCATCATCCATATTATTAGTGTTCATCATCTATTTTGTAAGGGTTCCAAGGCCGCTCGTGACCCTAAGCACGGCTGATATACCAGTTTTACACTCTACAGAGGTTGTACACTTTCACCATGAGTCATGATACCCATATGCCCGGGTCTACAACTCCCAAAACACTTCCAAGGTGAGCAGGCTAGGTACACTACGAAGCTTTTCCCTAGTCATTCTAATAAGGAGCAGCCGCTAAGGATTCCATGTCCTAAGTGTTATGGAGTCATCTCCAGAAGTGGCACTTATACACGCAGCATAGTACACATACTGGGGATGAGGCCCATACCTAGCCTGGTACGCCACTCTTGCCCTTTCGGTAAACTGCTACAAACTAAAAAGAGTAAGGTCCTAGACTAAGACCAGAGCCATGTAGTCCTCATGGTTGTACTGTAAGTCCTGGATGATCACTTAGAGACAAGTCCTTAGGGAGAGGAATCTAGAGCACCATAAAAACAGCCCAATGCTCTAGCCCCCTTGTTCCATGTTGCTAAAAAGCATCTTTTAATGTTTATTGCATATACCATTAGTCCAGTTACAAGATTATGGTGTTCAATTGAGCACTAGCATCATACTATCTAGTGCAATACCCTATAGGTAACAAGGCACAAGGTAACAAAGCACTAGGAAATCCTTAGTGGCAGTCAAGGTAGACACATGCAGTATGAAATAAATGATTAAAGGTGTATAGGACAACAAGGTTGATCCCATGCTATACTTGCCTTAAACTTAGATCCTTCTTCTAGTCGAAACCTTCAATGGAACTCCTTGATCAACACGTAAAGCTCACCGACTGGACATGATCATAAAGCACCACACAAGCATCCATGCAATCATACATGAAGCAAACAATAAAACTAAATTAGAATAGTACACCAAACATATGAAACAACAAGTAAAAAGGTTTTAAAGATGTTCTACACGTCGCAACGAACACACAGACACGAAAAGCATGCTAATCAGAACTACGGTTGTAAAGAAACGACTACAGGGTTTTATATTATAAAAGAAAAGATAAGACTATAAGCTTGATTTATGTTAATTAGGAAAAACTATGTGAGTAGCATTAATTTAGATTAAACAAATCATATTTATACTTAAAAACTGAGTTCAAGCTAATTATATTTTATTTATAAATATTTTGATATCATTTATGCCAATTCAACTTTAACTTGCAAATACAAACTAACATGTGAGAACATCTAATCAAATTTGATATGTGTGTTTAGAGTAAACATATTATAATTTAGAAACATATTTATGTTAGCAACTAGTCATGTTAAAACTTATTTGCAAAAGAGCATTGTATATAATTATGTAGCTTTTATTTATAAAAACTAGTTCATTGCAAATTAATCAAATTAATATTTAAGCATATATATAAAAGTCACTTGACATGAAAAACAACGACACTAGAATGTAGATCACATCGATACGAATCTAACGCAATTGGAACGACTCGAAACGGACTTAAAATGACTATACGACGACGATATTACGAACTGGTGGTAATTTCGTAATTAGCTCGTCTTCATCCTTTGGCCTCCCGTACAGCCACCACAAGGCCATGGCAATAGCAGCTGCCTAGGGGTGGGCTCAACTTGTTGTACAAAGGAGGGGATGGCTGGGTTGGGTAGCGCGGCGACGACGGCGACGACGAGAGAAGGAGGAGAAAATTTTAATTTACTACACGAGTGATTTCCCAAACTAGGGGCTCCTCTTACGGTAGTTTTGGTGTGTATTTCCCAATGGGTTGGTACATATTTAGAGGGAAAAAAACTCCCCACAACTACATCAACTAGCAATATATTACTAATTGATATTGCACCCTCCACATTTACTAATGGGCCTAAATAATCATTAAAGCCCATTAGTAAATAAATGCATGGGCCTTTAGGATTCATTAGGATTATTGCACATGGGCTTTGAGCATTGGAAAAAATGAGAGATTTATTATTTTCGGAATTAGTTAATTTTGTGGATAAAATAATTCTAGAAAAGTCTAGAATTATTATTTAAGCCACGAAAAATACTCAGAAAGCTATTCGGGGAAAATTCTCAGAGACATTATGGAACATGAGGAACCCAAATAAAGTATTTGGAGCCCATGATAAGATAATTTGGAGCATATAAAAATTAAATTATGCTCATAGACAAGTAGGAACAAGTTCTAGAAAAAGCTAGAAAATTTTTTGAGAAGTTTGTAAAGATTGATTGACGGACGAGGAATTAAAAGAAGTGATTTGTGTTACAAAGAAAAGATTTTGGGAAGCTCCGAATGAAAACTTGAGCCGAGAAACAAAGAATTTGATTGTAGAAAAAGATAAAGGCGTGCCGAAGAAGGAAAAATTGACCTACTAACGTATTTTAAAGACTTTGCTTACTCTCAACACACAAAGAAGCAACAAGCAAACATCACATCATCCAAAAGCTCGTCAAAATTAGAAAACTTTGAAAATTCATATTTTTCCTATAACTAAATTTGCGCTAGCTCAAACTAAACTTGGTAAATTTTATCCAAATATTAAAATAATTCATTTTATTTAGTGTTTTCTATGAACAATCCAAAATCAGAAATTTTGGGGTGTGACAAACTACCCCACTTAACAGGAATATCGTCCCGAGAATCGGAGAGACTAGGGAGAAAGATAAAGATCTTCACGCCTCCACACTTCCTTGATTCGGGATTCAGGAGAGGGAGGAATGAACTTTCATGATAAAGTGGATTTGGGAGTTGCACAGGATAGCAAGGAAGATAAAGGTCAACGATGCTTTGTAGAGGATGCTATCCCACTTAACAAGAGTTTTGCTAAACTCTGAATATTCCATACAAAGATCCTCGTGTTGGTGTAGCCTTCAGGGCCTTCCTTTGGATCATAAAGATAGGAATGACAAAGAAGGAACACACCAAACAAGACAAGCATGCATCACAACATCGAAACTACACGTGCTTCTATAGCAATGCTGGGCATCCTAAGGAGTGGATTATGGTGATAGGCCATCGCAAATTTGAATAAGGTGAGATCAGAAAACTTTAGTAAACCAAAGAAATAAAAATCAAGGAGATAAGAAGCAATAGCTCAAAGAAAGCTATAAGGAGAGAAGAAAATAGGACAAGGATAAGAAATAATCAATTCAACTAGTCAAGGAGATGAAAAAGTAGTTTTGTAGCAAATTCTAAACCTTAGAATGACCAGTTTCTACTAGGCTTGCGTCCTACAGTTAGCATTGCTCTGATACCACTTTATAGCCCTCGATTTTAAGAACAAAACTAGATATAAACCATATATGAGCCCAGGAAGTCAAATATCACATATAACTACAAATAAGGGTAATATCAATAGACAATACTCAATATATAGCGTACTTAGTATAAAGAATATAACCTTAGATAGCACACAGTGGAAAGACAACTCCGATCTTCGGATGAAGACTATAATTCCACAGGGACAACCGACTGGTTGATCACAAGCCTAATTCCTCCAAACTCTAGCAATCTGGTCCCATCCGGGATTTTTATCCAAATATTTGAAAAGTAAAGCAAGCGTAAGTACATGTCGTACTCAACAAATATAACATGGGGTTCATGTCGATGGAATATCGTCGGCAGTCCACCGAGGGGCACCCCGCGATGGTAGATTGATCGGTAGAGGAGCGTGTAATCGAGAACAAGAAGGCAACAGAGACACACGAGTTATACAGGTTCAGGCCATCGGTATGACGTAATACCTTACTCCTGTGGTCTGTTGATTTGCATTAGCTATCGTATGATTTGCCGTGAATTCGTAGGGGGTCCCTGCCCGCCTTATATGGTCCGAGGGGCAAGGTTACAAGTTGGTTAGATCTAAGAGATAACCGGAAAGTAATAACAGATTACAAGAAACATGGGATCGTATATATCCTATCAGATCTCATAACATCTTTAGGATATCCTCTCCGTGCCTTGCGGGGGTCGCCGAACAGAATCGTGCCCCGCAAGGCTCCTTCTTGCGGGCTGGACCACCCCTAGAGGCATAGCCCATGTGACCTGCCGTGGGTATCCGGGGTCGTACCCCCCACAGCTAGTCCCCGAGCGCCTTGTACCCGTTGCACAACGCCGTCTTGAGACTTTCCGAGCAGGTGCGATCCAAGACCGAGCTGTCCAAATCGTGGTCCGACCACCATAAGGAGTAGCCGATCAGTTGTGAGCAACTGCCGAGCAGTGTACAACATCGCCGAGCAGTGTGTTCTGAGCACGGCTTGTCATAAGGGTGTAAGGAGCTCAAGTCCAAAATTAAAAATTCCTGCATGGTAAAGTGAAGTGTGCCCACTTAGAATCCGAAAACAATGGTAAAGATACCTGGTTTATCCTTTGGATGCTCGGAGGCTTTCAGAAAAACAAACACATTCACCGCAAGGTGAAGTGTGCCCACTTAGTCCCCGAGCCTAACAGTAGGTGACGTAGTCACATGGTGCTAGGCTCAGAAATTAGTGAACCGTCCGAGCAGGTAGCCAGTCCCCGAGCGTAACCTCGAGACAAAAAACAAGCACATTCATCGCAAGGTGAAGTGTGCCCACTTAGTCCCCAAGCCTGATAGTAGGTGACGTAGTCACGTGGTGCCAAGCTCAGAAAGTAGTGAACCGTCCGAGCAGGTAGCCAGTCCCCGAGTTTCTGGCGTAGATATCGGATAAATCAAATTGCGGCGAGAAATTCGGAGTAATGGCCGTTCAGTATCAGTTACTAAGCCTCATTAGAATGCGGAGAATTCGGAGAAAGTGGCGGTGATAAATCAGCGGCATGGGCTACTATGACGCGATAGCCCAAGTTGCGGCCCATCAAGCCATTTTGGAGGAATCGATGTAGCGCTGATCGCGGGAACGGTTTCCCAAAAACCCTCAGAGTTAAGGCAGAGTGGGGGAACTGCTTTATAACCGCGCCGCCACTCATATCGCCTCCTACCTCCGTCAAACCACCCTGCTTCCTGCCTTCACAATCCCTGTGCTGCACCTTCCGCATCAATCGCGAGCATTCCCCTTCAACCCTAGGACCAAACCATAGGAGATGGCGCCGAAAAAAGGAGCCGTAAAGCCGAAGAAAGTGGCCACCGGAGGTAGCCGCGACGAGGAGTGGGTGCCGTCGAGGACGTCGGTGGCTGATCTCGATAAGATGGTGGCGGCGGGTGTTATCCCCGACCGTCTTACTGCTGGATGGCGGCCAGCTAGCGGTGAGCCCTTCCCGACACCACATACTGACGAGGCTGTAGTATTTGAGGATTATTTCTGGCGAGGGTTAGGGTTTCCTATCCACCCCTTTCTGAGGGATCTTATGGAGTTTTGGGCGATTAGCCTCTGTAATCTGCACCCCAACACCATTCTGCATGTTTCTATCTTCATCCATTTCTACGAGGCATTTCTCGGTGTTCTGCCGCACTTCAACCTCTTCAGGCACTTGTTCTGTCTAAAGAAGAAGGGGGGCAGCGGTTCAAAGGTGGTCGGCGGTGTGTACCTACAGCTCAGGGATGGGATGGCCAGCGAGTATATCAACGTTCCGCTGAATACCTCCCTGAAAGGTTGGAACTCTAGATGGTTCTATATCAAACAGAGTCACCCATTGATTCGATGCGACGTGCACTACATCCCGGTTAACCACAGTAACTGGTCAGAGAGACCCAACAACGCTGAAATGGAGCAGGTAATGGAACTTCTAGAATTGAGTAAAGGCTTGGAGCTTAGGGGTGAACTGGTTGCAGCTAGTTTCATAGTTCGGCGCATCCAACCCTGCAAAGAGAGGGCCCACCCGGCGTTCGACTTTAAAGGTGACAACGACGGTACCCGTGAAAGCACAGACCGCCTGTCGAAGAAAGAAGTGATGGACCGTGCCATGGATCTGTTTTCTTCAAATGTCTCATTCAGCTGGCCTAAAGGGACGAAGGCTTTCAACTGCACCAACCCGCCTCCTCAGGTAACCATTTCGCTTCGCGTCTATCATGCAATAATTGCCGAGCATAGTACTGACTCACTTATGAAAAGATTCATTCGCAGGATAGGTCAATATACTTTTCAAACGTACCGAGAGCCGATTGGCCAAAAGGAGTAGATCCTCGGCGGCCACTGCAGCATGAAGAAGGTGAGCTGAGCTCCTCGTCGGAAAGTCCATCCCCAGTGTCAGAGAAGGTCTGCGGGAAGAGACCGGCAGTAGACGAGCCGGCCCAAAAAAGGAGAAAAACCGCCAGCTCTCATGCACACAAACCAGGAGGCATCTCTCTTGGAGAGGACCGAGCAGTTCGGCCGCCACGAACTGCTGTGCTGGAGTGGTCGGACGATGACGAAGACCAGTCAGCACCTCCGCCGAGCACGACGAAGGCGCCGGCGGATAGTGTCGCTCCCAAGCATCGAGCAGGGGAAAGTTATGGTCGGGCAACGGCGGACGCCCCGTCGATGCAAAGTACTGAAGCCCCCGAACAACGCACGGAAGGTGTGGCCGCCGAGCACCAAGAAGAGCGGCAGCCCGCTGCGGAGGCGCAGGAGTCCTCCCACAAGGTCGACCAAGCAGCCGCGCCTGGGGGGTCAGGCAGGCACCGCCGATTCAAGAAAATCAATCGGAAGACCAAACCGTGAGTATATTTGCCTTGGAGTAATTATATTGTTCTTTGATTTCACCTTGTTACTGAGAAGCCGATATGATGCGGTGCGACGCCAAGGCCCGTGACCTCAGAAGAAAAGATGACGACTGCCCCTGTCTAGGAGTCCCCGAGTGTTCGGCGAGCAGAGGATGAGCCAGCCGTCGCTCCTAGTAGACCTGGCGATGGTGAATCATTGGCGCACATGATGGGCGAGTCGGCGACCGCAACCGCGGCTACGACCGAAAAGGTCGTTACCATGGAAACGGAAATTGCGGTTGCTGTTGATGCGCCGGAGGTTACAGACGCCACCCCATCAACTGCTGAGGAGCAAACGTCGTCCCCCGCAGGGGCGCCAGGAGTGGTCGGAGCGGCGGTCCGACCACGGAGCCCCCCGAAGGTGCCTCAAGCGACGATGGATGAGGACGAGGTCGTGGAGATCGAGCGCACCGCGCCTGAGCCCCAGTCCGTCTGGATTCTCCGGAAACGCGGAGAAGAGGTGGTAGTCGTCGAAGAAGAAAACACCACCAGAGAGATAAAGAGGTTGAAATCCGCCGTCGCCGGAGTTATGACTCAAATCATGGTGAGTGCCACGCCAATAACACCGATAAATGTTGTCGGAAGATCAAGGTTTATCTTTTGCACTGTTAACCCGCAGGGGATAGCTCGGACAGCTGAACAACGGCATCAATTGATAAAGAGGATGGAGCCCTCGCCGAGGAAAATAAGATACTCCGGGAGGCTTTAAGTCTTTCAGAAAAAAGTATTCAAAGGGCCCATCGGGAGCGGGACCTTGCGGAGTCGAATTCGCAGGACCTTGAACATCAAAATGGGGTTCTGTCCGAGCGACTAACGGCGTCGTCCGAGCAACTGAAGAGGACATCCGAGGAGCTGGCAATTGCATCCGAGGAACTTAAGAAGATGTCCGAGCAGTTGAGCAAGAAGAACGTAGAACTCGATAGTAAAACTGAACAGCTCGACCGGAAGTGCCAGCAGTTGGAGGATGCATCCAAGCTGAAATCGGGTATTCTTTTTCACATAATGTGCTTTGCAGTAAGTCGCCGTATTGTTTTTTTGTCTTATCTTTTTGTGCTGGCAGAGCAAGATGCAGAACTCAACCAGCTTCGCCAGACCGTCGAACAAATCCGACAAGAGAAAACGAAGGAGTCGAGTCGAGCGGACAAACTGGCCAAAGAACTGAAAGGTAGGCTTACCCTGATTGGAAGTGACGCCGTAATTCTTTTTTTTTTGCCGTGACGAACCATTGTAGTTCTTGCAGATTATCGATATAAAACCAAGGCACAGTTCGATGTGCTAGTGCAAGAGGCCAAAGTCCAGAAGGACAACTTCAACACTATAACTGCCGCAATAAAACCAGTGCTGGACTGCGTCGACGTTGAACCGGCGCCCCGTCCTGATGGTAGGTAGCAAGGGCCAGACACCATCGTGCAGAGATGCAAGGCGGCGTGGGAAAACTTCAAAAACTTCAACCGCGACGCCGTTTTGACCGCCGCTACTCATGCCCTTGCGGTTGTTCGGTCCCATTATCCGTCCGTCGACATCCAGTCGTTAGGCGGTGGGTTTGCCGATGGGCTGAGCGACGCGCAGACCCAGCAGCTGGAGGATGATGTTGAGGATGTGGTGAAAGTGCTTGTCGGCGAGATAGACTTGTTTGGCGAAACCGAAGCTGTTGGCGAAGCTTAAAGAGCTGCTCGGATGTTACCTCCTGTATTACATGATTTATCTGGCTAAGAAGAATCTGTGTATTATGGACCCAATGCTCTTTTTCCCAATATAAGCTGTGTTTGATCTTTTAGTTTTCACTGAACTAAATGCCTTAGTTAGGTCATGATCTGTAACGCATAACGCGGAGCCCATGCGTATGTTGGAGAAATAGGCGTTGTCATAAGATCGTGTCCTGCCGGCCAACATGCCGAGCACCGAGCTCATGGTGCGTTTGGTGGGGTGTTAGAGCCTTGTTGCCCTCTAGAATTGCTATTGCGAAAAAACGTTCTGCCCAGCAGCCAACGTGAATAACGTGGCTAGGGAAATGGCTCAAACGGCGTCCGAGCGATTAATTCATAACTGAAATCTAGGCCTTGACTAGCCCATAGTCCATAACGTTGAGGGCGGAGGCGCTGACACGTGTAGGATGAATAGGCATGGCCAAGGAACCGCAGCCGACCAACCGTAATGCAGAGGGCGGAGCCCCTAGGCACGTGTAGGATGTAGTCGGGGACTGGGTCGTTTCCATAGATAACAGAAGGAAAAAAGGTGTGTTGTTTGACGATCGGCGGGCTATGTTGCGATTTCTTGAAAGTGCAACACCGTCGTTGTTTTTGTAGGAAAACCTATGCGTCCTAGAGGAAGCATGGTAGGCGATTTTTGGAAAAAATCGTGTTCGGTGATTGGGAGTTAATGTGCTCGGCGATTTGGAGAAAACATGCTCGGCGATTTGGAGGAATCGTGCTCGGCGATTTGGAGGAATCGTGCTCGGCGATTTGGAGAAATCATGCTCGGCGATTTGGAGGAATCGTGCTCGGCGATTTGGAGGAATCGTGCTCGGTGATTTGGAGGAATCATGCTCGGCGATTTGGAGGAATCGTGCTCGGTGATTTGGAGGAATCGTGCTCGGCGATTTGGAGGAATCGTGCTCGGTGATTTGGAGGAATCGTGCTCGGCGATTTGGAGGAAACGTTCTCGGCGATTTGGAGGAATCAGTCGTGCGTATTGGAGGCCATCGCGGTGTGGCTTACATTTTGCTAACGGTAGTTGAAGCTTATGATGAAGGAAAAATGTAGACAAATTATGGAGACCAGAACTTTATTAATATTAAAGTGAAGAATACATATCTATGTTATTTCATGGGAAGAAACGTATAAGGTGCTCTATGTGCCAGGAGTTGGGAACATCGAGTCCATCTAGGTCGCATAAACGATAAGACCCTGGTCGAGTGACACCTTTTATGATGTAAGGGCCCTCCCATGGTGAAGACAGCTTGTGAAGCCCTTCGGTTTTTTGTTTCCGACGTAAGACGAGGTCGCCGATCGCGAATGAACGACCTTTGACGTTACGGTTGTAATATCTCCGCAGACCTTCGAGGTACTTGGTTGTGCGAACGCAAGTAATCAGACGTTCTTCCTCGGCCCGATCAATGTCTTCTGTCTGAACAGCTGTGGCTTGGTCTTTGTCATAGTTTTCTACTCTGGGTGCTCGGAATGCAATATCCACTGGAAGTATGGCCTCTGAGCCGTAGACCATAAAATATGGAGATACGCCGGTACTGCGACTAGCTTGAGTGCGCAGTCCCCAGACCACAGCTGGTAGTTCTTTGAGCCATCTGCCTGGGTGCTTCTCTTCTTTCTGATAGAGCCTTTTCTTGAGGGCGTCGAGGATCATACCGTTAGCTCGCTCGACCTGACCGTTAGCTCTAGGGTGAGCAACGGAAACGTATTTAACAAAAATGCACCTGTCCTCGCAGAAGTCCCAAAAATGATGGCCGGTAAAAGTTGTCCCGAGGTCGGTGATGATGCTGTTCGGGAGACCGAATCTGTGTACGATGTCCTCAAAGAGCTCGACTGCTTTTTTAGCAGTAGCTGCGACGAGTGGTTTGTATTCGATCCACTTGGAGAACTTATCGATGGCGACGTACACGTACCGGAAACCTCCTGGCGCAGGTTTGAAAGGCCCGATCATATCTAGTCCCCAGCATGCGAATGGCCAGGAAGCTGGAATGGTTTGTAATTCTTGTGCTGGCACATGTATTTGCTTGGCAAAAAATTGACATCCCTCACATCTTCGGACGAGATCTTCTGCATCAGTAATGGCCGTGGGCTAGTAGAAACCTTCTCGGAAAGCTTTGCCGACCAGTGTTCTCGAAGCCGCATGATTGCCACAGGAGCCAAAGTGAATTTCAGATAATAGCTTCACACCGTCGTCTTGGATGATGCATTTCTACAGTATCCCCTCCTTGGCACTTTTCCTCATCAGGCTACCGTCTACCAACACGTAGTGCTTACTTCGGCGAATTAGTCGTTCGGTTTCGATTTTGTTGGCGGGTACTTCGCCGTTGGAGAGGTACTTGATGAACTGTTCCCTCCAATCGGCGAGCTGCGAAGGTATCATGAGCACCAACTGCTCGGCAGGGGGTACTTCTACAACTTCCTTGTCTTCCTTAATGGATGGTGTCAAGAGGTCCTGAACAAAGATCCCCGCCGAAGCCGTGGTATGAGAAGATCCTATCTTCGATAGTTGGTCGGCTATTTGGTTTTGATCCCGTACCACGTGGTGGTACTCAATGCCGTAGAATTTTCCTTCCAGCTTCCTGATTTCGGCGCAGTAAGCGTCCATCTTCTCACTGGAACAGGACCAATCTTTATTGAGTTGATTGATAACCAGCGCGGAATCCCCGTATACCATAAGGCGTTTGACGCTGAGCTCGACGGCTATACGGAGGTCGTGGAGACATGCTTCGTATTCCGCGGCGTTGTTAGAGACCGGGAAGTGTATGCGAAGAACGTATCGGAGTTTATCCTTTGTCGGTGTGATGAACAGAATGCCCGCACCAGCTCCATTAACATTAAGGGCGCCGTCGAAGTACATCACCCAGTGCTCGGGGCAAGTGGCGGCGACGGGTTATTGGATTTCGGTCCACTCAGCGATGAAATCGGCGAGCGCTTGTGACTTTATGGTCGGCCTGCTTCTGAAGTCAATGGAGTAGGTGCCGAGCTCAACAGCCCACTTGATGATACGACCGTTGGCCTCTTTATTTCGGAGAATGTCTCCCAGAGGGAACTCGGTGACCACGGCAATCTTGTAGTATTCGAAGTAATGTCGGAGCTTGCGTGAGGTGATTAAGATTGCATATAACAGCTTTTGCACCTGAGGATAGCGAGTTTTGTGCTCATTAAGTACCTCGCTGATGAAATAGACCGGACGCTGTACCTTGTAGGCGTGTCTAGTTTCCTCACGTTCGACGACAATAGCCGTACTGACAACTCGAGAAGTGGCGGCGATGTAAACCAGCAGAGTTTCATCTGGTCGTGGCGCTGTCATGATTGGAGGATTTGTTAAAAACAATTTGAGCTGCTCGAAAGCTGTGTCTGCCTCCTCCGACCAAGAAAAAAGCTCGGAGGCCTTGAGAAGCTTGAAGAAAGGCAACCCTTTTTCACCGAGGCGCTAGATAAATCGGCTTAATGCAGCCATGCAGCCTATGAGCTTCTGTATATACTTGACGCACGTCGGCCGTTTCATGTTGGTGATGGCGGAGACTTTGTCGGGGTTTGGTTCGATGCCCCGAGCGCTGACGATGTAGCCGAGCAGGATACCGGATGGAACTCCAAAGATGCACTTTGAAGGGTTCAACTTCCATCGGTATTTGCTTAGGTTGGAGAAAGTTTCTTCAAGGTCGGAGATAAGATTGTCGGCGGTTCTAGTCTTGACGACCACGTCGTCGATGTAGGCTTCGACGTTGCGGCCGATCTGTTGGTCGAGGCACGTCTGGATAGCCCTCTGGTAGGTCGCGCCGGCGTTCTTTAGTCCGAAGGACATAGTGGTGTAACAATATGCACCGAAAGGCGTAATGAACGATGTTTTAGCCTGGTCTTCCTCCTTGAGGGAGATCTGATGGTAGCCTGAGTAACAGTCGAGAAAGGAGAGCAACTCGTAGCCGGTGGTGGAGTTGACAACCTCGTCTATCCGAGGCAAGCCGAAGGGGTCTTTAGGGCAGTGTTTGTTAAGATCAGTATAATCAACACACATTCTCCATTCTTTATTCTTTTTCTTAACAAGAACAGGATTAGCTAACCAATCTGGATGATACACTTCTTTTATGAATCCGGCAGCTAAAAGCCATTTTATTTCTACCCTAATTGCCTCCTTTTTGTCCGGCGTGAATCGTCGAAGTTTCTGCTTGATCGGCTTAGCGGTCGGCGAGACATTCAAGGAGTGCTCGATCTTCTCCCGTGGTACCCCCAGCATGTCTGTAGGTTTCCAAGCAAACACATCGGCGTTGGCACGTAGGAAGGAGACGAGCGCGCTTTCCTATTTGGGGTCAAGGTGAGCCCCAATTTTCACCGTCTTGGAAGGGTCGTCGAGGCCGAGGCCGATCTCCTTGACTTCCTTGGACTTGGCGGAGGCCCGGGGAGGCTCTGGGATCTCCATGTCGTGTGTAGATGCGGTCTTGGCTTCGGCGACCACGCTGGCCATCTAGATGGAGAGGTCGGTGGCTTCAGCTAGGGCAAGACTTTCTGTCTCGCAGGCATAGGTGACGGAGAGGTTGGCTCGCAGAGACAGGACTCCAGCAGGCGAAGGCATCTTCAACACCAAATACGCATAGTGTGGAACGGCCATGAACTTGGTCAGAGCCGGGCGCCCTAGTATGGCGTGGTAGGCAGTGTCGAAGTCGGCGACATAAAAGTTGATATGTTCCACTCTATAGTTGGTTGTCGTGCCGAACTGTACTGGTAGGGTAATTTCCCCCAGTGGTCTGGATGCCCTGCCGAGCACCACACCCCAAAAGGAGGAGTCTAAAGGCGTGAGGTCTGTTGTCCTGAGTCCGAGCTCCCTTAGGGCCCCGACGAAGAGTAGATTCAAAGCGCTCCCACCGTCGACGAGGACTTTCCTGAAGAGCACCTTCTGAATAGTCATGTCAAGGACGAGAGGAAAACGCCCTGTGTAGGGTATGTCTACCCACTGGTTGGCCCTGCTGAAGGTGATGGAGATTTCAGACCACGGGCGATAGCTGGGGTTGGCGGTAGTTTCTTCTGAAGCTATGGCGAGCACTCGTCGGGCGGCGAGCTTCCATTCCCTTCTGCTTTCGTTGGAGGCGAGACCCCCGAAGATGGTGGCGACCACCTTGTTGTGGTCCTGGAAGGCGTTATTATTATCCCCTGGTGGTCGGCGTCCTCCGTTCCCGCCATTGTCGTTGTTGTACTTTTTCTCCTAGAATTCCTTAGCCAAACCAAGGCAATCTTTCATCTTGTGTTTGGCGTTCTTGTGCAGGGGGCACGAACCGTCCAGAATCTTTTTGTACTACTCATCGTTGTTATGCTTTGCACGTGGCTCATTGACGTTGGCGACAAAGTGATCTGGTCGGCGGCGGCGATTCTGACCAGGTTTGAATCCATCTGGCCGATCACGTCCGCTGTCCCGGTGGAAACTACGGTCGTCGTAGCGGCAATCGTTGTACTGTCGGTTGTTGTTGCGGTCGTCGTGGCGGTGAACGTTGTGCTGTCGGTCGTCATTGCGGTCGTCATGGCGGTGAGACGGGCGATTAGTGCCCGTGTCTTCATTAAAACGCACCTCCGCTTCCTCGGCGTCGGCGTACTGATTGGCTGTTGTGATCATCTCGCTGATACCGGTGGGTGGCTTTCTATTGAACTTAGAACGGAGTTCTCGGTGATGAAGTCCTCGGACGAAGGCGGTGATGACTTCGGCCTCCGTGATGTTGGGAATAGAATTCCTCATCTCGGAGAAACGTCTGATGGCTTTTGGTTGATGCGGTTGAGGTCGTGCTTGGTGCCTGGCCGCCTGCATGTGGCCATGTAGTTGTCGGTGAAGACTCTCTTCAGATCTTCCCAAGAGCCGATGGAGTCCGGGGTGAGGCTTGTGAACCAGCTCATGGCGGCTGGCGTGAGCATGACAGGGAGATAGTTTGCCATGACGTTGGTGTCTCCCCCGGTGGCTCGAACGGCGGTGGCGTAAGCCTGCAACCACTGAGTTGGGTTCATCCTTCCTTCATAGGGCTCGACTCCAGTGATTTTGAAACCACGAGGCCACTGGAGCGTTCGGAGTGCCCTGGTGAATGCAGGGGGCCCTTCCGGGCTGTCAGGACCAACATCGGCGGTGTTGCCGGCGACGATCGGCTCTAGAGCTGCATTCGGGTTGCCGTATTCCTGCTCGTACTCTTGGCGACGTCGTACTTCATCTTCATGGTGCCCGAAACGTCGTTGGTCGATACGCCGTCGTCCGTCCTGAAGATTGCTGAGGTGCACTCGGGCGTCCTGTTCGACCTCTTGGTCGTGCTGGCGATGATGCTCAGCACGGTGGCCTCCAACTCCCCCCTGGGGAGGTGGTGACTGGTCGGCGAAGCGGCTTTGACTGGGGCGGCAATTGGATCTAGGATCAACTGATCGGCGGATCGCGCTTGTGGAGCACGAAAGTCTCTGAACTTCTCGGATCTCGTTAACTTGACAGTGTGCCGCTTTAAGCATGGCGGCGACCTTGGCGAGCTCGGGCGTCTGCGGGAGGTGAGCGAGTTCGTTGGCGGCCACGGCCAAATTAGCGCTCGGAGTCTTGAAAATGTCGTGGCCATCAACGCGGAGGAATTCTTCGTTGAGGTTGCGATGAAGGGGCCTTCCTTGTGAATCGATCTGGTTATCATGAGCGGCCTCGGCCATCGCGATGGCCCATTCGTTATCACGTCGTTGCGCGCGGTTGGCGTTCCTGTTTTCACGGGCGGCGCGTTCCTCGTCTGTTTCGCCATTCTGGGGGGCTGTCGACACTGACGTTGAAAATCGCGCCACCCCGGAAAAGCAGGAGAGGAGATTGCTTGGTGAAGGTCTTGGCGAAGGGCTCGGTGGATCCTTGAGATTCGGAGTCCAGATTTTCCTCGAGGATAGTTTGGAGGGATGCTCCGAGATCCCGGCCGGCGTGCAGCATGTTGACGGTTGGTGGAAATTGGTCGGGGAGCTGGTCAGCGAATTTGCCCCTCAGGGCATCCTGATATGTAGTTGCGGTGTTGGCGAGCCCGAAAGGCAGGGCGGCGGGCCCTAGAGTCTGCCGAGCATTGATCGTTGACAGATCGGGATCGGAGGGTGCTCGGTGCTGAACAAGGGTGTCCAGAGCCGACTCAGCAATGGAGAGGCAATCGGCGAGTTTCAGGCCGACCTGATCGATAGATTCGATCAGATCATCGTTGTTGACATGCCTCCTCTGGTAGCAGGGAAGCGAGCGGTGGGTGGCTGATGGAGCCGACCTCGGAAGTGGTTCCAAGATTGGATCTGCAGTTGTGGATGCGAGGGTGGTCAGTGCAGAGCCGATCTGCACCGACTCGAGAAGCTCTCCAACTCCGTCGGCGTTGATGACCCACGTGATGGATCCGACCGTGAAGATCTGGCCGGGCTACGGGAGGGACGAAGAGCCTGCGGAAAAAACCATCTTGTTCGACAAGGAAACAGCACGCACACCCCTACCTGGCGTGCCAACTGTCGACGGAATATCATCGGCAGTCCACCGAGGGGCACCCCGCGATGGTAGATTGATCGGTAGAGGAGCGTGTAATCGAGAACAAGAAGGCAACAGAGACACACGAGTTATACAGGTTCAGGCCATCGGTACGACGTAATACCTTACTCCTGTGGTCTGTTGATTTGCATTAGCTATCATATGATTTGCCGTGAATTCGTAGGGGGTCCCTGCCTGCCTTATATGGTCCGGGGGGCAAGGTTACAAGTCGGTTAGATCTAAGAGATAACCGGAAAGTAATAACAGATTACAAGAAACATGGGATCATATATATCCTATCAGATCTCGTAACATCTTTAGGATATCCTCTCCGTGCCTTGCGGGGGTCGCCGAACAGAATCGTGCCCCACAAGGCTCCTTCTTGCGGGCTAGACCGCCCCTGGAGGCATAGCCCATGTGACCTACCGTGGGTATCCGGGGTTGTACCCGCCACAGTTCATGAGGCTCAAAAGGCTGACACTGGTTCAACCGCGATTAGGTTTTAATGAGTCATGGTTTTAGCAATTGAGTAGCAACAAGTCTATCCACAAGCCCATAAACACATGATCAGGTAAACATGAATAATGAATAGCATAAACAATTAACCATTTGTGAGCGTCTTCATCATCCATATTATTAGTGTTCATCATCTATTTTGTAAGGGTTCCAAGGCCGCTCGTGACCCTAAGCACGGCTGATATACCAGTTTTACACTCTACAGAGGTTGTACACTTTCACCATGAGTCATGATACCCATATGCCCGGGTCTACAACTCCCAAAACACTTCCAAGGTGAGCAGGCAGGGTACACTACGAAGCTTTTCCCTAGTCATTCTAATAAGGAGCAGCCGGTAAGGATTCCATGTCCTAAGTGTTATGGAGTCATCTCCAGAAGTGGCACTTATACACGCAGCATAGTACACACACTAGGGATGAGGCCCATACCTAGCCTGGTACGCCCCTCTTGCCCTTTCGGTAAACTACTACAAACTAGAAAGAGTAAGGTCCTAGACTAAGACCAGAGCCATGTAGTCCTCATGGTTGTACTGTAAGTCCTGGAAGATCACTTAGAGACAAGTCCATAGGGAGAGGAATCTAGAGCACCATAAAAACAGCCCAATGCTCTAGCCCTCTTGTTCCATGTTGCTAAAAAGTATCTTTTAATGTTTATTGCATATACCATTAGTCCAGTTACAAGATAATGGTGTTCAATTGAGCACTAGCATCATACTATCTAGTGCAATACCCTATAGGTAACAAGGCACAAGGTAACAAAGCACTAGGAAATCCTTAGTGGCAGTCAAGGTAGACACATGCAGTGTGAAATAAATGATTAAAGGTGTATAGGACAACAAGGTTGATCCCATGCTATACTTGCCTTAAACTTAGATCCTTCTTCTAGTCGAAACCTTCAATGGAACTCCTTGATCAACACGTAAAGCTCACCGACTAGACATGATCATAAAGCACCACACAAGCATCCATGCAATCATACATGAAGCAAACAATAAAACTAAATTAGAACAGTACACCAAACATATGAAACAGCAAGTAAAAAGGTTTTAAAGATGTTCTACACGTCGCAATGAACACACAGACACGAAAAGCATGCTAATCAGAACTACGGTTGTAAAGAAACGACTACAGGGTTTTATATTATAAAAGAAAAAATGATAAGACTATAAGCTTGATTTATGTTAATTAGGAAAAACTATGTGAGTAGCATTAATTTAGATTATACAAATCATATTTATACTTAAAAACTGAGTTCAAGCTAATTATATTTTATTTATAAATATTTTGATATCATTTATGCCAATTCAACTTTAACTTGCAAATACAAACTGACATGTGAGAACATCTAATCAAATTTGATATGTGTGTTTAGAGTAAACATATTATAATTTAGAAACATATTTATGTTAGCAACTAGTCATGTTAAAACTTATTTGCAAAAGAGCATTGTATATAATTATGTAGCTTTTATTTATAAAAACTAGTTCATTGCAAATTAATCAAATTAATATTTAAGCATATATATAAAAGTCACTTGACATGAAAAACAACGACACTAGAATGTAGATCACATCGATACGAATCTAACACAATTGGAACGACTCGAAACGGACTTAAAACGACTATACGACGACGATATTACGAACTGGTGGTAATTTCGTAATTAGCTCATCTTCATCCTTTGGCCTCCCGTACAGCCACCACAAGGCCATGGCAATAGCAGCTGCCTAGGAGTGGGCTCAACTTGTTGTACAAAGGAGGGGATGGCTGGGTTGGGTAGCGCGGCGGCGACGGCGGCGACGAGAGAAGGAGGAGAAAATTTTAATTTACTACACGAGTGATTTCCCAAACTAGGGGCTGCCCTTACGGTAGTTTTGGTGTGTATTTCCCAATGGGTTGGTACATATTTAGAGGAAAAAAAAACTCCCCACATCTACATCAACTAGCAATATATTACTAATTGATATTGCACCCTCCACATTTACTAATGGGCCTAAATAATCATTAAAGCCCATTAGTAAATAAATGCATGGGCCTTTAGGATTTATTAGGATTATTGCACATGGGCTTTGAGCGTTGGAAAAAATGAGAGATTTATTATTTTCGGAATTAGTTAATTTCGTGGATAAAATAATTCTAGAAAAGTCTAGAATTATTATTTAAGCCGCGAAAAATACTCAGAAAGCTATTCGGGGAAAATTCTCAGAGACATTATGGAACATGAGGAACCCAAATAAAGTATTTGGAGCCCATGATAAGATAATTTGGAGCATATAAAAATTAAATTATGCTCATAGACAAGTAGGAACAAGTTCTAGAAAAAGCTAGAAAATTTTTTGAGAAGTTTGTAAAGATTGATTGACGGACGAGGAATTAAAAGAAGTGATTTGTGTTACAAAGAAAAGATTTTGGCAAGCTCCGAACGAAAACTTGAGCCGAGAAACAAAGAATTTGATTGTAGAAAAAGATAAAGGCGTGCCGAAGAAGGAAAAATTGACCTACTAACGTATTTTAAAGACTTTGCTCACTCTCAACACACAAAGAAGCAACAAGCAAACATCACATCATCCAAAAGCCCGTCAAAATTAGAAAACTTTGAAAATTCATATTTTTCCTATAACTAAATTTGCGCTAGCTCAAACTAAACTTGGTAAATTTTATCCAAATATTAAAATAATTCATTTTATTTAGTGTTTTCTATGAACAATCCAAAATCAGAAATTTTGGGGTGTGACAAACTACCCCACTTAACAGGAATATCATCCCAAGAATCGGAGAGACTAGGGAGAAAGATAAAGATCTTCACGCCTCCACACTTCCTTGATTCGGGATTCAGGAGAGGACGGAATGAACTTGCATGATAAAGTGGATTTGGGAGTTGCACAGGATAGCAAGGAAGATAAAGGTCAACGATGCTTTGTAGAGGATGCTACCCCACTTAACAAGAGTTTTGCTAAACTCTGAATATTCCATACAAAGATCCTCGTGTTGGTGTAGCCTTCAGGGCCTTCCTTTGGATCATAAAGACAGGGATGACAAAGAAGCAACACACCAAACAAGACAAGCATGCATCACAACATCGAAACTACACGTGCTTCTATAGCAATGCTGGGCATCCTAAGGAGTGGATTATGGTGATAGGCCATCGCAAATTTGAATAAGGTGAGATCAGAAAACTTTAGTAAACCAAAGAAATAAAAATCAAGGAGATAAGAAGCAATAGCTCAAAGAAAGCTATCAAGGAGAGAAGAAAATAGGACAAGGATAAGAAATAATCAATTCAACTAGTCAAGGAGATGAAAAAGTAGTTTTGTAGCAAATTCTAAACCTTAGAATGACCAGTTTCTACTAGGCTTGCGTCCTACAGTCAGCATTGCTCTGATACCACTTTATAGCCCTCGGTTTTAAGAACAAAACTAGATACAAACCATATATGAGCCCAGGAAGTCAAATCTCACATATAGCTACAAATAAGGGTAATATCAATAGACAATGCTCAATATATAGCGTACTTAGTATAAAGAATATAACCTTAGATAGCACACAGCGGAAAGACAACTCCTATCTTCGGATGAAGACTATAATTCCACCGGGACAACCGACTGGTTGATCACAAGCTTAATTCCTCCAAACTCTAGCAATCTGGTCCCATCCGAGATTTTTATCCAAATATTTAAAAAGTAAAGCAAGCGTAAGTACATGTCGTACTCAACAATTATAACATGGGGTTCATGAGGCTCAAAAGGCTAACACTGGTTCAACTACGATTAGCTTTTAATGAGTCATGGTTTTAGCAATTGAGTAGCAACAAGTCTATCCACAAGCCCATAAACACATGATCAGGTAAACATGAATAAGAATAGCATAAACAATTAACCATTAGTGAGCGTCTTCATCATCCATATTATTAGTGTTCATCATCTATTTTGTAAGGGTTCCAAGGCCGCTCGTGACCCTAAGCACGGCTGATATACCAGTTTTACACTCAACAGAGGTTGTACACTTTCACCATGAATCGTGATACCCATATGCCCGGGTCTACAACTCCCAAAACACTTCCAAGGTGAGCAAGTGTAAGTACATGTCATACTCATTAAATATTACATGGGGTTTATGAGGCTCAAAAGGCTGACACTGGTTCAACTGTGATTAGCTTTTAATGAGTCATGGTTTTAGCAATTGAGTAGCAACAAGTCTATCCACAAGCCCATAAACACATGATCAGGTAAACATGAATAACGAATAGCGTAAACAATTAACCATTAGTGAGCATCTTCATCATCCATATTATTAGTGTTCATCATCTATTCCGTAAGGGTTCCAAGGCCGCTCGTGACCGTGAGCATGGCTGATATACCAGTTTTACACTCTACAGAGGTTGTACACTTTCACCATGAGTCATGATACCCATATGCCCGGGTCTGCAACTCCCAAAACACTTCCAAGGTGTGCAGGCAGGGTACACTACGAAGCTTTTCCCCGGTCATTCTAATAAGGAGCAGCCGCTAAGGATTCCATGTCCCAAGTGTTATGGAGTCATCTCTAGAAGTGGCACTTATACACGTAGCATAGTACACACCCTGGGGATGAGGCCCATACCTAGCCTGGTATGCCCCTCTTGCCCTTTTGGTAAACTGCTACAAACTAGAAAGAGTAAGGTCCTAGACTAAGACCAGAGCCATGTAGTCCTCATGGTCGTACTGTAAGTCCTAGATGATCACTTACAGATAAGTCCTTAGGGAGAGGAATCTAGAGCACCATAAAAAAAAGCCCAATGCTCTAGCCCCCTTGTTCCATGTTGCTAAAAAGCATCTTTTAATGTTTATTGCATATACCATTAGTCCAGTTACAAGATTATGGTCTTCAATTGAGCACTAGCATCATACTATCTAGTGCAATACCCCATAGGTAACAAGGCACAAGGTAACAAAGCACTAGGAAATCCTTAGTGGCAGTTAAGGTAGACACATGCAGTATGAAATAAATGATTAAAGGTGTATAGGACAACAAGGATGATCCCATGCTATACTTGTCTTAAACTTATATCCTTCTTTAGTCCAAACCTTCAATGGAACTGCTTGATCAACACATAAAGCTCACCGACTGGACATTATCATAAAGCACCACACAAGCATCCATGCAATCATACATGAAGTAAACAATAAAACTAAATTAGAATAGTACACCAAACATATGAAACATCAAGTAAAAAGGTTTTAAAGATGTTCCACACGTCGCAACGAACACACAGACACGAAAAACATGCTAATCGGAACTACGGTTGCAATTATATTATAAAAGAAAAGATAAGACTATAAGCTTGATTTATGTTAATTAGGAAAAACTATGTGAGTAGCATTAATTTAGATTAAACAAATCATATTTATACTTAAAAACTGAGTTGAAGCTAATTATATTTTATTTATAAATATTTTGATATCATTTATGCCAATTTAACTTTAACTTGCAAATACAAACTGACATGTGAGAACATCTAATCAAATTTTATATGTGTGTTTAGACTAAACATATTATAATTTAGAAACATATTTATGTTAGCAACTAGTCATGTTAAAACTTATTTGCAAAAGAGCATTGTATATAATTATGTTGCTTTTCTTTATAAAAACTAGTTGCATGCATATTAATCAAATTAATATTTAAGCATATATATAAAGGTCACTTGGCATGAAAAACAACGACACTAGCTTGTAGATCACATTGATATGAATCTAACGCAATTGGAATGACTAAAAACGGACTTAAAACGACTATACGACGACAATATTACGAACTGGTGGTAATTTCATAATTACCTCGTCTTCATTCTTTGGCCTCCCATACAGCCACCACACGGCCATGGCAATAACAGCTACGTAGGGGTGGCTCAACTTGTTGCATGAAGGAGAGGATGGCTGGATGGGCAGCGCGGCGGCGATGGCGATGGCGAGAGAAGGATAAAATTTTAATTTACTACACGAGAGATTTCCTAAACTAGGGGCTCCCCTTACGGTAGTTTTGGTGTGCATTGCCTAAGGGGTTGGTACATATTTAGAGGGAGAAAAACTCCCCACATCTACATCGACTAGCAATATATTACTAATTGATATTGCACCCTCCATATTTACTAATGGGCCTAAATAATCATTAAAGCCCATTAGTAAATAAATGGATGGGCCTTTAGGATTTATTAGGATTATTGCACAAGGGCTTTGATCGTAGGAAAAAAATGAGAGAATTATTATTTTTAGAATTAGTTAATTTCGTGGATAAAATAATTCCAGAAAAGTCGAGAATTATTATTTAAGCCGCGAAAAATACTCTGAATGCTCTAAAAATTCGAGGAAAATTCTCAGAGACATTATAGAACATGAGGAACCCAAATAAAGTATTTAGAGCCCATGATAAGATAATTTGGAGCATCTAAAAATTAAATTATGCTCACAGACAAGTAGGAACAAGTTCCAGAAAAAGCTAGAAAATTTTCTAAAAAGTTTGTGGAGATTGATTGATGGATGAGGAACTGAAAGAAGTGATTTACGTTACAAAGAAAAGATTTTAGAAAGCTCCCAACAAAAACTTGAGCCTGAGAAACAAAGAATTTGATTGTAGAAAAAAGATAAAGGCGTGCCCGAAAAGGAAAATTGACCTACTAATGCATTTTAAAGACTTTGCTCACTCTCAGCACACAAAGAAGCAACAAGCAAACATCACATCATCCAAAATCCCGTCAAAATTAGAAAACTTTGAAAATTCACATTTTTCCTATAACTAAATTTGCGCTAGCTCAAACTAAACTTGGTAAATTTTATCCAAATATTAAAATAATTCATTTTATTAAGTGTTTTCTATGCACAACCCAAAATCAGAAATTTTGGGGTGTGACATGAGCCCCTTCTCTTTGATACCTCTCCATCAAAAAGGCCCCTATAGACAATATGGTTACACGGACGGGTTGCCGTGCCGACAGCTCTGTCATTGTTGGGCAGGCAAGCAAGCTGGCCAAAAATGTAATAAGTAAGCAAGTGATGGGCGACGGCGTGGCTGCCAGTGTTGCCACCCATCCGTGGGGGTGTTTTGAGAAAGAAGTATCCAAAGGAAGGGGCTCATTGAAAAATTCTCAAGCTCCTGAATTGGTTTGGATCTCCGGTGCACAGCATAAAAGATTTAGAAACCCAAAAATATACTTTAAGAGTTGATGTATCTAGCTCTCCAAAAGTTAATGGATCTATGGTGCATTTTACTCTATTTATTTACTGTCTATGCAGTCTACAAATTAAAGGTATATGCAGCTATGTACAAGGTGATCCATGTCATTAGCATGTTTCTTACGTAGGTAAAAGTTAATGAGGAGAGAGAAAATATCTACAAACTTCATGTGTGAACTCATATCATATTAGGAGAGCATATCATAGGTACTGGGAGAGCATACTATAAGTAGTCAATTAGGTTGGATGCACTAGTATGATTATATTATGCTATATACCGTGACACATTTGATTGCTGTAACTATATACATGCATGGTATTTGTTCTACTTGTAGGATATCATCTATGGACTGATTTGTGTTGCATATATTTGCTTGTAGATCTTTCATCTGTAATTGTACATAATTTTTTTAGAGTTTGTTATATTTGTTGCTTAGCTTGCAACTGTTGAATATATAGCTCAGTGTTAGAGTTAAAAATACTTCTTTACATGGAAATCTGTTGCAAGGTATGAATATAGTTTGAATGAACTATGTATTAGGTTTGTCATCATAAGTCAAACATTTTTTCTTTGACCGATTTCAAAAAATTTATATAGATTCATCACATAAGATTTATGTTTTTAGATTCACTTTGAGAATTACTTTCATAATATATAATTTCTATGTGGTGAAACTATAAAGATTATTTTTAAATGTGGATAGTTAAAGATAGTAAATTTTGATTTCGGACAAAGCTAGTATGACATGTAAGAAAAAGAATAGAGGGAGTATGTGATAACTTTCTACTTGGTTATGTGATACAGGATTATGACACATCATCACGACAGATCCTACCGACAAAACATTGGTATCTGGGACTACGATATGCAGGCAAGAGACCACTCCCGCTGAAATATAACATGTATACTGTTGACGTTGGATTGCAATCAACCTGATACACACAGCAAGCAACTCTTGGCATCGATTAAACCAATCTAAAGACCGTTTAGACCGATCTAGAGCCCAAAAAAGTGTGTTGACATTGGACTACGATCCAAATCACACACCAGCAAGGCCTAGCATGTCCTAGATTGCAAACAACCAGATACACGCAGCAAGCAACTCTTGGGATCGACTAAACCGATATGAAGACCAAGTAGGCCGATCTAGAGCCCGTCCTTAGCCGCCAAAGCCTGGGAACGCCTCCCGGGAGGACCCGTCAAGGAGGAGCACACCAAGGGTTGTTCTAGGATCATCAAGGCTACCTAGAACACCGATGAATCTCGCGGAGAGATGCAACGAACAGCAAGGGGTTAGAAAAGGATAAAATTGGGTTAATAGATGTAAAACGACGATTGAGTGTTGGATCCTTCAATCTGGCATGATTCTCTCTTATATATAGAGGGGGTGGTCTTATCCTAGTAGGAAACAAGTCCCAAACGCGATCTCCAAGTTTCCTACGTCCAAAATAGGTCCAAAACTGATTTGGAAACCAAACCGACTCGAAACAGCCGGAAAAGTCGACGAGTCGGCTAAGCCGGTTTTTACAGGCTCGGAGCACTAGCTAGGCTGAAAAACAGGGGAGTCGGCTTAGCCGGAATCTCATGAGTTGGTAACATCCTTGGCGGCTGTGGTGGTTGCTTCTCATTATTAGAGCTCAATTCACCAAAGTTCAATCAGCTAAACACCAAAGAAGATGAAGGACCAGCAGCAATTCCTTGCATTTGTTGAATCATAGGTGCCATTGGTGGATATGGCACCCACACACCATAGGGCCCCCACATAGGATGAGTGGGAGGTTGAACCGGAGGACCCCAATGAGACACACGAGAAACTTTCCTCTGCTGATCAGGAGCCAAAGCTAGCACAATTTGCCTTGACTTGTCTTGCTTAGGAGGTGACCACTCTCTTTTTTTAGTGGCCGATTCATGCAATCGACCTTTTCCTTTTTGTATTTATTCATAAGCTTGTCAAAAGTGCAGCGGTATCTCACCACTTCCCTGCATTCTTGGACATATTGGTCTTCCATGTTCCAATTTCTGGTCTATGGGGCGTGAATGTGCGCAAATGCCCCCTGGGGCTGCAGGTGCTAGCCAAGTCGGCTTGACCGACTCCAGGAGTCAGCTCAGCCCACTGGGCTGCAGGGAAGTCTGCTAAGCTAACTTCAGAAGTCAGCTCAGCCAACTTGGCCATAGCCGCCGCTACCGCTTCGTCGCTTGCTCATCTTTGATGCTCGTTTCTTGCTGGCTTCTTTTGTAGCGAAGGACCAATGGTAATTGCAAGCTTGTTCTTGCCCATCTCATCCTTCTCAAGAGCAACTTGATGGTGAACATATTTCTTCTCATCTCTTCTTGGTTCACCAATCACCACATTCTTCCCGGCAGTTGATTTGGCTTGCTCCGGCCAAACTAAGACGACCGAATTGTTGCACTCAAGCACATTCACCGGGAAAGGAGTTTATCAACCTGCATCTTGCCTAAACTCAATCGTCCCTCGTTGAGAGCCGATTGGATCTACCAACGAAAAACATTACAATCATTAGTGGTATGAGAACCAGAATGATGCCATTTACACCAAGCTCTTCTTTTCAATTCTTCATGTGATGGTAAAGCATGAGATAATCTAATATATCAGTTTCTAAGCAATTCATTAAAAATTCTATCACACTTAGCCAGATCAAAAGTAAACTTCATATCATCTTTCTGATTCTTTTGAATCGACTTAAGAGACGGCATGGTGACATTTTTTGAAGTAGGAGGCCATGCAAATTCAGTAAGATAACATTCACCACAATCATCGTCCAAATTATCCGAATGGTATTCTACAAGATGCACATTGGGGCAATGTTGTTTATGTTGCTCCTTAGCCTCTTTACTTCGGCTCTTAATGGCCAAAGCACGATGCATGACTTAGTTTACACTAAAAATCAAAACTATGAAGTTTCTCTTTAAAATAAGAGTGCAAACCATTAAAAGCCAAGTCAACTAAATCTTTTCCAGTAATAAACACATTGAAGCATTGTTTTTTGGTGTCTCTAAACCTTTTAAAATAATCAACAACGGATTCATCAGGTTGTTGCATAGCCGATGCCAAGTGAGAAAGCTTAAGCTCATTAGAACCCAAAAAGAAGCATTCATGAAACTTCTTTTCCAAATCATACCAAGAATTGATTGAGCCGGGAGCTAAAGAAGCAAACCAAGAAAAAGCAGTTGTAGTTAAAGATAAAGGGAACATGCGAATTGTCAAAGCGTCACTAGAACTAGCTTCTCCCAATTGAGCCAAATATTGGCTAACATGCTCCCGTGTACTCCTACTGTCTTCCTCACTATACTTGATAAAATCAGATAAACGAAAATTAGGGGGAGATGGAGCCCAATCAAAATGAGAAGGATAGGGCTTTTGATAAACCGTTGTATCGCCCCGAATATCCACACCAAGATTCTCCTTTATCTTCCTAATCATGGAAGCCTCATGTTCAGAGAGAATCTCTTTTACTTCTAGCAAAGTTGTTCTACCATGTTGAGGATCGGCATGTCCGACTTGAAGAGTCAGCCTAGCCGATGAGCCAACATTGGTATGGCCAATGTCATGCACAAGCCTCTCGCGATTTTGATTTTGTTGCTAGGAATTCAAACGATGATTAAAAATATATGGAGGCATGGGATTTGGCTCAACAGTGCCCTCAAGAGGAATACTAGGCCCATAAGCTACAATAGTGATAGGAGCCATAAAGCCTGCTAATTTACTCATATCATCATCAATGCAATCATTAACATTTTGAGGGACACTGGTAATGGATGCAGTATATTAGGATTAACAATCATAGCATTAGTGCTAACAATAGCTGCCAAAGAGCTCGAGCCTACTTGTCCTTTAAAAGCGTTCATCGGAATGCCATAGGGAAAATCTATGGTCTTAGGAGCCGATGGTGTTGGTAAAGGACAACTAGGAATGACAATTTCAGAATCAATCGGCTTCTTAAAACTAGCATTATGATGTACAATATCCATCCGATTAATAATACTAGCTTCCCGTGCCTGTAATTCTTCTTCCATCCACTTGAATTGCTCTAGAGTAAATAGACCAGCAGGAGGTTCACTTAAAGTGGAGGTACCTTCTTAGGTGCTGAAGTAGATGTTCCATCAGAGGTGCAAACTTGGAAATTGACAAGCTTGTCCTGTTTAGCCACCTTGCTCGAACGGGTCTTGAATGAGCAAGCTGCTACATTAGCAACGTTCTTTGCTTCTACCTCCTTGCAAAGCACCTTTGGGAGTTGATCAAGAGTAGTAGGATGGATGATGTTCTCCTCATTGGACGCTTTGGTGAGGTCACCTCTATTCTTGGTTTGATCGTTACACATATCGGCCTCTTGATTGATCTTCTTCTTCTTTCCTAGCAGAGTCATCAAAAGTGTGTTGATGTTGGATTGCAATCCAAATCACACACCAGCAAGGGCTAGCATGCCCTAGGTTGCAAACAACCTGATACACACAGCATCCAACTCTTGGGATCGACAAACCGATCTAAAGACCGGTTAGGCCGATCTAGAGCCCAAAAATGTGCGTTGACGTTGGATTGTGATCCAAATCACACACCAGCAAGGGCTAGCAAGCCCTAGGTTGCACACAATCTGATACACGCAGCAAGCAACTCTTGGGATCGACTAAGCCGATCTAAAGACTAGTTACGTCTATCTAGAGCCCGTGCTTCGCCGCCAAAGCCTGGGAACGCCTCTTGGTAGGACCCATTACGGAGGAGCACGCCTAGGGTTATTCTAGAATCAGCAAGGCTACCTAGAACATCGATGAATCTCGCGAGGACATGCAACAAACAGCAAGGGGGATGGAAAAGGATAAAATTGGGTTAATAGATGTAAAACGACGATTGAGTGTTGGATCCTTCAATCGGCCATGATCCTCTCGTATATATAGAGGGGGTGGTCTTATCATAGTAGAAAACAAGTCCCAAACGTGATCTCCAAGTTTCCTACATCCAAAATAGGTCTAAAACCGATTTGGAAACCAAACAGACTCGGAACAGTTTGAAAAGTTGGCTTAGAAGACTTGGGTGTCAGGTAAGCCAGTTTTCACGAGCCCAGAGCACTGTGGCTAGGCTAAAAACAGGGGAGTCAGCTAAGCTTGGGGCTGAGGAGTCGGCTCAGCCGACTGGGTGAGTCGCCTTAGCCGACTCAAGCTAGGCAAAGTTTTTCCAAATTGATAACTATTTCATCCGAACTCCAAATGAGGCAATCCATATATGTTTTTCAATTAGCTCGACAAGAGGAACGCAATGGTGCCGTCTATTTTAACATTTGACAAAGATGGTAAAGTCGTCTTAGAGTCGGCTATGTCGACTTTGGCTAGTTCAGCCCTCTGAAAAGCTGCTTTCTTCGCCCGAGCTCCGAATGCGATGATCTAAGTATGCTTTTAGGATGTCTGGATGATACAAACATGATGGTAGAGTCCATTATGCTCTTTGGACAATTTTGGTTGTCAACACATACCATCACAGTATGAGATCTATGTATTGCTTAGTCAGTTATTAGAAGTAGCGTTGGGACAAAACACGACCATACACCAAAGTACTAGAACTGACGCAAAACAATGTTTTAGAAAATAGACTATCCGAGTTTCAGAGGAAAACCATGAAAACAATACCTACGCTTGCTTGGGAAGGACTCTGTTAGGACTAGCGCACAAAGCATTTCTCTAAGCTCTGCAAGGCTATCTAAGAGGCCTCTGGTTGCCCTCGAGATGACCTCTATGTGAAGAGAGTAGTTTAGGGTCTAGGGAGATAAAAGATAGTTCAATTTTATTTTAATGCTCGATAGATCGATTGGATTCTTCCAATATGCCAATAATGTTTATTATATTTATATATGGTGGGGAGATTTTATCTCAAGTACAAAACAACTAGTAATTAGTCCCACGTAAAACCCAAACTTCTACTCAGAATTCACTAGACATGACTTCTCGAGGTTATGGAAAGTAGCTTATTAGATTTTCTTATGGTGTGCCACTTTTGACTTATAACATATGCTCCCTATTTTTAAGTAAGCTTTGCATGCAAAAAGGTATTTCGCAAGGTCAAAAGTATCTAAAGGTAATGTTTAACATAATCAATAGGCCATTTTTGCTTTAAAGGCAATATTCATTGTTGGCTTATAGCCGAACATTAGGCATGGAGAGGAAAGTGAGAGGGAGGAACAATTGAGAGAATGGCCCAAAAGTCCTCTCCACCTTCCCCTTCCCCTTCCCTTTTATAGAGAAGGTGGGAGGTGGAGATTTTCACTTTCCTTTTTGATGCTTACTGGAGGTGGAGATTTTCATTTTTTCCACTGGTGGGGTTTATAATTATAAATGAGTCACCAAAGAGTACAAATGAGCCCTCAACACACATAAGAGCAACTCCAGCATGGCCCCCACTTGAGCCCCCTGAAAGGTCCTAAATGGCTAGAGGGGGAGTGTGAATAGCCTAATTAAATTTTCTACAAAACACTAGAGCAAAGTGCTAGACAATAATAAGGCGATAATGCATTTTGCTCTAGCTCTACAAAAAAAATATGCAAGCCACCTACAATTCTAGTTGCTATGATCTCTAGGTTGATTTTTCACTCAAACAATCAAATGAGCAAATGAACAACCTAGCAATTTGACAAGCTAGAGAACTAATACAACTAAAATCAACTAATGGCTATCACAATTATAAAGGCAAGCTAGATACTACACAAGGTATGTATGTATGAAATACAAGAGTGGTAGAGAGGGTTACCGACCGGGCAAGTGTCAATTATCAAAATCAATAGACAAATGGGACACAAGATTTATCCCCGAGGTTCGGTTGCTTGCCGGCAACTTATGTCCTCGTTGTAGTGATACACTCACTTGGAGATCACAAGCTAATAGGGATCACACGCCTAACCCAACACTTGGGTGCCACACAACCAACACAAATGAGGATCCACAATCTACGAGCAATTCACTAGAGTTACCTTTTGCAATCTCCCACGGGGAAGGTACAAGAAACCCCTTACAATCACCACGATCGGAGCCGGAGACAATCACCACCCTCCGCTCAATGATCCTGCTACTCCAAGCCGTTTAGGTGGCGGCAATCACCAAGAGTAACAAGAAAATCCACAGCAACACGATCTCTAGTGCCACTAGATGCTAAAACTCTTAGCAAATGCAACTAGGATCACTCCCAATCTCACAAAAGATGATCAACACATGAACCAATTGAGTGGGAGGTGTTTGGCTTAGCTCACAAGGATGTATCACCAATGAAAATTTGCAAGAGAGTGAGCCATCGCCGGCCAATATGCTTATATAGAGGGCCAAGCCCTCAACTAGCCGTTTCTCCCCAAGGCCTTGCTACAGACCGACCGTCAGACCACTTCCGCGAACTGTTGGAGTGGCCCAACCTCTACCAAGCCTCCCCATGTCCCCATTGAATCAAACCGACCGTTGCCGCGAGCAATAGCTCTCTGCCGCACGCCGCGCACAACTATCGAACCGCTACAGGGCCGACGTCGTACTTGTCCGACGCTCGTTAAATATTTCCACCCGAGAGCCCGCATGCCATCGGAAAGTGGCCCGACAACCCACCGTAGGACTTGTTTCTAGTTCGATACTCATAGATGCACTAGATAAATAGTGTTCGCATGTGGTCTGACGCCGCTCATGAGCTGGTCCGACGCCTGCCTTTGGTACAGCTACGCGCTAGGGTTAGCCATTGGACTAGTCCGATGCCTTGTGTTCAACTAGTCCGACGCAAAACTCTTGCTCTCTGTCTGTGCGCGCGCCAAACTAGGAACCGTCGGACTGGTCCGGTTAGGTGCCAAACTAGTCCGACTTCCCTGTTTCTTTACCTTTTGATCTCTTTCTTCAACCCTTGCATTCATGTGCCAACACCAAAGTGTCACAAACACTTGTGCACGTGTGTTAGCATTTTTCAAAGCATTTTACAAGGCTATGTTAGCTCACACTAGGTCCTAATGCATATGCAAAGACATAGATCACCTAGTGGCATTTCATAACCGCATTAACCAAGAATTCTCCCCTCTTTATAGTATGGCTATCTATCCTAAACCCAATCACGCACTCTATTGCATCATGATTGGTGAAACAAAATGGCCATATGAAGTATACCTTTGCCTTGAGCCCATTTTGTTTTTCTCTTTCTTCTTTTCCAAGTTGGAGCACTTGATCACCATCTTTTGGCCATCTCCATCACTTAAGTGCCATCTAGCTCCATTGCTTGGACTTGGACCAACCTATCTCATAATCACACTTAGACATAGGGTTAGTCCAATAGGTTTCATCAATTAGCCAAAACCAAACTAGGGATTTCAATCTCCCCTTTTTGGTAACTGATGATAACCTTCACAAAGATATGAATTGAATTCATTTTTGAATTTTAGTTGCTTGTCCAAGCAATTTGATCATGAATAAGAACTTGACAATCACCACAAATTCGATTTTGGTAGTATTAGCTCCCCTGCATATGTGCCATTTGAGTTTGGTACAAAGTTTGCACATATGCATGAATTGGAGTTAAGGGGGAGTAATTACTACCAAATGATGCTGAGGTGTAAAGAATGGACCTTTGAAGTGCGATACCAATCGAAGTGCATATTTCAACCATCCTTAGCACCATGGTTAGCTAGATACATCAAAAACACTAGATACCTCATAAGATCAACATTATATGCAAGGCTCTAGTACCACTTGAAATATAACATATCTAGCTACCAACTATGCATGCTAGGTATCAAATAATCATTTAAGTTTTACAACTAGCATACACCACACAAGCATGGATATCAAATTTAAAACTTGTGAAAGTGCAAGCAAGCACATGAATATGCACATATCAAATGCAACAATCAAGTTCATGAACTTGATCCCCCTACTTGTGTGATTCAAAATTTTATTGATCCCCTTCTATTCTTCAATGTCTCCCCCTTTTTATCTTTGACTTTTCACTTCTCGCCCTATCTCTCATATTTGTGACTTTCTCTCCCCCTTTGGCATCAATTAACATAAAGGAATGCATCAAGTTTAAGTAGGTGGAGTTAGTCAACTTGAAATCAATGGGGATGAATATATGAGGGTGAGGATCATATGTTCAATTGGTTCAATCTAGATAACTTGCATAAGACATTTAACATGGTTTGAACCAATGACAAGATTCTTCACACATCTTTCAATGGTTATCTTGCCAATGTTGAGTTAAACACTTGATTGCTCATTTTCTAGATCAAACACTAGGTTCACAATCTCACAAATATGTCATATGTTACCACTAGATCATATCAAGCATAGAGGCTATAGTGGTACCATATAATCATCAAATTCATTTGATTTTCATGAATGAATTCTATATATGTCTAAATGCACTAACAAGTCCTTAGCAACGTATGAATGCACATGCCAAGCCATTTTACCTTTGGTTTCTTGGAGGAGAGGCATGTCATATAATGTGGGGGTGCATTCAACTCATGTTGGAGAAGTCAAGTATGTTCAATTCATTCCTTAATTTGCAAAACCTTTTCTCATCAAGTGGCTTGGTGAATATATCGGCAAGTTGATCTTCAGTGCCGACACTCACAATCTTGATATCCCGTTTGGATTGGTGATCTCTAATGAAGTGATGGCGGATATCAATATGCTTTGTTTTTTAGTGTTGAACCAGGTTGGTGGCTATCTTAACAGCACTTTCATTGTCACATAACAATGGAACTTGTCCAAATTTGATTCTAAAGTCATTCAAAGCTTCCTTCATCCATAACAATTGAGCACAACAACTACCGACGGATATGTATTCGGCTTCGGTGGTTGATAGTGCAACACTATTTTGCTTCTTTGATGACCAAGACATAAGTGATCTTCCAAGCAATTGACATGTGCCCGATGTGCTCTTCCTATCCACCTTGCATCTCGCATAATCAAAGTCTGAATATCCAATCAACTCAAAGTTTGACCCTTTGGGATACCACAATCCAACATTTTGTGTATGCTTCAAATACCTCAATATTCTCTTTATAGCCTTAAAGTGACTTTCTCTTGGTGAGGCTTGGAATCTTGCACATATGCATACACTAAACTTGACACCCGGCCTTGATGCGGTCATATAGTGTAGTCTTCCAATCATTGACCAATACAACTTTTGATCCACCATATTGCCACTAGTATCAAGATCCAAATGAGCATTAGTGCACATAGGTGTATGAATTGACTTCGCTTCATCCAATCCAAACTTCTTCAACATATCCTTGGTGTACTTGCCTTGACATACAAATGTGACGTTCTTCATTCGCTTGATTTAAAGACCAAGGAAGTAACTAAGCTCTCCAATCATGGACATCTCAAACTCATTAGCCATCATCTCTCCAATCTCTTGACAAAACTCTTGATTGGTGGATCTAAAGATAATGTCATCCACATATATTTGCAACACAAACAAGTCCTTGCCAATCTTCTTGGTGAAGAGAGTGGTGTCAACCTTACCCATCTTGAACCCTTTGGAGAGTAGGAAATCCCTCCATATCTCATACCATGCTCTAGGTGCTTGCTTCAAACCATATAGTGCCTACTTTAGCTTATACACATGGTTGGGCTTCTTGTCATCTTCAAAACCGGGGGGTTGCTCAACATATACCGACTCATTGATATATCCATTGAGAAATGCAATCTTCACATCTATTTGATAGAGCTTGATGTTGTGGGCATAGGCATAAGCTAATAGGATTCTAATTGCTTCCAATCTTGCAACCAGGGCAAATGTTTCACCAAAGTCAAGACCTTCAACTTGAGTGTAACCTTGTGCTACCAATCTTGCTTTGTTTCTTATCACTATGCCATCTTGATCTTGCTTGTTTCTAAACACCCACTTGGTACGAATCACATTGTAGTTCTTTAGCCTCTCAACCAATTCCCAAACTTGGTTCCTTGTGAAGTTGTTTAGCTCTTCATGCATAGCATTTACCCAATCAATATCCATCAAAGCATCTTCTATCTTGGTTGGTTCAAAGGATGACACAAACGAATAGTTCTCACAAAATGATGCTAACCTTGATCTTGTTTGCGCACCTCTACTAAGCTCACCAACAATTTGATCCAAAGGATGATCTCTTGCAATGCTAACTGGTTGGAGAACTTGCACTTGATTATTTGCTTGATTTGCTTGGGATGAACTAGTCACTTGTTGGTCTTGCACTTGTTAGACTTGAGATTGATCATGAGAACCACTTGTACTAGCTTGATTTTCATTGACTTGCATATTTTGAGGAGGGAGCACTTGATCTTTGTCTTCTTCAACATCAATCACCTCTCTAGGCCAAATATCACCAATATCCATATTTTTCATCGCATTGATCAATTGGGTGCCTCTCACATCATCTAGATTTTCATCTTCATCTTAAGAGCCTTTAGTTTCATCCAACTAAACATCATGAACTTCTTCAACTATCTTGCTTGAGTTGTTCCAAACTCTATATGCTTTGCTTGAAGTGGAGTAACCAAGTAAGAACCCTTCATCACATTTCTTTTCAAATTTGCTCAATCTTGTGTCTTTCTTGAGAATATAGCATTTGCAACCAAACACTCTAAAGTATGCAATGTTGGGCTTTCCTCCATTCAATAGCTCATATGGTGTCTTCTCCAATAGCCTATGACCATAGAGACGGTTGCTATAATAGCAAGCCGTGTTGATTGCCTTGGCCCAAAACAAATCACTCACATTGTACTCACTAAGCATAGACCTTGTCATATCAATGAGTGTTCTATTCTTCCTCTCAACAAGGCCATTTGGTTGTGGAGTGTATTTGCCCAAGAATTGATGTTTGATTCCAAACTCATCACAAAGCTCATCAATTCTTGTATTCTTAAACTCACTTCCATTGTCACTTCTCACTTTCTTGATTCTAGTTTCAAACTCATTTTGCCTTCTCTTGACAAATGATTTGAATGTGTCATATACATCACTTTTGTCAACAAGAAAGAAGAGTCATGTGTATCTAGTAAAGTCATCCACTATCATAAAGCTATATTTATTTCCACCAATGCTTGTATATGTTGTTGTCCCAAAGAGATCGATGTGCAATAACTCAAATGCTTTACTAGTGCTCATCATGCTCTTGTTTGGATGATTGTTACCAACTTGTTTCCTAGCTTGACAAGAGCTACATAATTTGTCCTTCTCAAATACTACATCTTTCAAGCCTTTCACAAGATCATGCTTGATAAGCCTATTCAATTGTTTCATTCCAACATGACCAAGCCTTCTATGCCATAACCAACTCATGCTAGATTTGGTGAACAAACATGTTGAGAGTTGTGTTTCACTAGCATTGAAATCAACCAAGTATAGATTCTCATATCTAAATCTTTTGAATATCAAGTTAGAGCCATCTACACTTACGATCTCTACATCATCAACTCCAAATATGCATTTAAAACCAAGATCACAAAGTTGTGCTACCGACAATAGGTTGAAGTTGAGTGATTCTACTAGCAACACATTGGATATGCTCATGTCATTAGATATAGCAATCTTACCAAGCCCTTTGACCTTTCCTTTGCCATTGTCACCAAATGTGATACTATCAAACTCATCATTGCCACTTGTATTGATTGAATTGAACATTCTTGAGTCTCCGGTCATATGTTGAGTGCACCCACTATTAAGCATCCAATGCATTCCTCCAGCTTTGAAATTGACCTACAAATGCAAATCAATTCTTTTTAGGTACCCAAACCTTTTTGGGTCCTCCAAGGTTACTGACTAGGCTCTTTGGTACCCAAATGGCTTTCTTCTTTGAGCCCACAATTGGTGCACCAATAAACTTAGCTTTCATACCATTTACACGCTTGGTAAGCAAATAACAAGAATCAAAATGAATAGAGGATACATTAGCATAGTTGTTCTTGTTCTTGCAATATTGCTCTACATGCCCAACTTGCTTGCATCTAGTGCAAAACCGACCATTGCCCCTCATAATGCTATCTTTTGGAGTTACAAAGGCCATCTCGCCATTCTTGGGGGTATAGCCCAATCCCTCTTTATTGAGAGAAAAGCTTTGGCTACCCAAGCACTTTAGCAAGCAGGCCTCACCGCCATAGGCCTTGCCTAAGACATGAGTGAGCTCATTGACCTCCTTTTTCAAGGTCTCATTATCAACCATGAGTGAGGCATCATCACTCATAGGTGAAGTAGTAGTGGTGGATGAGCTACATGAAGCATTAGTAGGAGCAACAACAATAGGCTTATAGAAAGATTCAACAAGAATATCACAAGTTATGCCTATGTTGCATGTTTCAATAGGTTCCTTCTCTTTATGGGCAATAAGAGAAGAGTGCTCTTTTTCAAGCTTCTCATGGGCTTCCACTAGCCTCTCATGAGTAGCAATGAGCTTTTCAAAGGATTGCTCAAGAGCTTCATGCTTCTTGCACAATTCTTTGAATTCCTTTCTCTTCTTGTCCATTTAGGATTGAGCCTCTTGCAACATGTCCATGAGTTCCTCCTTGGATGGCTCATCCTCATCCTCACTTTCACTACCACTATCGCTCTCATCATCGGATTGTACCTTTTGGCCTTTGGCCATGAAGCATGTTGATGGAGCATCAAAGAGAGAAGGCTTGTTGTTGATGGCGATGCTTGCAAGAGCCTTCTTCTTGGTTGCCTTCTTCTCATCATCACTATCATAATCATCACTTGAAGACTCATTACTATCCTAAGTGACACAATATGAGTGATCCTTCTTCTTGTTGCTGAAGGTCATCTTCTTCTCTTTCTTGTCCTTCTTCTTGTCCTTCTTTTCATCATCATCATTGTCACTATTGTAAGGACAATCCACAATGAGATGATCCTTGCTTTTGCACTTGAAGCACCTCCTGGGTTCTTCCTTGTTCTTGGATGATGTCTTCTTTCCTCTAGATCTATAGCCCTTCTTCTTCATGAATTTCCTAAATCGGCGCACAAAGAGAGCCATCTCTTTATCATCATCATCACAAGCATTTGAACTGTCTTCTTCACTTGATTCTTCCTTCTTAGCGTTGCCCTTGCTCTTGGATGATGAGGTAGTGGCTTTGAATGCCACACTCTTCTTCTTCTCATCTTCGTGGCTTACCCCGTCCCTTTCCACACAGTATATGTCTTGTGAGACCACAT
The DNA here is from genome assembly GCF_019320115.1 of Miscanthus floridulus. Classification (NCBI taxonomy): domain Eukaryota; kingdom Viridiplantae; phylum Streptophyta; class Magnoliopsida; order Poales; family Poaceae; genus Miscanthus; species Miscanthus floridulus. The sequence goes on from NC_089588.1 coordinate 48,995,838, forward strand.
CACCTAGTACTTGGTTTGGGGTCATTGTGTCCAAGCCATCCCTCACAAGAATAGTGACCAAAGTGTCAAACCTTGGTGGTAAACATCTCAAGAATCAGTGAGAGAAGTCTTGATCTTCCAATTTCTCACCCAAGCTCTTCAAGTCATTGACAATTGATTGGAGCCTATAGAACATCTCCGGAATTGATTCTCCTTCTTGCATCCTGAAGCTTGTATACTTGTCCTTGAGCATATATAACTTGGCACCCTTCATGGCCTTTGTGCCCTAATATGATTCCTCCACTCTATTCCACATATCATGAGCCTGCTCAAGATCCTTGATTTGCTCAAACACTTTGATGTCAAAAGCATCACACAAAGTGTTTAAGGCAATGTCATTGAATTGGAGCTTCTCTTCTTCTCTTGGGGTTGGATTGGTTGGATCAATAACTGCAAAATCCTTCTCCGCAACTCCCTATATCTTTCTATTCATTAATTTCAAGTGTGTGCTCATCTTTCTCTTCCATTAATCATAACTTGTGAGATCAAAGAATGGTGGCTTCCACATGTGATTAACTTGAGCCATTGTAACATCGAAGGATGATAAGCCTCAATTGAACGGTAACCACGGCTTTGATACCACTTGAAAGGTCCTAAATGGCTAGAGGGGGAGTGTGAATAGCCTAATTAAAATTTCTACAAAACACTAGAGCAAAGTGCTAGACAATAATAAGGCGATAATGCATTTTGCTCTAACTCTACAAAAAAATATGCAAGCCACCTACAATTCTAGTTGCTATGATCTCTAGGTTGATTTTTCACTCAAACAATCAAATGAGCAAATGAACAACCTAGCAATTTGACAAGCTAGAGAACTAATACAACTAAAATCAACTAATGGCTATCACAATTATAAAGGCAAGCTAGATACTACACAAGGTATGTATGTATGAAATGCAAGAGTGGTAGAGAGGGTTACCGACGGGGCAAGTGTCAATAATCAAAATCAATAGACAAATGGGATACAAGATTTATCCCTGAGGTTCGGTTGCTTGCCAGCAACTTACGTTCTCATTGTAGTGATACACTCCCTTGGAAGTTCATGAGCTAATAGGGATCACACGCCTAACCCAACACTTGGGTGCTGCACAACCAACACAAATGAGGATTCACAAGCTATGAGTAATTCACTAGAGTGACCTTTTTGTGATCTCTCACGTGGAAGGTACAAGAAACCCCTTACAATCACCACGATCAGAGCCGCAGACAGTCACCACCCTTCGCTCAATGATCCCGCCGCTCCAAGCTATCTAGGTGGTGGCAACCACCAAGAGTAACAAGAAAATCCTTGGCAACACGATCTCTGGTGCCACTAGATGCTCAAACTCTTAACAAATGCAACTAGGATCAGTCCTAATCTCACAAAAGATGATCAACACATGAACCAATTGAGTGGGAGGTGTTTGGCTTAGCTCACAAGGATGTATCACCAATGAAAATGTGCAAGAGAGTGAGCTATGGCCGGCTAACATGCTTATATAGAGGGCCAAGCCCTCAACTAGCCGTTTCTCCCCAAGGCCATGCTGTAGACCGATCGTTGCACTGGTGCAGCAAGGCTTTTTGCTTCCGGTTGGGAAACCCCTTTAGTCCTGGTTTCCCAACCGGGAGCACCAATCCGGGACTAAAGGTACCCTCCTTTAGTCCCGGCTTGATGCCCGGGACTAAAGGGGGACCTTTAGTCTCGGTTGGAAACACCAACCAGGAGTAAAGGGGGCCTCTAGGCCTGGCCAGGGACCGCCACGGGGCAGGACCTTTAGTCCCGGTTGGTGTTACCAACCGAGACTAAATGTACCTCTCTTTTTTTCCTTTTTCTGGTTTCTATTTTTGGTTTCTTTTTTCATTTAATGATTAGTTTTGATATTAAAATACATTTTCGAATACGCTGCTAATAGTAATATATATGTGTACTTCGCACGCGTAAGTTTTCGTTCAAACTTTGTACATAAATAACAAATGAATATACGCGTACATGCATATATATATGATGATCATATATATACACATGTTATTTTATGTACATATAATATGTGCATACATATATATATATATATATATATATATATATATTATACAAAGGTTTGATATATAAATTGTTTATGTCCTTAGCAATTCACTCCTCCAGATTTGGCATCCACGTTTCGTTCGGGTCAATGTAGAACTCGCCGTTGGGGTTGATGACCTGGTCATTTAGAAATCCTGCTATAGTCTCTCGAATTGCTTTAAGTTGGTCAAGTCGTATGACTCTTTCCCTCAACCATTCAGTCTTCAATAAAAGTTAAAGGAAAAAGTATTAATATATATATATATATATGTATGTGTATTGCTCATGTAATTACTTATACAAATGAGAGCAATAAAGAAATTGTAAATATACGATCGAAATAATATAAAGGAAAAAGTATTTATATACGTACTTTGAGTTGCTCTTCAGGAGTTCTCTTTGAGTACGCCATGATGAACTCGCAAACATAGTATCCGCAGTAGTTGTTACCCTGCTCCTACCTTAGAACCCACTTTTATGACAAAAAAATCAATTAGGGTGAATTGAAATCATCATATGGTGTTAATTGAATATAAATGTGTAGTTATAGTACTTACTTTGTGTGCGATTACACCCAGTGGCGCTTTGCAATGTTTCATTTTTTGTTCCTCAATGAACCTTTTCCAAACCCTGCTCCCAATAAAATAAAAAAATAATTTAACCTTTAATAATTGTTGAGAGATCGGCGCCATTATATATATATGTTGTTATAGAGAAACTAAATTAATTACCCTTGTATAATATCTATCATGTCTTGATACTCCGTTTGCGGTTTTCTCAACGAGTCTAAGATTTTCAATCTACTATTGGCCATATCGATGACCATCAATATCTAGTGATTGCTGCATAAACATATATATATATATATATATATATATATATATATATATATATATATATGTGTGTGTGTGTGTGTGTGTGTGTGAGGTAACTAGCTAGTAAGGAAATATTGATGTCCCATATATATGATCGACATTAATTACTTATAATAACACTCACTTGAAGTTGTAGGGGAAGAGTATCTCCTTCTTGTTGCGTTGGTTCACTAAGAAATTCATGAGATTTCTCTCAGGTTGAGGCTTATAATCCTTCAGGGGGTTAGGGTGTTTGTATATGACATACGGATCAACGAACCCAACATCATTATCCTTTCTCTTTCTAAGTTCTGTCATCTCATATCTGCATACATGAAAATTGTGAATATATATATTGTGAATATATAATAAAGAAATTGTGAATATAGTAGAAAATAATCACACTTATAGACAATAGTAGCTAATGAGACTTTTGTCGAGAGAGTCCAGGTGGCATAGTTGGTGTAATTCTGGAAGCTCGACATAGATAATGTCATTGCCACGGAAGTAATGGTGGTTTCTAATACTGACAGAAAGATAGATTTATCCCGCATCAGACGCCGACATGTACCACCCGTTTAGCAGGTACATTTGCGTACCCAGTTCACCTAATTTCTCTGGGTTGTATAGACTCTGGCCTGGTACAAATTTCTTGTAAGGATCCACTTCCGGAGCAGATGGTCCTTCAGCGAGCACTTCGGCAAGGTTCAAACTAGTGTCCTCATAAAACCGAAGAAACGACTCATAGCCGCCTACCTCCTCCACTAAGTTTAAGTTTGAACCATATTCATTAGGAACGACAAGGGGGGGATTGATTGTTGCGATTGTTGTCCGAGTTGTGCAACACCTTTCCCTACTCTCTTCTTTTTTTGCGCCGCCTCATATGACTTGGTGACAGAGCGGTCATAGTCCGATATCGGCTGTTTCACGGCGCTCTTAAGAGAATCCCGTTTTTTTTGTTCCAACTTCTTTCTTAGCTGATCTGGAGGTAGGAAGAAGTATGATGGCTCTAGGTTCTCCCTCGCTCGTCGTGCCTGTTTTGCACCTTCAAAGAAATCTGTCACTTGTTTTTGTACTGCATCCTTCAATTCCTGTTCACTTTTCTCATAAGATAGTTTTTGGGGAATAACTGGATGAGTATTTACTTTCTGCTTCTTTGCCGGCGGGCGGGGCAATGGCTTCGTTTGCGGGGCGGACCTCTTAGGGGCTGGCTTCCTTTGAGGCGGGGGAGGCGTTGGAGACCGCCTTGGAGGCAGTGTAGACTTTGGAGGCGGCGGAGGCGTTGGAGACCTCGACGGAGGAGTTGTGGACTTCCTTGGAGGCGGCGGAGGAGTTGGAGATGGTGGGGATGCAGCAGTGCCTTTGAAGGCGTCATCATTGCCCTGAGCACTATGATGGTCGGGAGAAGCAACAACTGGACTTTGGTTGGTGGAGGCCCCGCTTTGTGAGTACAAAAAATAATGAGATATAAGTAAATGCTTATTATTAGTCATGCCCATAGAAAATTATCAAAAAATTGTTTTGTTAACTTTTGTCCGCACCTAATGTCTGTTGGCGGTGGAGCAGACGCCCCAGGGATAATGATGTAGCGCTTGCGCCATAGTATATATGTCTTCTCTGCTTCTCCTAGAGTCTTCTCTCCATCACCTCCAGGAATGTCAAGAGTTAGATCCTCATAACCTTTGCTCACTTTATCCACTGCGACCCTAGCATATCCAGGTTGTATTGGTGCCCCATGGATTCATGGTGTCTTGGTAGGGTTTGGAGGAGTAAAAACACCGACAGCAACCTTGATTGTGTCATTCCCCCTTGGAACATGTAGCTCAATTGATGTCATTGGAGTAATGACATCATCCACGGGGAAGCACAGCGCTGCATCATCTTGCTTTGGCAGCTCAGTGGAAGCGCAGCTGTTTTTCAACTGACCAAGGGGGCTAATATTAACATTCATTCCTGGCTCTGATGCCTGCCTCTAGGCACTCATTGCTATCTGCACTTGCTTTCTGATTTCTTCCTGCATTCTTGCTTCCATTGTTTTTTCTCGCTCCTTTGCTTCAAGCACCATTTCCTCCAACATTGTCACCCGTGCTGCTTGCTCCTCCTTGCTTCTCTGGCAGCTTCGGTAGGTTTCCCTGTCATTAGGGAAACCATGAACCCATGGAGTGTTGCGTCCTAAGCCTCTGGTTCGGCCAGTGTGTTCAGCAGTCCTGATGGCATACGTCAGCTCATCCTTCTCTCCATTGGGCTTGAACACACCAATCTCTTTAGCTTCTATAGCAAAAGCCAATCGGCGTGCTGCTGTTTTGAGTTTTTGCCCATAAACTGCCAGACCGGTCTGTGGGTCGAGTCTTCCCCCATGTCCAAAAAACCAATTCTTCGAGCATGGGGGCCACTTGGCTGATTCTGGTTCGATCCCCTTGGCAATAATGTCCGCTTCCATTTTTTGCCACTTTGGAATGGCAGTATCGTAGCCACCTGATCCCATGTCATGGTGGTATACCTTTTTTTGGGCATTCTCTTGGTTCCTTCTCACCCATGCCTCACCCTCTGCTGATGTCTTGTACTCTACAAAATCATTCCAATAGGGCCTCTGTTTCGAGATCGGGCCCGTAGCAGTATTGAAATTCGGCGTTTCGTTCTTCTTGATGTATGTGTTGTATAGGTGTTTCTTCCAAGTCTAGAATTGTGTGGCCATCTTCTTCATAGCCCACGATCGAACTAGCTCCTTCAATTCATCATCGTTGATATCATCATAATCATCCGCTTGCAACGTGAAATGGGCAAGGATATCATTCCAGAGCAAATTCTTGTCAACATCATAGACAAAACTAACATCAGGCTCGTTGATCTTTTTCTTCCATTCACGAATACTGATCGGAATTTTGTCCCTTACAAGGTACCCACAGTGTTCCATGAATTTCCTTTTATGTGGACCAAGTGGTTCGCCTGTCTCGATGTTGAATTCCGATATTATGTACCGGCCCTCCAGTGGTTTCTTCGGTCCTCGAACATTTTTGCTCTTCGTCGTTGTCGTCGCCGATCCAGAGGGCTACATATAAAAAAATAATAAATAAATATCTTTTATACACAGAAATATATACAATATTCACATATAATATATATTTAGTATATATACCTCGCCTGTATTTTCTTGCAAAACATTTTCTTGCTCATTTACAAGAGCTAGGTATTGACTTCCGTCATCTACATCCTGCTCACTAGCATTGGCAATAATATTCATCATTTCTTCCTCCATGTTGTCTCCCGGGGCAGCCATATCTAACAAATTTAACAAAATTTAAGTCACATATATACACAAGTCATATATATACAATAAGTCATATACAAATTTATCTAAGTCACATATATATAAACAAGTCATATATGTACAATAAGTCATAAAGAAAATAAATCTAAGTCACATATATAAACAAGTCATATAAACAAGTCATATATATAAACAATTCATATATGTAAACAAGTCATATATGTACAATAAGTCATATACAAAATAAATCTAAGTCACATATATAAACAAGTCATATAAACAAGTCATATATATAAACAAGTCATATATGTAAACAATCATATATGCCAACAAGTCATATATGTAAACAAGTCATATATGTAAACAAGTCATATAAACAAGTCATATATATAAACAAGTCATATATGTAAACAAGTCATATAAACGACGAATTCGCCCTAGCGAGAACGACAATTCGCTCTAGCGAGAACGACAGGGCGAATTCATCGTTCTCGCTAGGGCGAATCATCGTTCTCGCTAGGGCGAATCATCGTTCTCGCTACGGTATACAACAACGGGGCGGCGTTGCTCCGCATATACAATAACGGGGCGGTGTTGCTCCGCATATACAACAACGGGGCGACGTTGCTCCGCATACAACACAACGAGGCGGCGTTGCTCCGCATATAACACAACGAGGCGGCGTTGCTCTGCATACAACACAACGAGGCGGCGTTGCTCCGCATACAACACAACGAAGCGACATTGCTCCGCATACAACACAACGAAGCGGCGTTGCTCCACATACAACACAACGACCGTGTTGCTCCGCATACAACACAACGAGGCGTTCCTCTGTACAAACACATATCGACGTACGTAGGGGTCGGTGGTGACAATCGACGTACGTAGGGGTCGGCGGTGATGGGCATCTAGAGGCAGTGATGACGAGGGTGGTGTCGGTGGCTGGGCCGGGTGGCGTCGGTGGCGGCGCGAGCGTCGTGGCCGGCCGGGCCAGGGTGGAGTCGTCAGGGCCGCGCGCGCGGCGTTAGTGGCGGCGTGGCGTCGGGCGCCAGGGGCGACGTGGCGTCAGGGGCGGCGTGGCGTCGGGCGTCAAGGGCAGCGTGCGTTAGGGGCAGCATCAGGGGCATGGCGCGGCGTTAGGGGCGGCGTGGCGTCGAGCCGGGCCGTAGTGTGGCGTCGGGGGCCGAGCGTCGGGGCGGTGGGGCTTCGGGGCGCCGGGCCGGGGTGGTCGGGGGGCGGCGCGTCAGCGAGCGCGCTTAGTCGGGGCGTGCGATGTCGGGGCGGTGGGGCGCCGGTGTGCGTGTGGGCGCTCGTGAGGTGCGGCGTCAGCGGCGGATCGGACGAGCGGCGGCGGGTCTGTTAGGGCTTGGCTCGGCAGTGGGGAGGAGGAAGAAGAGGGGCCGGGGCGGGCGCAGAGGCTATATAAGGGAGAGGACCTTTAGTCCCGGGCACCACCACCAGCCTGGACTAAAGGCCCTTCAGTCCCAGGCCCTGTTAATGCCTGGGACTAAAGGTCGCACCTTTAGTCCCGGCTGGTGGTGGCGCCCGGGACTAAAGGTTTTTGGCGGGCAGCCAAACTGCAGTTTCGCTACCCGCCAATTCATTAGGATTTTAATATATTTCTTTTTACACAAATGATAAAAGGGTAGTTAATTGCACAGAAAATTAAATAAAAGACATAAAAATATTTTAAAAATATATAGATTCTATTTTGCTTTATTGCACACAGGAAAATTATGTGACCTAAAGTTTTAATTTTTTTAACAAGTTTTAAAACACAATATAGTGTTTAAATTACTATTTCGATAATGCAAAAATATAGTGTTTAATTAAATTTAGAAAAACTCTTGTGTTTCGACTGGAAATTTGTTTTCACATCATTTGAACGTGACATAATCCCACCATCAAACATAAATTTGTTTTCACATCATTTCAACGTGACATAATCCCAACATCAAACATACATTTGTTTTCACATCATTTCAACGTGACATAATTCAACATCAAACATAAATTCACAATTATTACATAATATCTCTAATACACACTATTGAACATCAATATATATATCAAGCGGGCACAGTAGTGAACTTCTTCTTGACGTATGTCCCTTGGTTATGATCGCGCCATAACCATGGAGTGTCCACATCGTTTAGCTGGATGTTAGGGTCTTTGTTCACTGTGAAGGGTGAAATTCGGTCATCCTTTTCATAATCTTCTGACATGTCTGACTTATCTTCGATTCCGACGATGTTTCTTTTTCCTAAAAGAACTATGTGGCGCTTTGGCTCATCACTGATTGGGTGGTTGTCGTTTTTCCCTCTCTTCGGTTTTGTAGACATGTCCTTGACATAGAACACCTGAGTCACATCCTTCGCAAGGACAAACGGTTCACCTTTGTACCCAATATTGTTGAGGTCCACTGTTGTCATTCCATATTGGTTGTCGACTGCTACGCCGCCTCCAATAGTCTTTACCCACTGGCACTTGAACAAAGGTACCTTAAAATGAGATGCATAGTCTAGTTCCCATATCTCCTCTATGCGGCCATAGTATGTTTGCTTGTTCCCACTAGGGTCGGTGGCATCTATGCGAACACCACTGTTTTGGTTGGTGCTCCTTTTATCTTGTGCTACTGTGTAAAATGTATTCCCATTTATCTCGTACCCTTTGTATGTGAGGATATGCCATGATGGCTGCCTAGCCAACAAATACAGCTCCTCATCAATACTCTCATCACCCTGACATTCTTTTCGCAACCAGTCGCTGAAAGTTTCCATGTGCTGACACGTAATCCATGCTTCAGACTTCCCTGAGAACTCAGATCGGAGGAGGTTCTTGTGTGTCTCGATATAAGGATCTACCAAGGAGGAGTTCTGTAGAACTGTGTAGTGTGCTTTATTGAAATAATCATCACCCTTACCAATATATGTTTTCTTCCCTAGTGTCCCCTTTCCACTTAGTCTCCCCTCGTGTCGCGATTCAGGAACACCAATCAGGTTAATGTCGGGAATGAAGTCAACATAGAACTCAATGACCTCCTCTGTTCTGTAGCCCTTGGCGATGCTTCCTTCTAGCCGAGCATGGTTGTGAACATATTTCTTCAGGATTCCCATAAACCTCTCAAAGGGGAACATGTTGTGTAGGAACATAGGACCGAGAATAGTAATCTCCTTGACCAGATGAACTAGGAGGTGTGTCATGATATCAAAGAAAGAAGGAGGGAACACCAACTCAAAGCTGACAAGACATTGAACCACATCATTCTGTAGTTTTGCTAGATCCGTTGGATCGATTGCCTTTTGAGAAATTGCATTGAGGAATGCACATAGCTTCACGGTGGCTAGACATACATTTGGCGGTAGAATTCCTCTTAATGCAACTGGAAGCAATTGAGTCATGAGCACGTGGCAGTCATGGGACTTTAAGTGTCCAAATTTCTTCTCTAGCACATTTATTATACCCTTTATATTCAAGGAGAATCCAGATGGTACCTTAATGCTATCTAGGCATTCAAACAAGCTGTCCTTCTCTTCTTTGCTAAGAGTGTAGCTGGCAGGACTTAAGTACTAGCGTCCATCATCTGTCTTCTCTGGATGCAGGTTGTCTTGTTCTTTCAAACACCGTAGGTCCTATCATGCTTCAATTGTGTCCTTAGGCTTCCCATACACGCCCATGAAGCCAAGCAGGTTCACATAAAGATTCTTCGTCAGGTGCATCACGTCGATCGCGCTGTGGACCTCTAGGACTTGCCAATAGGGTAGCTCCCAAAATATGGACTTCTTCTTCCACATGGGTGCGTGACCGTTGGTGTCCTTCGAAACAGGTTGGTTGCCAGGTCCCTTTCCAAATATTACTTTCACATCATTGACCATATCGAGGACGTCCTCACCAGTTTGGTTGCGAGGCTTGGTCTGGTGGTCTGCCTTACCTTTAAAATGCTTGCCTTTCTTTTTTACGGGGTGATTTGCAGGAAGAAATCATCGATGCCCAAGGTACACGACCTTGCGACACTTTTTCAAGAATATACCTTTCATGTCACCGAAACAGTGCGTGCATGCATTATATCCCTTGTTTGATTGTCCTGAAAGATTACTTAGAGCTGGCCAATCATTGATTGTTACGAACAACAATGCTCGCAGGTCAAAGTGCTCTTGCTTGTGCTCATCCCACACGCGTACACCTGTCTTGTTCCACAAAAGTAGAGGTTCTTCAACTAGTGGCCTCAGGTACACATCGATGTCGTTGCCAGGTTGCTTTAGGCCTTGGATGAGCAACAGCATCATAATAAACTTACGCTTCATGCATAACCAGGAAGGAAGGTTGTAGATACATAGAGTAATAGGCCAAGTGATGTGACTACTGCTCTGCTCCCTGAAAGGATTCATACCATCCGTACTTAAAGCAAACCTTAAGTTTCTTGCGTCACTTGCAAACTCGGGGAATTCTCTATCGATTGCTCTCCACTGGGACCCATCAGCAGGGTGTCTCAACATATTGTCTACCTTACGGTCTTCTTTGTGCCATCGCAACAACTTTGCATGGTCTCTGTTTCTAAAAAGACATTTCAAGCGTGGTATTATAGGAGCATACCACATAACCTTGGCAGGAATTTTCTTCTTAGGACATTCGCCCTCAACATCACCAGGATCATCTCGCCTGATCTTATACCACGACGCGTGACATACAGGGCATGCATCCAACTTCTCGTACTCCGTGCCACGGTAGAGGATGCAGTCATTAGGACATGCATGTATCTTCTGGATTTCTAATCCTAAAGGGCAGACTACCTGTTTTGCTTTGTACATAGTGCTGGGCAATTTGTTATCCTTCAGAAGCATCTTCTTTTGGATTTTTAGTAACTCCGCGAATCCCTTGTTAGATACACCATTCTTTGCCTTCCATTGCAGCAATTCCAATATGGTACCTAACTTTTTCTGCCCCACATCACAAGTTGGGTATAGCAATTTCTTATGATCCTCTAGCATGCGGTGGAACTTGATCTTCTCCTTTTCACTTTCGTATTCTCTTTGTGTGTCATGAATGGCCTGACCAAGATCATCAGCGGGCTCCTCCTCTGCCCCTACCTCTTCTTCAGCAGGCTTCTCCTCTGCCCCCACCTCTTCTTCAGTGGGCTTCTCCTTTGCCCCCGCCTCTTCTTCAGCTTCCCCCATTGCAGTATCATTGAAGGCACCATATTCAGCAAAAATGTCATCATCGCCCCATTGTTCTTCTTCAGCTTCTTCCATTACAACTCCAGTTTCTCCGTGCTTCGTCCAACAAATATAGTTTGGCATGAAACCCGACTTGAACAAGTGTGAATGAAGAGTCTTTGAGTTAGCATATTCCATAGTATTCTTACATACGGCACATGGGCAGCACATGAAACCATCGCGTTTGTTTGCCTCGGCCGCATGTAACAAAGAATGCACGCCGTCCATGAACTCTTGGGAGCGATGATCAGCATTGTACATCTAATGCCGACTCATCTGCATTACATGACATAAATACCGTATTAAAACCTAGAACATAATTAGTTAATTATACAACATGCATACCACCACAAAAGCTATAAATTTAAGAAAGCCTCGCTATAATGTAGACAATCCCAACTACCACTAAAAACACTAAAGCTAAAATGCACTTCAGCAGCACAAGGATTTCGCGACCAATCCCAACTAAAACAGATAGATCCCCTATTTGTTCAACATCTTTGGGTTTCTTCGGCTGGATCACTGCCTCATTAGCCGCCATATCTGCCTGTTGTGCAAGATATTTTTGCACGAGTTCAACATACTCTTCCTCCCAGTAGAAGCCTGAACATCCAGTGCCATCCCACTAAAATTAAAACAGAAAATTAGAACTTTAATCACAACCATCATGAAAATAGGTATAAACTAACCATAGTCATTAAATACGATAAAATAACTCACATTGCGATCCGGACACTTGTAGAAAATGCGACCCTTGTTGGGACCCTCCTTCTTCACTCGGTACTCCATCACAATCTTCGTCTCATCACAACACATGCCACATGCAATGAGTGGGAGGCCCGGCCTAAGTCGCTTTGGAAACCCATGAGAGGCCGAGAACCCGGAAGCAGTTGCCATCTACTCTCTATACTCATTTTTTAATACACTATAAATTTCTCATTTTATAAACAAATAAAATTAAAAAAACTCTAAAATTCTCTATATCTCTAAACAATGAAGTGTGCTATGCATGCTACAAATGAACGGTGAATACTAGTTTTTAATAGCTACTTTAACCTTCCTTCATGTAAATATGCAAGCTTGAAGTGATTTTGAGCTCAAATTGCTTACAAATGAAAAAACCACAATAAAGAACCATATATATATAGTGAACAAAATGATATAAGTCAATGGTGAAACATGAGAGTATGAAGTTGGTAACCTTTAGAACCAAAGAATCGACGGAGGAATCAAAGAAATCGATGGAGGAATCGAAGAATGGATGGAGAAAGAGCAAGAACACTGCTTAAATTTGAATTGAAGCTCTCGGGCGGGCTCGGGGAGGAAGAAGACGGCCAGTAGAATTTATAGGGGGGACCTTTAGTCCCGGTTGGTGGATCCAACCGGGACTAAAGGTCACTTTCTAGTCCCGGGCCACGCCACTAGCCGGGACAAGAGCTTTACTCCCGGTTGGAGCCACCAACCGGGACTAAAGGTCGACCTTTAGTCCCGGTTGGTGGCTCCAACCGGGACTAAAGGTCCCCTGCCACAATGACCTGATGCAGGAGCCATTGGGCAGGGACCTTTAGTCCCGGTTGGAGCCACCAACCGGGACTAAAGGTCTCTCTAGTCCCGGGCGCAATATTTCCTGGGACTAGAGCCTGGTTTGGCCCTTGGATCAAAGGTCTGTTCTCTACTAGTGTTGGACCACTTCTACGAGCCGTCGGATCGGTCCGATGGTGTGGCCAGACCATTGCCAAGCTACCACATGTCCCTGTTGAATCAAACCGACCGTTGCCGCATGCAACGGCTCTTTGCCGCGTGCCGCGCGCAATCATCGGACCGCTACAGGGCAACTCCTAATGCATATGCAAAGACTTAGATCACCTAGTGGCACTTGATAATTGCATTAACCATGAATTCTCCCATTTCATAGTACGACTATCTATCCAAAAACCAATCACGCACTATTGCATCGTGATTGGCGAAACAAAATGGCCCTATCAAGTATACCTTTGCCTTGAGCCTATTTTGTTTTCCTCTTTCTTCTTTTCCGAGTTGGAGCACTTGATCACAATATTTTGGCCGTCTCCATCACTTGAGTGCTAGTCTAGCTCCATTACTTGGACTTGGACCAACCTATCTCATAATCACACTTAGACATAGGGTTAGTCCAATAGGTTTCATCAATTAGTCAAAACCAAACTAGGGCTTTCACCCCCATAGCTAAATATGGGTGCCCATACCAAAAACGCAGCTACAGCAGGGCCCCTACTCGGACACCTAAATTTGGGTGGGCACCCAAATCCCCCTCTAGCACCCATTCCTAGGGCCTCTAGGCCAAGCCCCCAAATCTGTTGATGTTCTGTTCACCCGCGTGCGCCTCTGTTCTCCCTTCTGCAGATTCCACGATAGAAGGAGCAGCGCAGCGGTGTAGAGCCCACGGTGGCAGTGCCCCTCCTCTACACATGGAACCAGCACCATTGATTCTCCCCTCCCCTCCCTCTGGTAGATCCTGCAGTGCGAGCTGTGGTGTAGAGCCCATGGTGGCGGTGCCCCTCTGGCAGCCCCCTCCCTACGCCCGCTCCCTCCTACGCCGGTGGTAGCATCGCCTCCCGTGGCGCAAGATGCTGAGGCGGCAGTGGATGACCAGTGCACCCTCTACTCCACTGGCCGGATCAGGCCGTAGGCGCCCGCCATGGTGCCGACGAAGATGATGGTGTCCGCCCCGCGTAGCCTTTCCCCTCTCTCCAGCAGGGTCCACGGCGGACGAAGCGACGTAGGTCCCGTGTGGCCCCTCTGCATGCTCGCTCTCCATGGAAGGAAGCTGGAGTTCCCCTTCTTGTTCTCTACGTCTGGCCTAGCTCGTGCGACAGAGGAAGAAGAAAGAAGAGAGAATTACGAGCGGGTCCCATTTGAAATTGTGTACCAAAATAGATTTGGGGGCCCAAATTTAGGTGCTACTGTTGGACTGGAAGAAAAAATTGGGCACCCAAAAGTAGGGGGAGCTCCCAAATAGAAAGTAGGGGCCTTGATTTGGGTGCCCCTGCTAGAGTTGCTCTAACCAAGCCCCTAGGCTTAGCAAATTGGGCCTTTCTACACTAATAGGGGTTTCTAACATATGATACAACCCCAACATCCATAATATCAGCTATATAGAATCTTGGCATATAGTAGCATTGTTCTTTTAGAAAGAAAGTCTATTTTTGACCACTGTACACTAAAACCAGATATCTTGGCCATCGGACTTTAAGAGTCTGACAAATATGGCCCTCTAAGTTGTTTTAAATGTGGTTTTGCCTATATATTTATTTTATAAAAAACTAATGATGCAAGCTTTGAGATGCCACCATATTTCCATTGATCCTCCACTTCCTAATTTTGAGGTCCAAACCAACAAACCAATCACCTATGGTTTTGATGCCAAAATGGCCAAACCCTCTGTAGTTGTGTAGCCTCTACACAGTCTTCATCATCTCGATGCGTGAACGCCAAGTCCCCAGCCTATCCAACCCAAAAAATCCTATTGCGCGATAGCTTGACTTGGTCAAGTTCCAAGTTTTACTTCAGTCAACACCATCTCCAACCTTCATCTCGCATCTACTCCTGCTTGAAGCTGCGCCCAAGTGCTAGCCATCCATGGTCCTTCCTCCGACCTTTGGTCCCTTATTTCCCATGGTGCATTGGCCTAAACTTATCGCTTACATTAGCCATTACCATCGACCCCTTAATATGGCCAACACCTACACATCACATGCCAAAATGCATATTAGACCACACACACCAAGTAGACGCATTGGTTTGTTCAACTCATGCTAGAACCAACTCAAGCAAAGCTCCATCATCTCACCTTTTCAATCACTTATCATACTTGACATGGCCACATATCCACCATATCATCTCATTATCCTCCTTTATGAGTTCATTGTCAAGACTAAAGCAAAGAGATGAACCAGAAGGAACAATAAAATGTGAACTCATTCATGTGACCAAAAAGGCAAAGTAAGGCCAAGAGCAAAGACACACAAAATGAGCAAACTCGGGCCCCAATGGCATGGACATGGGATCAACACAACCAAGAAAGAACTAAGTGTGCTATCTCCTCAAGAAGAAGCAAAGAGGGTCCCGGGCTTGTTTGTTTCAGCTTTTTTATGGCTTCTACAAGCTAAACAAACAGCCCAACTCTTGAACTGGCTTTTGAAAAGCTAAAAAGTTGGTTTCTTAGGAATTAAACTAAAAGCCAATGCAAAAGGCATGCTGAGAGAAGCTTTTTGGCTATTGGTGTGCTGAGAAGCTAAAAATTTATTAGAAAAGTCAATAGCAAAAAAGCTAGCTGTCCAAAGCTAGAAATCCAGCTTTTGAGCTAATAGCCCAAAAGCTGCAGCTCAAATAAACAAGCCCTTAACACCATTAGCACAAAGACAAAGCAATTCAAACTCAAGAAGCAAGTGCTAGCACTACTACAAAACCCACCAATATTGCCGACCTTATCGTTGTTGGGTGCTTTGAAATCGGTAATGACAAGCTATCACCGTTAGTTTTTTTGTGGAAATAGATATAACCACTGGTTATAAATGCAATCCTACAGTGATAATATATCACTGCAAGGTATGACTAACAACGGGCAGTAATACAAGCACTTGAGGTTCTCACCTAGAGATGGCAATGGGTACCCGAGACCCAAAACCTGACGAGTTTTTACCCTATTAGGGCATGGGTATGTGTCAATTTCTCTACCCATGGGTTTGTTAATGGGCAAAAAGCCAGACCTAGTGGGTTTGTGGACGTGGGTCTGGGCATGCAGTACCCAAACCCGTAAACCCATGAGTTTTTTAAACCCGTTCCATCATAGAATTGTAGCTCAAATCATCCTACAATATCCTAAATTTCTCAACTAGATTGATCGACTTAGAGGCGCATATGAAGTCTTTCCCATCCCAAACGGTTTGATAAAGGCATGCGTATGTAAACAAATCCTTTAGTTTTTAGATCTTGTATTAGCAAATAATTTATATGCTCACTAAATATATTTACAAACTTTCACATAGAGAAATATTCAACAATGAGAGAAACCAACTACAAATTGAAAGACAAAAAGAACAAGCCGCTACTCTCATCTTGCTTGCAGCCCAAACTGCTCCGATCCTATTATGGGCTTGGCCTCTTGGGCCCAACTGCTGAAATGTTTTGCTCTTCAGACTCTAGTGCTAGTGCTTCACAGGCAGCAAGCACATTTAGTCCCACCTCGCTGGGTCATGCATAGCTGAAGCTGCGCGCACTCTATAAAACCAAGGCAAAGCAGGAGCATGCACCACACTGATGAAGCTTGCAGTTTGTCGGGCACGGGGAACCCGCAGGTACCCGTTATCTGCTCGGGCACGGGTATGGACGTCCATTTGTGGGTTTTTTAACTGGCATATTTTTTTGTGGACACGGGTACGGGTTTGTTGTACCCAGCAGGTACGCACCCGTTGCTATCTTTAGTCTCACCACCTTTCGACTGTGATAAGCTATTGAGACCCAAAATGCTGTATCAACTATGGTTTTTTTGTGTGTGTTTGAAGTGCATCCTAAACTCTCACCAATTCATCTCTCATCCTCGCCCCTTCTTCTCGCATCCGTTGGTGCGCAAGCCGTTCCACCCCACAGCAAAATCCCCCCGTACGAGCTACCCTAGGCAGTAGCGGCGACGGGAGCTACCCTAGGCAACGCTGTGCCAGGCATGCAGGTCCACTAGCGCAAGCTCTCCTCTAGTTCGGTTTCCTCTCCCCTCTCTCAATCCCATCTAGATCCCCTCTCTCTCCCGGTCTCATCTCACTGATTTTCTCTCTCCTAATATCTCTCGGCACCTTGAGAGGCAAGGGGGACGGCGTGTGTTGCTCTGTCTTCCAGCACTAGCAGCAATGGTGGTGTCAGCGGTGTAGGACCATGGCTGGCGAGGGCAAGCTCGCAGCAGCCCGAGCTCGCTCGAGATTTTCTCTCGTTTTGTTTTCTAGAAACCGGTATGATTGTCGGGTGAGAGATCGGGAAGTAGAACGCCTTGGCATCACTGTCGCTTGTTCACTGCCACTTTCAAGTCTAGCAGTGATATTGGTTATAGAAACGATACTAGTGACTGAGTTTGTAGTAGTGGTAGTCCCTCAAGAAGCGGTCAACACAATTAGCACAAAACCATAGCAACTTAAACTCCCCTTCAGGTGGCACTCCCCCTCAACACACGTCTCTGTCACAAATACTTGCACAATTCCCATTCCGGCTCTTTGTGTAGTTTCTCCCCTTTGTAAGCACATGTACACATCAATATTATCCCTTAAGAAATCCATCAGTTTTGACTCAGTCAAAAGTGATACAATCACGTCAATTTTTTCACAATCACACGTCATTGTTTTTATATCAGGTCATGGGTGGCAATATGTATTATAGTGGTAGTATTTAGTCGTGGGCCGTCACTATTGGCCTTAAAATACAATGGGCACATGTGCTGGTCACTCTAAGAGCATTTCTAAGAGACATTCTAAATTTCATGTTCCATATCTTCATTTAGCTATTCACTCCATAAAAATTCTTTCTCCATAATTCAACATATTCCAACAGACTAGTTATATCTCCAAAAGAAAGGAAGAAATTTGGAGCAACGCAAACATGGCACTAGTTGTCGGCCTCACATACACCAAGATAGCAAGGCACGGGGGCTAGCCAAATTTGGATGCCCAGGCTTAAGGGATAGCATGTCATGTCAAATAGGATAGCAATCGTATTGGCTAGTCTGTTGAAGGCCAGTTTTCTTGAGCTTTAGCTAAAAATAGCAACAACAAGTTAGATACCAATTCCCTCGGAGATGCTCTAACATGTGGTTAGTGGCACGTACTGCCGCCTTATAGGTTATGATTATAGCCCATCGGTATTTAGTATTTTTCATGTGGTGAATGTTGTGAAAATTAACCATGTTATATAGTAGTAGTGGTTGAACTTCTTAATATATGGCGTTAAAATTCGCCTCCACAGCGCTCATCGATCATCTAATGTTCTTATTACCACTTATCAAAAATAAGTTCTTATTACCATGGTGAGAAAACCGATTTCGTGTGTATTTGGACTCAGTAAGGTCTACCATGTAGCTTTGTGCAGGAGCCGGTGCCTTTCTCTGGTGGCACAAGAGTTGAAACTCGAGATTCCAGCTATTATTATCAAGAAAGAATATGGGGTGCTAGAACTGCGAAGTTTATTGCACGAGAAAAGTGGATTGTGGTCGGATCCGACTGGGGTTTTATAAAAGTGTACAGTTGTATTGCCATGCGGAATTTCAAGGGATTGAAGTCATGTTTATTTTCAGAAATAAAGAAATTTCAAGCTCATGAGCACGCCAGTGACATTTCATTGGACGTCCATCCAACTGGGCCTTTTCTGCTGTCAGCATCTTCTAGCCGCCGCCACAGCTCCAGGTGGACAGGACTTGGAACGATTAAACTGTGGGACTGGGAAAACGGTTGGGTTTGCATTAGGACATTTGATACGCAAATCGATCTAAGTCAAGTCAAGTTTAACCCAATGGATCCAAATCGTTTTGTTACCGTTTCCAGTACTGGTGATGCGAAGGTACATCAATGGTTTTTTTTGTCCATCATCTTAGTTTTACTAAACAGAGGTGGCCCATATATCATTAACGTAAATATACGTTTGCCAAAACTACAGGTATGGAATATTAGTTCTCCCAGTTGGGAATCAACATTGTCTGGCGCAAAAGACGCGGAATATTTTGATTTCTTCACTCGAGATAACAAGTTACACCTGATCATTTCTCATTACTCAAAGAAGAAAGCCACGGTAAGGCATGTTCAATTAATACACAGGTTTCTGACTTTTCAGTCATTGCTCATTGCTAAGTGGTCATCAAGAAGTTTGCTTTTCCTTTTATGCACTCACTCATATCTTATGTTAGTTTTACTAATTAGAGGCCCTCATAAAGACTCCATCTTAATTTTCACTGGTCGTACTAAAAAAATAAATATTTAAAATTCTCATAATAACCATAAAACATATATCCTTTAATGTCATGGACTTTAATCATCATCGGCAATAATAACTATTGGATCTATTTAATTTATTTAAAATTACCCACCTCTACTATTATAAAAAAATACAGCGACTAAGCAGATTTTTTCAATACGCATCCGCATGCTCTCCTACATACACAATCGCAGATTCAAATATATATTGGAGCAGATTCTGGAGCTGTTTAGCTTGCAGCGTTCTTTTCATCTTTAGCCTGGAGGCATGTCGTTGGTACCTGCTTCCCCACACTACTATAAAAATGTCGATTTTAGAAGATAGGCTCCTTAATTTATAGACACAAGCGGTTAAAATGTGTATCTGTCTCCAAAAATATTTATCAATTCTCAATTACGGTTGACACGAAAAAAATACTAGCTGCTCTAAAAACTAGTTAATAGAGGTTGGCCTTATATGGTGTCCGTCCACCATTTTCAGAGATGGACACCTTTGGAGGACCGCCTTTGTTAATTGAGGCTTAGCCCATTGTCAGTCAGCCCATTGCTAATGATCCTATGAAGCATAAACTTACAAAACATATTGGTGTGGATGCCTTCTTCACTGTAATTAGAAAACTATTTCTCTCCAATATGTGCCTTTGGAGTTGCAATTGGCTGACTTTTTCACCAAACACAAACTCGAGAGCAACATCGGCTTCACTTGATCAAACTCAATGCTTCAAATCCTTCAATTCCACCTTGAGTTTGAAGGGGGTGTTAAGTGTTTGAAGGCCCTATATCTATAGGCCTATATAGCCCATGAGGCTCTCTATATATAGTACTCTCCACCTTGGAGTGACTATCTTCTCAGATCCCCAAGGTTAGTAACAAATATATCATTGACATTGTCAGGACCCACTTCACTTCTTTGTTTACTCCCCTTCCACCATAATTCTCGTTCCTTTCCTGATCGCTTCCTCCCCAACCCTGACCCACGCCCTCCTCTTCGGGCTTCACAATCGCCAATTGCCAATTAACACCACCCGTCCACCTCACCCAGCCATAGGATGTAAGAACAATGAGTTTTTTGGTGTAGTCAGTGGCGGAGACAAGAATATTTTCCTGGTGTGGCGGGTTTATAAAGGTCAAACATGTATAATATAACTATCAACTATGCAAGTACGCACTAGAACATTATCTAAATATGTATATTACTATGTGATCAGCAAATGTAAAAAAATCCAAAAGTAAAGCAATGGCACTTAAAATACCTCACTAAATGAAGCTTTACTTTGGTACAGACCTTGGCAATGGCATTCTTCTTTTTTTTCTTTTGAAATTCTTTCTTAATTTCAGCAAGATCAAGTCCCTTGAATAAGCCTCGCTCAATTTAGCACGCCATCCGGTCATTAAGCCAAGCATCAACCATCTTATTGCGTAACTCAGTCTTAATAATCTTCATAACTGAGAAGGCCCTCTCAACCGATGCTGTCGCCACTGGCAGTAGCAACCCCAACTCAATAATACGATAAACTCGAGGGAACATAATATTTCTTTCAAGTTCAAACATCTTTTTAGCTAGGCTTGCAAGATCATAACAAACTCTAAATTCATCATGCCTTCTCATGTGGTTGATGAATAATAGGACGTCAGTTTTTATAGACCTACGATCATCAGGGAAGAAATCTGCATCAGAGATATCAGTAACAATTCATCTGCATCATAGATATCAGTAACAATTCTGTCCACATCAAATTTCTCAAATGAGTCTCTTGGGTCAAGACAAGCGAAGCCAAAAAACAAATCTGTAGTCATGTCATTAAAGCGGTGATCTAGCTCCGTGGTGATAGCATCTATAGCTGCATAGAATGTATCAACACGGAAAAAATGTTTCTTGAGTGATGTTATTTCTCCCCCCCCCCCCCCCCCCCCCCCCCCTTCTTGATTGGCCCCATCTTGACACAACTTCATCCATATTTGGTACTAGGATATCATTTTCATTGCAAAAGGTTTTGACATCTTCAAATAGTGGTTCCCAACCATGAGCCCTCAAGTAGATCAAGCATGATTTCACATCTGCAACCAAAGACATGGCTTGAACAATATTTTGATCCTTCTTTTGTAATAGAAGTGACAGATCATTTCTAATGCGAAGGATTTGCAACATCAACTTTTTGATGAACACAAAGCTTAATGACTCCATTATCTGCACCAAACCTCCTGCTCTAGATGGATTACGCTGATCCTCATGTACAATTTCTAGCAATGTTATGACTGCATCCCACATAGATTCAATACGAGCTAAAGTCGTATAATGAGAGCCCCATCTTGTATCTCCTGGTCTGGCCAATGATGTTTCTTGATTCTTCCCTCTTCCTGACAATATATCTCCACTCTCTAACTTAGCCAATAGATTTCTACATTGTTGATCAACCAATATGTCCTTCAATGACATCTCCCTTGTTTATATACCTATAGAGAAATGGGGAAAATATTTTAGTTAAGTAGAACAATGAAAATTATCTGTCACATAATGGAAATAGTCATGTAATTACCTCACAACAACAGCCATTTATTCTTTGATTGATATGTCACGAGATTCATCAACAAGGACAGAAAAGAGGCCATCACCCATCTCTTTCTTTAATGCTCTACTAACCCCCTCTGCACATTCCTTTGCAAGATCTTTTTCAATTGTTGGAGAAGTCATTTGGGCATTTTAGGACATAACTCATCAAATGCAATCTTTACTTCATCCTTCCTTTCTTTGTACCAATCAAGCATCTCTAGAAAATTACCCTTATTCATGTAACAAACAGATTCATCATGTCCACGAAATGGTTCACCTTGCAGCTAGTACAAGATAACTTACAATTCCCAAAGATGTGTCCAAACGGGTTTCAAACTTGACTAGTGATTCTTTGCTATAGGTTGTAATCTTATGTTTTAGACATGACCTCTGATTTTCGAAATCTTCATATGTTGTCTTTGCTTGATTGTGGATACTCCTGGCACCGCCAACATGAAGAGGAAATGCTTTGTATGCATTCTTCCAAGTATTATACCCCTCTTTGGTGAAGGTAGTATAACCAAAATTTTCATCCACAGGATCTTGCCTAAAAAGAAAGCAATAGAAGCAATAAGCTGCATCTTTCTCCATACTATATTCCAGCCAAGGATGTTTTGTGTACCATGTTTCACAAAAATTTCTATCAAAATGGTCACGAGGATAATCATGACCAACTGGTCGAGTTGTACCCTTTGCCACATAAGCTAATCTAACTTCATCTCTAATGTCGGGATGAAAATCATCAATTGGAATCCGAAGCCCTAGATCAGGCTCAATGTGGTCTGAGTTCATCACTTCAATCAGCCCATCCCCTTCCCCTTGGCTAGCTATGGGATCATCAACAGTGGCCTGATCATCAGCATCGGCCTGATCATCGATATGAATTTCCTCTCCATTCTCTGTCTCTCGAATACCCACTGGAACCTCAATGCCCACATCCTCGTGAGGCTCTTCTTGTTGTCCAGCAACGCCATCTACAGGCAGAGCTGGGTGGAGTTGCTATGCTAAATGCTTTGGCAAAAATACTCTTCAAATCTGTATAAAAAATCGCAAGACAAAAAGGTAAACGATGTTATCAAATTAAATAACAATCAAAGATAGAGTTTTTAGAATTCTAATTTCTGAAATAAAAAATACCTTTCATCACATATCTGCTCTTCTTTGGTGCCATCGTTGCACTTGCAGTTGCAGGCGGTTATTAGGCGGAGCGGAGGCGCGGAGCCGCAGCCGCTGTCGTCACCGCGTGGCCGACTGGCCGCATCGAACTCGCGCCGCCGTCCGCTGGCCACCGCGTTGAGTCGTCGCGCCGGCGCCACCGTCCGCCATCCACGGTCCACGGGCCACCGCGTCTACGTCCTGAGTCCTGACGCCTGATCGATCGGATTTAGAATACGAAGAGACGGATAGGCACTGAGCAGACGAGTCGATCCATATTCCATCAATCCATCGGGCCTAGCTTCCCTCCGTGTGTTCTGGTAATCGAGGCGACGAGGCCCATCAAGCGGAGCCCATCAGCCTAGCTTCCCTCCGTATGACCGTATCACGTATGTGTATGTATTTCAAATATACATGCCCTGTTTGATTCCATGGTAAAACTTTAGCCCTACACTTTTAGTTTTTTTTTTTTTTTTGCCATGGGGATACATACAGGGAGGCTAAAAGTGAGCAAATGGCTAAAAAATGAACTAAAATCTTTTGCTCCTAAAAAGGCCCTAAACTGGGCTAAACTCTCTTGGGACGGACGCTGGACTCCCCATACCCCTTGCCGCTCGCATGCATGGCTGTGCATGGATAATTAAATGAAGGTAAATCAGTCATTTTATATTAGAGGACTAAAGTTTAGCCCATGAATCCAAATAGCCCACCAGGACTGGGGGCTAAACTTTAGTCCTTGACTAGTGATTCAAGCACCACCGTAATATATATTTACTGTTATATATAATACATATATTCAATATTTTATATATGTTTTAGGTACCCCTGGGTGTAGTTAACAGTTTTATGCGAGCCAGACGCCAGCAGTGGCAAATAAGAGCTATTTTTTTGACGCTAGAGGCTAGACCAGGCAATCCGCAAACTTTGACTGATAAATACTCCTTAACAAATTTACTCGTCATTATGGAATATTGATGATGGAATGAGTTTCTTTTCGTTTTGTTAGATATGGGACTACGACACTAAGACTTTAGTTGAAACGCTCGAAGGGCATACAGATTTTGTGACTGCGGTATGTTCCCATTCCGAGTTTTCGATTCTGATGACCGGGTCGGATGACGGGACAATTCGTCTATGGAACAAAGATACCTTCAGGTACGCAACATTCTCTTCTATTAATTAATTTGGTTCTTATATGGCACTGCTTTCTCCCTCAAGAAAAAGCAGCCACTGCTTTCAAAATCCAGATTAACAAATAGAACAAGTAGTCAAATCGTGTATTCACATATAAATATTTCATAGTGGTAGCATAAATGATGAGTTCCTAACATTTTGAATTTCCATTATTCTATTTAGCATTTGATCTTGTGTTGTGTTTGTTCATAATAAAGTTAAAGGATGGGTTTGTTTTCATAAGGTCTTCCCCTAAAAAAATTGCATAAAGATATTTTCAACCAATGCGGAATAGCTTTACCGGCTGCGCCCTCCATCCACACATATAAGGATGTTTTAAGAGTATCTCTAAGAGTTTTTTTTTCTAAAATTTACTCTCCAAGTCATCATTTAGAGAGTTATTTGAGTAAACATCGCTTTCTATATATTTGCATTCTCCAACAACTTTTCTATATGTTGTGTGCACTCTAGAGAGCCATTCTTGCTATCCATATTTGGCTAGCGAGAAATCCATAATAGAAGACGGCTATATTTAGATACCCAATTAAAGAAATTATTGGAGGGTACTTTTTCCTTAAAATCTCTGTTCCTAACAATTAGGAAGGATATAGAGAGTCTCTTAGAGTTGCTCTAAGGGCCTGTTTGGATCTCCTCTAAACTTTTTTAAGCTAAAGTTTCAAATCAGGTGGTCTAAAATTAGCTCTAATCTGTAGCTCACCTCATATTATAGCTTTAGCTCTCGAAAAAAGAGCTAAAGTGTTCTAAAATTTTTATAGCTCTAAAGTTTGGAGAGGCATATCCTAAGCCTCGGAGGTTTTTATTTGCCCACAAATGTGTATGTAGCCGTGCTAACGGGTAAAAACTCACCCTTATCTAATCCAAGTAATAGTAAATTAACTCTTTTGCCTCCCAACCCATCCCACTCCATAACTTTATTGTTTGAAGCCGGCCCAATCCAATACACCAACCAGTGGAACATAGGGGTTCACTACTTGAACATGTGGATTTGCACAAAAGGTATATATGAGTTTGAATAAAACATGCAGACAGCATAAAAAACCAGACCCCAGAATAAAAACTTTGTGTTCACATATTAAAATTTATTGAAATTGACTAAAAAAATATTGGAGATGATTTAATACACCAGGGAGCTACTTTGTGCCAATTGGTACAACATGATCAACTTGTGGGTCCCACATTAGAGTCGGACATTGAAACTAAAATCTCACATTCACACCTAAAAATTGAGCAAAAAATAATTGAAATTTATTGGATAAGGTTCAATGTGACATGAAGTTACTTTATGCTAAACATGAGCATTTTTGGCCTAGCCCGAGCCCACTAGTTTTAGCCCCTCCTACAACTTAACAGTGATAAGCAAACCTGAAAAAATTGTTGGCCTGGAGGCTTACCTAATTTATTTGATTAAACTATTTCTTTTTTTGTTCGAGGAAAATTAAACTATTTCTTACTAAGAATAGTGCGGCCAGCCTAGGCATTGGCCTGGCCCGAGCTCAGCCCAAGGCCCGAGGGATGTTTGTGGGCACAATTTTACATGTTGGAAACCTTGCGTTTATTTGTCTGGCTCCAGAAATGTTCATGTCTAGCCTATATCTATATATCAAATAATAAAAAGGCAAAAATTCTATCATTTTTTTAGTATGGCCTTTCCTAATTAACTTCGTGAATGTGAAAACAGTCTCTATTCGGTTGGCTATAGCCGTCTTGTTTAATCTATCTATATATATGATAGATGCTGAGCTTTTTGAGGTAACCTGCATAGATAGGTCTCTGTTCGATCAATTTATAGGGACGGTTGGTATCACCAGTCACCTCTACTGATAAATTTATAGGGGCAGCTGGTCTAGTGGGACCTGAGCATGCCCACTGTAGAGACGGATAAAAGGGGGCGTTGCTACATATCCTTCTTGTAGTAAGTGGAACATAACTGCCCCTGGGCTACCGAACTCAGACTCACATGGACGCGGAACCAAACTGAAATTGGACTCACGCAAGGACCCAACACGGACTCATGCCACGCGTTGAAATTGGACTCACGCGTGGACACAAGACACAGACTAATTTAAGCTTTAATCAAACGCCGCCGCCCTACTCGGCCGTCGCACCATGCAGCTCGGCCGTTGCGGAGGCCACCGCCCCGCTTGTCCGTGACGTGCAGCTTGACCGTCGTGTGTGCAGATCGGCCGTCGCCGCACCGCTCGGCCACCGTGCAACTAACCCGTCGCGCGTGAAGCTCGGCCGTCACGGACGATGCTGCACCGGTCACCCGTCGCAGCATGCAGCTCGGCCGTTGCGGACGCCGCCGCCCCGCTCACCGTCGCGTGTGCACCTGTCCCGTCACGGACGACGCCCGCTTGCCCGTTGCGCGCCGCATCTCCTGCACACCGCGGGTGCCTGTTCATCGGCCATGGAGGATGGCACGTTCCAGGCTCTTCACGATCAGGATGCGGAAGTCGCCGCGATCCAAGAAAAAGCTGACGGCGGCCCATTCTTGAACTCGAATAGCCAAATCTCCAACTCTGATGGCTGCGAGCCTGCGACAATTCCAAATAAATGCCACCGTCTCCAATGGGAGCAAGGCCGCCCACAAAGATCTCGAGAAAATGACTCAATGAAAAATAAAAGAAAAGGAAATATTAGGAGACAAGGAAATAAAAATAGAAAAAAATATTAAAGACGAGTTTTAGAAATTTTGGTGCAGCAGTGCTCTCCTATATGTTGAAAAATGATTTTAGGAGAGCCGTCGATTTTCCTTGCCGAGTCTGTCACCGTTCGTGCGTCACCCTCGTTCTGGTTCCGTTTTTACTGTCCGTTCGAAATCGATCCAACAAGACAAATGAATATCGAATACAATACAATTGAATACCGAATCAAATAGAACACCAACCAAACCATATATATAAAAGCATCAGCATCTCACGCTGATGCCACTCATCAAACATCACTTATTTGACTTGAAACAGGATATATCGGAAATATCGGACCAAATTAAAAAAATTCAAATTATTTTGAAAAAAATCGTAGAATTTGACTTGAAACTATTCGTAAGCTACTAAACATCACTTATTCATAGATAAAAACAAGAATAAAACACTATTAGTGCAGGATCTTGACCGGCTAAATTTGAGTCGTCTGCTTGGGAGCTAGAAAAATAGTAAAAATTTGGCTGATATCCAATTTTATCGGACCCCATGAACAGAAAGGAAATTTCGAAAAAATCGGTGCATTTAGGCCTATCAAGAAAACCCTCCGTGTGCTGCTGCCGAGCTCACCAGCAACGTAGAACACGGGTCTCCAAGGTTGGCGAACCTGCCGGTCCCAGCCACTCCGTACAGTGGCCACAGCGACAGAGGGGACCCTCCTGGGCCGGCCTCGCTTCGCTACGCGGACGGCGGCGCGAAAGGCGAAGAGATGGCAGGCGGCAGGCAACTCAGAAGTTTAGAAGGCTCGACACACAAGCAAATAAATCGCTATTTTTGTCCGGCCGCTGGGGCCTGGGGTAAGTCTCATGGCACTTTACACATAGGCTCTCAAACTTTCTATAAACTAGACTATATTCCTCAAAGATTAATTGTGTGCCATTGACTTCGGCTTTAACAAAAACTGTTGTCATAGTTACTTCGAAGAGATAATTAAATAAGCCTTTGGCTGACGCCACAGTCAAAATTAAATAGGTTCGTAGCAAATGTGTAGAGTTGACTGCAATAGGAAAATAATGATGTAAATATAAAACTCCAAGACTTTGCAGAGAAAATAATGCATTCATGTTGTCTGACCTTTTATCCCGTTGAAACACACGGACACTTTTGCTAGTTTATATTAATTAGCGTGGCAAGATTTGTATGTGGGTTCTACATCAAAAGCTGCATCCTATAAGTAAAGTCTCATGTTCACAACTTAAAATTTTATCAAAAATTGACTAAAAATTTCTTGAAAATTATTCGAAGTGACATGATGCACTGTGCCACTTTGCACGACAAGAACAACATATAGGCTCCAAATAAAAAACCGGAGGCTAGAACTAAAAGTTTGCTTTCACACCTTAAGATTTAGCCAGAATGTTTGAATTTCCTGTAAATGATTTAATGTAATAAGAAGCTACATTGTGTCAGTTAGCACCTGCAGTTGAACACGTGGGTTCCATGCACAACAAATTAAATTAATTTACTGGATGCAGCGTTTAGTACGCTCAGCCAATTTTTTTTTTTTTTAGGAAAAAATGAGGAGCACATGCGCCCCAGTACTTTATTAACCCAGAAAAGATTACAAGAGAGTTAGCTGGAGGCTAACCGGCTAGAAAAGAAGACCCACCGATGTACAAAAGAGGACGGAGGACACACCTACTAAGCTAAAAACAAGGCTTGGCAGCCACCAGAACAAAAACAAAAGCTGTTACAAAAAATTGAGCCAATTCATAATCACGGGATGGAGGAAAATTGGGAGTCCACTCAAATGAAGCTTAACTTCACTTGTGAATATAGCTTTCAAAGCCTCCACAGATGATGCTTTGTTGTTAAAAACATAATCATTGCGCTCTTTACCAATACTCCATTATATGGAAAACCCAACAACAAGATATGGTTGAACCCATTCAAACCAAAAATATAAACACAATCCAACTCTTTCCAACCTAATTTAGTATTAAACCCTACCCAACCTAACTCATTAAACACATAAACCCATTCCCACCTATTCAATATGTATCTACTTGAATTAAAAACCAAACCATTAAACACATTTCAATATATTACCCTACCCGTAGTATCCAACTCTGCACGTTTAGGGCATTCCCAATGCCAGAAACCACACATAGTTTGTATATCAATTAATTTATATAGACACTACACTTAGGAATTATATTCCTAACGAATAGTTTCTATAATTTTTTTTTGTCCAATCACATGTGTTCTCTCTCCATGGCCACCTATCGCATCTCGTCATGTCTTCGTTCCTCTCTATAGACATGGTTTCTTATGCAAGAAACCATTTCCATATCTCCCTTTTTTAACTACAGTGCCACATCGTCTTTTTCTTAGTTGTCATCCTAATTAATGATCATAGAAACTATCTAGTTTCTTGGTTGGGAGTGCCTTTAATTAAATCATCAAACTCATGCAATGCGGTTGAGCATTATTGGTTACCCAGACAGCTGGCCTAAAATTAAGCCAATCAATATTGATTCTATGGGTTTAATGAGGAGCTCGTGTGACATTTTCCTCCGTCTTTAATTAAATACAACAGAAATCTATGTATTTCTGGACAATGAATGGAAACTAGTTCCATGACAAATGACACCTCCAATTAGAGTTAACTTATACTAGCTTATATTTTGCCACATCACTTAACAGGTAGCACATTCGATTAGATAGCTTCTCCACTACAACACTTACACCATATCGTGGGACCCGTTTCTTTCTTTTTTCCACCACCCTCTTCCTGCTGTCACGCTGGGTTGCCCCTGCCCCTGCACCCGCTCTCTTAGGGTGTGTTTGATTGCAGGGGCGAAGTGGGATGGGATAAGATGGACCCGGGACGAGCTGTGTTTGGTTTGGAGGCCAGCAGAGCCGAGGACAACCCACATGGGAATATACACGTCAGATGCGGGGCATCCCCGTCTCCAGAAATTTCACAGAAGGGGACGCCCCAGGTGGGACGAGCTGCTGGCTAGCGACTGCGAGGAAGAAGAGGAGGTGACGCCGGGCTCGAACGGGGTCGCGAGCAAGGGCTTCGGTCGTGGCCGTGGGCGAGGCTCCAATCGCCGGCGAGGGTTCCGGTCCGGTTGCGGCGGCGCGAGGGCTCCTATTGTGGTGGCGCAAGGGGCTACGCGTGGCGGCAGCG
This sequence comes from Miscanthus floridulus, assembly GCF_019320115.1. Lineage (NCBI taxonomy): Eukaryota > Viridiplantae > Streptophyta > Magnoliopsida > Poales > Poaceae > Miscanthus > Miscanthus floridulus. The sequence continues at coordinate 49,025,979 of NC_089588.1, forward strand.
CGAGAGCTCCGGTCCGGTTGTGGGCAGCGGTGTGAGGGCGCGCAGGGCGAGCGCGCGGGTGCGGGAGGAGCGAGGTGGGTGCTGAGGCCGGGCAAGACGGGGGCGAGACGGGCGGGCGGCAGCCTCTGGTGGACGGGGGTGGATGGAGGCGAGGCTACGGCGTCCGGCGGCCGGGAGAGCGTGGGCGAGTGGGCGGCCAGGAGAGGGCAGAGCCACGGACGCAACCTCAGAGTGCGGCCGGAAATTCCGATCAGGGAGGAAGAAAAGAAACCACAGGAAAAAAAACTGACAAAAGGACCCCACCTGTTAATGAGTGATCCCACTTTTGATGCCCTCAGACCAAACAGAAAATGGGTTGGTCCCATCTCTCTTCAACCAAAGAAACTGAAGTCGTCCCATCCTTAAAAACAAGAGACACGACCGTGCTACTCCACCTGGTTCCCGACCAAAGGCTACCTTAGGCAATCGCCAAGCCAGCTCTTCCGCTACCACCGACGCTGCTGCGGTTCACTGTGGCCGCAACACCCGTTCCGCTGGGGCCGCCGCTGCTGTCATCATCGTCCGTGCTCCGTAGTGCGCCACTGTTGTTCGTGCTCCGTAGTGGGCTGCAGTAGATACACACGCCCAGGCGCCGCCCACGATCCACACTAGGCCACCGCAGCTACCCTTGCTCGACATCGGGCAACCGTCCACTTAAAGAGACTTGAAACGTCTCTACACACTACCCTACAATGGACTATCATCAGGCACAACCAAAGCGGCAGTGATAAGGGGCTCGTCACTTCTGGTTTTAGAACTAACAGTGATAAGGTTTTCAGAAAGCTCAAAAATAACATGAAAAAATAGCAAAACTTTTTTAATATTAGGAGAGACCCCACCAGCTAGCCACACACTCACTTGATTTTTTTTTAATTTTAATACAAATCACTAGATTTTTTACGCAATTTGCGGCCGGCAGCGCTCAAACCCACGACCTCAAACTTTGCGCGTTCGTCCTCTAACCACTCGACCTGTAATACATTTGTGTCTATTTGGGATATTCATCCTCCTCATTCTATCTTCATCCTATTTTAAAATAAATATTTGGGACCCTAAATGAATTCAAATAAAAATATTGTCAACCAAAAAGTTCTATAGCTTTTTGACATCTACAGCTTTTGTTTTGGTCATTTCTCCATCTGAGGTCGTTTGAAAATTTTGAATTTCAAATCTGAGAAAATTCGTCCATAATTTTCCTTGGATAAATAATTTTAAATGAAAAAGTTATCAACTATAAAGTTGCATAACTTTTTGAGATCTACAACTCTTGTTTTGGTCATTTCTCCATCCGAGATTGTTTGAAAAATTCGAATTTTAAATTTAAAAAATAAAACATAATTTTTGTTAGATAGATGATTTCAAATGAAAAAGTTGTCAACTATAAAGTTACATAAATTTTTGAGATTTACAACTTTTATTTTGGGGGATTCTCCATTCGAGATACTTATATACCACTACACACTCACTTATGACTATGGAACATATGGCTTTAGTTGGTATGAACTTCTTTGAAATCTTGCGAATCAAATAGAGTGACATCATAAAGACTTCAAATAAAAAAGTTGTCAACTATAAAGTTATATAACTTTTCGAGATCTACAACTTTTGTTTTGGTCGCTTCTCCATCCGAGATCCTTAACTATCACTACACACTCACATATGACTATGGAGCATATGGACTCATTTGGTATTAACTCTACAAAATCTTGTGGTGTATATTTGGACATCCCAACGATATCAAATTAAAAAGTTTGACTTATAAAGTTGTAGATCTCGTCGAGTACTACAACTTTGATATAAAGTTCGTCTTCATCGAACATCATATGAAAAGTTATAATTTTTTTTTGCAACATATCACTGCCGATTCAAGCCACGAACCGGCAATTACAGTATGCGTGTCGGTTTTAGTCAAAAACCAGTAATGTTGACCTATATTACTGCCGGTTCTTGGCTAAAACTGGTAATTATATGAACCGGCAGCGAAGACCAGAAAATCAGTGTCGGTTGGACCTATCACTGTCAGTTTTAGCTAAAAAACAGCAATGATATGCCGAGAGATACTATCACTGCTGGTTTCTTAAAAACCGGCAGTGATGAAGCTGACAGTAAATGTCAGATCTGTAGTAGTGATATAGTGGCACCGCATCTTCTTGTGCTCCCATGATGCCTAGTATCGGAGGTTTTTGGTAACTCTACCGAGCCTCCTAGTTCGTCTTTGAGCTGACGCTCTGGTGCATCGTTACGGTGTTACACCAGGGTTTCTGGTGGCTTGCCAATGACCAGATCGAAGCCTTTGGTTGGCACTGTTCCTATTATCTGGTGCTCACCGGAGGATTCGTGTTCTTTTCGCAACAGTGCACAATGAGCTTTTTCTCTTTGTGTCTCGTCTAAGTTTTTTCTCCTTGATGTGTCTTCTAAGGTCTTCATGTCATCCCCTAATCCTTGAGGTGCTGATCACTTGATCTTCAAGTTGCCTTTTGTCTAAGATTTCCTTGTATTCATTGAACTAAATGCCTTGTATACTAGCAAAACATGTTAGTGCAAAAGATCAGGTTGTCACTCAATCACCAAAATCACATATGGCCCAAGCTAGGTGCCATTTTCCTTACAATATCCCTTTTTGGTGATTGCTGATAGCACAACCAAGCAAGCAAATAGTGAATACCAAATTGAAATCTAGCTATTTGCTTGGATGCAATGCAAGAGCAAGATCATATGATGCTAATTGAAAATATGCATGATACAAATTCTAGGGTACTTCCCTTGCTCTTAAACATTTTAATTGTCCCCTTTGTGTAGTGTTATGGCCATATTCTCCCCTTAGTCCATAATCTATTTCTCCCTTCCTAGAACCTCAAGTCCCCTACACCACATGTAATCACCACAAAAATATCATAAATTTTTATTTTGGTCATTCTGATATTTGTTGTTTGACATGCTTGCTTTGTTCCACAATTTCCCCCCTTTAAAGTCAATTAAACACCAAAAAGGAAAATATTAGTAGCACAAAGAATGGTCAATTATTGTGATCCTTTGGATTGGAATATAATTGATCACAATAATTGACTCACACATTATATAGACTAAGCTTCGATCCCCCTAAGTGTATGCACACATATGGTGGAATTCAAAACATATACATATCTTGGCAACGAAGCACAAAGGGAATTTAATCTATTTAATGTATGGAGATAGTGCAAATGAAAATACTAATTGAAAACATCAAATTGATACCGTATTGAAGATTGATACCATTTGAATGCTACCATATTTAGTCCATGCTTTTCACCGGGGACATCATTTTCCTTGTGATGAGACCACATGATAAGCTTCAGATAGTGTTAGTCTCAGAGATAACAAACTATGGAGTAGGAGACATGCACTGGACCTTTTAGGTCAAATTACAACTTAATATGATACCAATTGGAATTTGATACCACTTGAAGGTGATAATCAGGAGAAGCACCCTCTAATTTGGACTTTGGCACAAAAGATATTAAAAGAAATGCATGTGCCAAAAACGTAAACTAACAAAGCATGTAGACTACTCAAATATAAGAATTAAGATCAATCTACCATATGGAACATCTAGTAAATGCACAACCAAATTGGAATATGCACGTGCAGACCTAGACAAGAATAGGAACTAGATGCTAATTGTAATTGCATGAAATTAATTCTAGTTACATAACATGGGTGGGAATTTAGGTCCATAGTCCCAACTAACCTACTTGGCAATAACTTTGTCCAATATGGTGTACCCATGATATACACCCCAAGTTTGCCAAGTGTACAACTTTCCCGAAGTCTGGTGGACTTCTCACTTCTCCTTTGGCACCCAAATTGAGTTGGTCCACTGTTGGATTGCTTGTTGACCATTAGAGCCACTACCTTTTGATCCTTCCACTAGAGCAAATATGGTGTGGTGGAATTCCTGTCAACCATGTTGGTGTAGGTGTTGAAGAGCTTGCTTCTATTGTTTTTCTCTTTATTATTTTCTCCACCTTTCACCTTGCACTAGTATCACTTGTGCCCTTCCTGGTGACATGAGTACCAAACCACGGTTGCTCCCTCACTAAGTTTCTTCACTCGCTTGACGGCGGTATCTGATGAGGTTAGGCTTGCACTGTCTTGCCTTTCAAAGCAATAAAGTCCTTGGTGAGGTAGTCCACTCTTTTTGCTTGAGGACTTGAGTCTCCATTGCAACTTTATCGGTGCATGAAACTACTACAATGCGCCCAACACACAACTTGTTGCACGGGGGTGAGTCTAATTCAATTAAACCTATGCAAGAAGTAGAAGCATCTTTCAATTATATCAAATAGTGAGAATCTTTAGATCCTTTTTGGGGTACGTGCACAAGCTTCTAGGATTTTTTAAAAAATTTGTTAGCTATGTCAACATTGTAATCGACTACTACAGACATAATTTTGCGAGGTGGTGTGCTTTTATTACCCGAGGTGGTCACAAAATCCAACCGCCTCATAAAATGCCAGGGGATTAACCGAGGCGGTCCTTTTATTTATGGTGGCGGTCAGAAAATGCCCGCCTCCATGAAAATGGATTTACGGAGGCGGTCGTTTTATGACAACCATGTCCAAAAATGAGCTATTTTCCGAGGTGGTCGTCTTAAGGAGCTCGCCTCCCTAAATCCATTTTCGGAGGTGGGCACCCTATAAGGCCCGCCTCCAAAAATAATGGCCCAGCCACGAGCCCAGGCAAAGCCCATTCTACCGAGCTCATATATAAGCCAGAGTTGGGGTTTATTCTCAGTTCATTCCTCTCCCTCTCCTTCCTCCCTCCCACAGCCGAGGCACCACTCCCTCCCCCTCTCCTCCATAGGCGGCGATGCCTCCCTCTCCTCTCCTGGCGGTGGCACCCCTCCCTCTCCTCTCCCTTTCCCCCACAGGCGGTGGTGCCCCTCCCTCTCCCTCTCCTCCACAGGTGGCGACCATCTCTCTCTCTCTCTCTCTCTCTCGGTTGGTCTCTCTCTCACCACCTCTCTCCTCCCTTTGTCTCACCTACGGCTGTAGGGCTCCACCGGTGGCCGTAGTGCCAGGCTCCCTCCGGTCTGGTGTGCGGCGGCGAGTGGCCCGCGTGCGGTGGCGGCGCGCAGCTCTCCACCAGATCTAGCGTGGCTCTCCACCACCTCCACCAGAGGGCCGCCGTGCCCTCACAACCACCACCTTCAGATCCGGTGGACGCGCCCTCCACCACCCCCAGATCCGGCGGCCCATGCAATAGATGGAGCCACGACAGCGAGTCTAGGGCCCTTGCGGCGGCGGTGAGTCCGGGGCCCTTGTGGTGGTGGCGATGGTGGTTGCGCCATGGAGGTGAGGAAGGCGGTGGCATGTCTAGGGCTCGAGCGGATCGACGGTGGCGGCGCGAGGCCTAGATCCAGCCTCATTTTGGGCTGGGGGCTTTTTTCTTTTTTTATTTGATTTACCATGGCAGGCATTTGAACCGCCTCGAGAAAGAATGAGTTACCGAGGCCTTTAAACCAAGGCGGTTGCGATGCCCGCCTCGATAACCAATTTATTCCACCTCAAAAAATAATTCTGTAGTAGTGATTGTCAAGCATATCAAATTTGCTTGGCGATCTCATCATAGATTTTGTTTGAGCTAGCTAACTTTTATTTTTGTTCCTTAATTTTACTTTGTTGCTCATGTTTCTTGAAATTGTCAAGAAGATTAGCAAGATCATCATATGAGGGAAAAGAGTCTTCATTGCTACTTACATCGCTTTCGCTTTCAGTTTTACCTTTTGCCACAAGGCATATGTGTGAAGAGCTCGACGAAGACTTGTGGTCATGCTTCTTGTGCTTATTCTCCTCTTCACTTGAGGTGTCATCCCAAGTCTTGATAGTTTTGAGGGCTTGGCATTTTTCTCTTCTTCCCTTCTTGTTCGTGGGCTTGGGCCTATTTGAACAATCTTTCACAAAGTGTCTGATCTCACCACAACCAAAGCATCCTCTCTTCATTTGCCTTCTTTGGTCAGTCAACATGATGTCTTCAATTGTAATTGGCACGCACACCCTTAGACTGGATCTTGCGGATGATATTCTTCAGTCCTTGTAGGAGTTGCATTACTTATTCCATTTCATCATCTGACCAAGAGGTGGACGCTTGCTCTTGGTTATCATCTTTTTCATCATAATCATCCTCATCGTCTTCATCCTCCACACTTGAACTTGAGCTTGAGCTTGACTCAACTTGCTTGCCCTTCTTCTTCATCTTCTTATGCCCGTCACAAGTGAGAGCAATGCTTTGCTTGCTTGATGAACTCACTTCTTCTGGAGTCATCTTGTATCACATCACAAATGCCACAATCTTTTCAGGGTCATGGTGCCCAAGTTATTCTTGTTGTGGAGGATGGTGATGATGGATGCATATTTGTTCATTGGAAGCACCAAGATGATCATCCCACCACTTCCTCATCGCTCACCATGGTCAAACATATTGCATATAGCTCATTGAAAATTAGATTCCAAGTCTTTTACAAGCTCATTTGGCAACATAGCAAATGAGTTACAGGTTTATTTAACCAAGCAATATTTTTCTCCTAAAGGTTGCTAGACCAGTCGTGAAGGTCTTGGAATTTTAACCATATTTCATTAGCCTTGGTGAGTGTGAAAACTTGATTAAACACATCATTGCTTATTGATTCAAAGAAACAATTTCTAGCATGAGCGTTGAGGTGGATCTCCTGCTTATCAATAGAGGTGGGCTTATCGGACATCCTAAGAGGTTTCATCCCATCTCTAGTGACTCTCCAAACACCTAGATCAATCGCTTCTCGGTAGCAAGCCATTCTAGCATGCCGGTAGGAGAAGTTTTTGAACCATAGTGTGGGGGCCTAGCGTATCCATCCTACCCACTCAAAATAGCGTCTAGTTCAACGGCAGTTACTGAGCCATTCTTCTCTAATACCAACTGAAGGGACCATGATTCCTAGGACGAGAGGGAATTAGGCAACTTAAAAACTAATTAATTTGCCTCTAACACCACCTACTTATCAAAACCTATGCAAGATATCTATCTAGATATGCTAAGTGTTTGATACTCTACACATAAGATGGTGCAAGGCGTGTCAAAGAAACATGAGACTCGGCAAGTCCATTCACATACTTTTGTTGCAAAAACTTAAATGTAAATTCATCTTTGCACATTAATATGCAAGCTGTAAATTCCAGTTACAAAGTAGAAGATGAATTTTGTGACTAGTTTGCACCTCAACTTTTGCAACATACTCCCTCCATCATGAAATGGTAAGCGTATTTTGATCATGAAAAATTCAAATAAAATAGATTGCGACCGTCAATATCTCTTACTATAAATTGTCATTTGCTAAGTAATCAATATAATCTCATATGCACTTTGAATACAAATCCATTGATAAATGTTTCATGTTCTAAACTTGTAGATAATTTGAATAATTATTGTTCAACGTTTGTATAAGTTGACTTTTCCTATTTGAAATATGATTATCATTTCCGGAATGGAGGGAGTAGTACATAAGGTATCCCATTTAAACTTAATCATCTTTGAACTTACAATGATAGTAAAAAAAGAAGGAAATGTGTGTTTCTACAATTCAAACTCTTAATCTCAAGTTTCCAACCTAAAGCGTCCATACTGTCCTAGTATACAACACTTATGACTACATAACTGATGCTATTCTTTTAAATTTACATTTACAAATGTTATATTGCATATTTGACAATTGGCAGTATAGCGATCTCAAATGAAAAAAATGATAACTATAAAGTTGCAGATCTCGTCAAGTGCTGCAAAAAAAATGATAACTTTTGTTCATGTGTACCAACCGATCTATCACTAAGAGTTGTAGAAAAAAAAACAGAAGTGATAGACTATCGTTGTCGGTAATGATACTGATATACTCCCTCTATCCTAAAAAGAATGTCGCCTAGGGTTTTGTGTTTCTTAAGTTTGACTAGATTTGTAAAAACATATTAGCGGCATGTGTATCTCCAAATAAATATAGTATAAAAATATATTTAGTGATTAATGTGTTGTTACTTATTATGTATCATAAATATTAATAACTCTTGTATATATATTTAGTTAAATTTTAAAATATTTGACTTGTCAGAAAGTGAGAAAAACAGCCTTTGCTAGAGGGAGGTATATTTTTTTTGTAGCAGTGGTATCTAACTCAAATAAGCAGCAAACCAAGAATAGCTAAAAACAAAAACAGGCAATCAAGCGAAAAACTCGCAGAAAATAGTTAATTGGGAGAATGGAGAATAAATGTGCACCAAATCAGCCGCTATGGATTACGAAAGTGGCTGCATGCAGTTTCTGTCTCTCTAATTCACATGTCTCAAGGTATAAAATGTAGGAATGCAAGGCAGGTTGTCTGTGAACCCGCAAATAGGCTAACCTTTTCCGGGTTACTTGTAAACACACAAAAATGTATCCTATTTTTGGGTTCACGGACAATCCCCTTGCATCTCTAATAAAATGGGGATGGAGGACTGCACGCTGATCATTGATGTGGGATGGGAGCTCCTGTAGTGGGAGGAGAGGCCGGGTCACCAGGAGGAGTAGGTCACAAGACCTGATGGGAAGAGAGGAGCGATGGGGAAGCAGCCGCAGTAGGCAGTAGTGGGCACACAACGGTGACGGGCTGGCGGCCGAGGGTGGTCCCCGGGCAGTCAAGACGAATGTGGTTTCGGAGTCCCGACGATAAGTAGAGGCCTTTGTGGATGAGCTTTCTTTTCTGTGGACGAGCTTTGGTTTCAGTAAAATGCAATTTATTTGTGCTCCATAATTTTTCAGGCTCGAGGCAATACTAGACTGTGGTCTTGGACCAGTAAGGGCGATAGCATGTTTGAAGGGATCAAGAGGGTATGCATCTGAACTTGTCCTGCTGTTCATCTTGACGTTGTTTATGACTGCCAAGCATTCTTACGTGCAACTGCTACACATGTATTCCTGTTCTATTTCTCCGACGTCAAACACGTGTAACCGAGAACACGTTTATGAACTGAAAGTAAATGTTGCAGGATTGTGATCAGGCATCAGCATGGATTGGCAATTACTGAATTTGACCAAGAAGAACCCGGTGCCAGCGTGTGAAATTTCATATGAGTTGGAGGGCAACGTATATTATTGCATTGGAGTCTAACAGTGATAATGTATAACGCTTGATACAATATTAGAACTAGATGCATATTTATTTGTCAACACTTGTCAATGTTATTCCGCTGCTCGTTCCATCTTAGGGCTGAAGAAGTTGACGTATACATATATATTAAATAAAATAAACCATTAGTACGTGGGTGTTGATAGCAAAAACAGATTGGGAAGTTAGCATTTGAATTGAGAAATTGAATACAATAAAAAAGCGTCAAATTTGGGCTAGATACATGGCTTCTAGGAAAAACCGACCGAGGTAGGGATGAAAACGGTACAAAAATATCATGTACCGAACCGCATCGTTTTCTACATTTGATCCGATCGAATTCGTATTTTCAGATAAATTTGAATTCGGTTCGAAATACATAACACCAAATTCGAAATCGGAATAGAAACGGTTTAGACTTTTTTCGACCGTTTTCTACTTTTTCTACTTTTAATTCAGAATATCCGAATTCAAAATTCATTTTAAACCGAATTTGGCCCACTAGAAGTCTAGCCTTAGAAAAATTGTATCTTTTTCATACGATCTCAGGTGAAGATGATTTTTATATGAAAATTGTAGCTCTCGATGGGATCTACAACTTTCTAGTTTTTAGTTTTTTTTCATTTGAGGTCGTTAAGACGTTCAAAAAAATTAAACAAAATTTCAGCAGTGTTGCCTTAGAAAAATCATATCTTTCTTATATGGTGTCAAATGGAGATACTTTTTATATGAAAGTTGTAGGACTTGTTAATTGTTATGCACTTTTGTCATGCACTTGTTAGTTGTTATGCACTTGGTCCTACGGGTCAATATTCCGTATTGATATTTCGTATACCGAACGTGTTCAACATAATTCCGCTCGAATTAGTTTGTTTTTCGAAATTCTCGATATTCCATAAGTTCGTGTCCGTTTTCGTGTTCGGTTTTACCGCTTTCGTTTTCATTTTTATATTCAAATATAGAAGTAGAAAACGATTGAGGGGTTTTTCGACCATTTTCATCCGCAGACCCAGGACAGTTTGGGATTGTGCCCCAGCCCAAAACAGCAAAACCGGCCCAGACGGATTTCTCTAGGGTGCATGCGTGGGCAAGTAAAAACAGGCCTGAGCAGGTTTGGGCAATCCAAGTCGGTTTCAATCCTAATCCGATGCGAACTTTCCCAATCTTGTGAGAAACTTGCAAATCTCATATAGAATAAGTTTTCGTGCTGAGATAAGACCACCTTTGCTATATATATCATAGAATCATGACCAATTAATGTGAATCACACACAACCGATCAAAAAGTAATCTACTACTACCCATCTCCTACCTTTAGCTTAAAAATAGAATGTTGCAAACGTCATGCTGTAGACATAGTTTTGGTAGGGTTGAGATGGACAACTAGAAGTGGTGATTTGTCTTTTCTAAAACTTTATCGATATAAGTATCAGAATTGAACTAACAGTCCAGCTAAGACTTCACCGCTCTAACTAGTTTCACAAGCACCTTAAAAAGATCCTACACAAGGTATATACTAAGGTGTTGAGCTAGTGAGAGCTCATCTACACAATTCTAGTAAGCAAGGTCACATAAACTTATGCAACTAGAACTCAAGCTAGCGCACAGGACCTCCTACACATACTAGTGAGCAAAATGTAACCACTACAACTAGCTACACTTGTGAGCTCGAAACAAGATGACTACTTAGCTACACAAGCTAACAAGAGCAAAAACATTAGCACAAGTTACGAACAAGTAAATAAGCTAGTGTAAGGGATGTAAACTGATCGGGAGACAATAGATGACATGGTGATTTTTATCCTGAGGTTTGGTAGTAGCTTCCCAACCACTTAATCCCTGTTGAGGCTGATCCTATCCGATCACTACTTCACAAGCCTAGCACACAACAGCGCGGGCACCCAATTGCATAGCAACAACAACAACTTGGGCACTAGGGTGAAACTAGCCGATCACCAAGGACTTCTTCACACATCCTTCTACTAGAGCTGCTCATGGCCAAACTCTTGCGGGGACGAGCACAAGAGCCCTATACAAATTTCTCTCTTTAGAGCACCACACACCTTCCTACATGCTTCAACAGAGCCTCTTGCCACCAACTCATCTAGGAGGTGGCGCCTACAAGAGTAACAAGCACCACCGAGTTATAACACGATCACCTAGTGCCACAATTTGCAATCCCTCAAATGCACTGCACTAGAATCATTCACTGTCACCACGGATACAAAATCAACCAAGTGTATGTGAGAGGAGGCATAAAATTAAGCACAACATGTGTACACTAAGTCCCCAAGGTGGTCAACCCTTCAAATGGCCGGCCACACCTCTATATATCGAGGAGGGAGGCCAAACTACCCGTTATGTGGGCTGATCCAATGCTCAGCTTCCTGGTGATAAGACCAGCCCCAGTGGTCCGCTTGCAAGGCGTCCAACGGTAGAAACCCCATGGGCCAAAGACCCCACGGTTAGACTGCCCTAGCCAACAGAGCCGACCAATGGTAGTCCCGTCTCTCCTTTCGTCCGGTGGTCTTCCGGTGCAGACTACCGGACAAACTTGGTGGTACCCCAAACCTTTCAGTTTGGCCACTCGAGAGGAACACTCCCACACTAGAAAAGTCCGGTCCTTCTACACTAGAGAATGCCATGAAGTTTGAACTGCACAGGGGTTTCTCGCGTGCACCTCAAGCCTAGCGGTCACACCGGCGCCCTCGCGCGCTCAGAGATCGCCTCATGCCTAGTGGGCCCTTTGTAACACCATAGAAGAAAACAACGACAAACACCTTCTGGACCACTCTACACTTCAACAGGAACATAGATAAAAGAGCATGGAAGCATTGTCGATCATATAAATTATACGACAAAATGAGACTTTACTGATAGCAAAATGGTAAACAAATTCAGACATTAACCATAATAAAAATTACAACACTCATGCTTATTTGTGGTGTATATTAATAAGTGTACACTTGTGTTGCTACTCCCATCCCGCCAAACATCCTTGAAACTATCTATCTGAGATGGGCAAAACAAGGGTATGAGGTTTCTGGAAAATTACCTTAGCAAGCAAACTGCTTTAACAATGTTATTCAAATCATAGTGATTAAGCCACAATTTTAAATAGCTAGGTAATGCAAACATAAAAACTTCAACACCAAATACTTCATAAGTTTATTTTCATAATGCAAATGCCAATGGTCCAAGCAATGCACGACTTCTCTTCTACCATAACGTTCCAAGGAGAGGGAGTGAGGGCTGCAACCACATTGCTCATTTCAGCGTGTGTTGCTATACCGGTACTTACCGCACCAATCTGGCTACAGTTTCTTCAAATGAATATCAATGGGAAGAGTGCAAATGCAAATGTTGTAATGTATGCACTTCATATACTTCATAATTCAATAGTAGTACCACAAGATATGAAATCGTATACTTCAAAGTAAATCAATAGCTTCAAACTTCAGATATGGCTTGTGTGTGAGGTACTGGAAATTTAGTGTGGCAACTCAAACAACAAAGCTAAAGCCTGTGGACCACATCGTGACATTTACTTGCCTTCACCGAAGTTTTAAAGGGTCAGCTAAGCACGATCCGAAGGTGCACCACCTAACCACAAGCAACCCTTAGTACCAACACCATCATACAACTAATAAAAACATCATATAACACACTAGAACGCCGCAAACCCGCCGTTCAAGCATCCACCGTTGCGCTACCGTTCGTGACAGCAACACTGTCTCTTCTCTTTTTCATAGACTTTTAACCATATATCCTAAAGATCTCAAACTTTATCATGTGATAAAAAAACTCCATTATCTACAAATTTCGTATAACAAGATTCGGCATAAGAGATCTCCAAGATGGCATAAACAATCTCTGAACATAACTGAACTTTTCTGACTACCAAAACAGGACAACAAACTTATAAAATTCATAACTGGAGATATACTTACACAAAAAATATGTCCTTTAACAATTTGGAAAGATTATGAAAAACCCTACTGTTAAACATAGTATAAACCAAATATGGAAATGTAACTAAATATGGAGAGACTTGACCGGCTAAGGATATAGATTGTTGTATAAGTCTAGGACTCTTGTTGTAAATCTTTTCCTTCCTAGAATATCTCCTAGCCGGTCAAGATTTGCGCCATATATATATGTATCGCACCATGTTGTGCGTTTCAATTAATCAACACGCAACCGCTGAGATCTCCAAGTTTGGAGGCCGGCGTTCCACCACAATATCCACCGCACCTCTGATTTTTACATGGTAATCAGAGCCTAGGCGATTCAAGCTTCAAGATCTCCATGGCGTCCTCAAGCTCGACGTCCAACCCTCTTCTCGGCGTTCAAGTCACCGAGAAGCTCACCCGCCAGAACCATGCAATGTGGTCGGCGCAGGTTCTCGCGACCTTACGAGGCGCGAGGCTGGAGCGCTATGTCAACGGTAAAGCCGTTGCTCCAGCTGCAGAGGTTGAAGAAAAGAAGGCCGACGGCAAGACCATCATGGCCTCCAACCCAGCCTATGAGGAGTGGTTTGCCGCGGATCAGCAAGTCCTCGGTTTTCTGCTCAGCTCCCTGTCCAGGGACATCTTGGCGCAAGTCGCCATCTCAAGGACTTCTGCTGAAGCATGGAAGGCGATCAGCGATATGTTCGCGTCGCACACGCGTGCTCGTACCACCAATGTACGTCTCGCTCTCGCCACGACAAAGAAGGAGAACATGACCATAGCCCAGTACTACGGCAAGATGAAGGGACTTGCAGATGAGATGGCTGCAGCAGGAAAGCCTCTTGATGATGAAGAGTTGGTGATGTATATTTGCAATGGTCTAGATCTAGAATTCAATCCTTTAGTTTCTGCTCTTGTAACTAGGATTGAACCTGTTACCCCTGCTGAACTGTACTCACAATTACTAAGTTTTGAGACTAGATTAGAACTACAGCTTGGCACAGGATCTTCATCAGCCAACACCGCAGGGAGAGGCGGCCGTGGCGGGAACCAGCAGATGCGTGGTTCTGGCCGTGGCGGTCGTGGGCGATCAAGCTTTGGCCGAGGCTCTAGTGGGCGCGGTTCTGGTGGGCGTGGACAGCAGCAACAGTCACGCCACAACCAGCAGAACCAGCCACGCAGGAATTTTCCCACCGGACCTACTGCAACCTATGACAGCAATGGGCGCCCCATTTGCCAAGTGTGCTTCAAGACAGGACATACGGCGCTTGAATGCTGGCACCGTTTTGATGAGAATTATGTTCCAGAGGAACGACATGTTGCTGCTGCTATGAGCCTCTATTCCATGGATCAAAACTGGTACATGGACACTGGTGCTACGGACAACATAACTAGTGATCTTGAGAAGCTCGCCGTTCGTGACAAGTACAACGGAGGCGATCAGATTCACACCGCAAGCGGTGCAGGTATGGAAATTAAACATATTGGTCATTCAATAGTTCATACCCCAACTCGTGATTTACATCTAAATAATATTCTTCACGTTCCAAAAGCTGCTAAAAATCTTGTTTCCGTTCATCGTCTTACTAAAGATAATTCCACTTTCCTTGAATTTCACCCTGATTATTTTTTGATCAAGGATCAGGTCACGAAGAACACCATACTTAGAGGATCATGCCGTAGGGGCCTATATCCTCTTCCTCCTTCGTCCACCACAAAGCAAGCTTTTGGAGTTGTCAAGCCATCTTTTGAAAGGTGGCATAGTCGTTTGGGTCATGCATCTGCTCCCATTGTCTCTAAAGTTATTAGTATGAATAATCTCCCTTGTTTAGGTGAATCAAATAAAGAATCTGTGTGTGATGCTTGCCAAAAGGCAAAGAGTCATCAGCTTCCTTATCCAAAATCTCATAGTGTTTCGAGTCAACCTTTGCAGCTTATTTTCTCAGATGTCTGGGGACCTTCGCCCTTTTGTGTTGGAAGAAACAAATACTATGTTAGTTTTATTGATGACTATAGCAAATTTGTGTGGCTCTATCCTCTTAAGCACAAATCTGAAGTTTTTTAGAAATTTCATGAATTTCAAAATCTTGTTGAGAGGCTTTTTAATCGCAAGATTATATCTATGCAGACTGATTGGGGAGGAGAATATCAAAAACTTCACTCCTTTTTTGAGCGCATTGGCATCTCTCATCTTGTTTCATGTCCTCACGCTCACCAACAAAACGGGGCTGCCGAACGAAAGCATCGGCATATTGTTGAAGTTGGCCTAGCTTTATTAGCGCATGCATCTATGCCGCTTAAGTTTTGGGAGGATGCCTTTATCGCTGCCACTTATTTGATTAATCGTACTCCTAGTCAAGTTATAAATTTTGAAACTCCTATTGAACGTTTATTTCATCAAAAACTAGATTATTTCTCCCTTAGGATTTTTGGCTGTGCTTGTTGGCCTAATCTTCGCCCCTATAATACCCACAAATTTCAGTTCAGATCCACACGATGTGTCTTTCTTGGTTATAGTCCTTTACACAAAGGATTTAAATGCTTAGATCCTTCTACAGGTCGAGTTTATATATCTCGGGATGTCACATTTGATGAAAATATTTTCCCCTTGTCCCAACTTCATCCAAATGCAGGAACTCGTCTTCGTCATGAGATCTCTCTTCTTCCTTCTGATCTTAGGCCATCGACATTTGATCAAGGGGGAGAACTATCGAGTGATCATATGTTTAATTCTAATAATTCATGTGATGAAGTGTGTGCAGAAAATAGGGGGGATTCAGATTCAGCAAATACTCCTGGCGCTGAAACCCATGGTGATTCGGTGTCTGTACCGATCCTCCGATCGGCCGGTGCAGGTTCGACCCAACAGGAGGGCGCCACGTTGCCGACAGGAGAGGAAGCCGACGCGGACATAGATTCTCCTGGCGCAAATTCTCCTGGTTCGGCCAGTGGTGCAAATCCCGCAACTGATCCGCCTGTGCTGTCGGCTCTTCCTGGATCTTCTGCTCCGACCAGCTTCGAGCCTGCTGGTGTGCCTTCTGTTGAGGAAACAACAATTCGGCCGAGAACAAGACTACAATCCGGGATACGAAAGCCTAAGGTATATACTGATGGCACCATTAGATACAGTTGTTTTACTTCATCAGGAGAACCACAAAATTTAAATGAATCTTTTGGAGATAAACATTGGAAAGAAGCTATGGATCTAGAGTATTCTGCTTTGATGAAAAACAAAACATGGCATTTGGTACCTCCAAGGAAAGGAACTAATATTATTGATTGTAAGTGGGTCTATAAGATAAAAAGAAAAGCTGATGGAAGTCTTGACAGATATAAAGCTCATTTAGTTGCAAAGGGTTTTAAGCAAAGATATGGTATAGATTATGAAGATACCTTTAGTCCTGTAGTAAAGGCAACAACAATTAGAGTTATCTTGTCTGTGGCTGTGTCAAGAGGTTGGAGTCTTCGTCAATTAGATGTGCAAAATGCCTTTTTACACGGAGTTTTGGAAGAGGAAGTTTATATGAGACAGCCACCAGGTTATGAGGATAAATCTTTGCCTAACTATGTTTGCAAACTTGATAAAGCTTTATATGGTCTTAAGCAAGCGCCAAGAGCGTGGTATTCCAGATTGAGTATGAAATTACAAAGTTTGGGTTTCAAGCCATCAAGAGCAGATACATCTTTGTTCTTTTATAACAAAGGGAATATTAGCATGTTTGTGCTTATTTATGTTGATGATATTATTGTGGCTAGTTCAATGCCAAGTGCAACTACAGCTTTACTCAGTGATCTTAATAAAGAGTTTGCCTTGAAAGATTTAGGTGATCTACATTATTTTCTTGGAATAGAAGTAAATAAAGTTTCAGATGGTATAATTTTGTCTCAAGAAAAATATGCTTTAGATGTCTTAAAAAGAGTTGGCATGAGTGATTGTAAACCAGTAAATACTCCTATGTCAACTTCAGAAAAGCTTTCTGTTCATGAAGGAGATTTACTTGGTCCTAGTGATGCGACACAATATAGAAGCATGGTTGGTGCTTTACAGTATTTAACATTGACAAGACCAGACATCTCTTTTGTAGTCAATAAGGTATGTCAATATTTACATGCTCCTACTACAGTTCATTGGGCAGCAGTCAAAAGAATTCTAAGATATATTAAGCATACTATGAAACTTGGACTCAAAATTGGGAAGATGTCATCTCTTCTGGTCAGTGGTTTTAGTGATGCAGATTGGGCTGGATGTATTGATGATAGGCGCTCTACAGGAGGCTTTGCAATATTCTTAGGCTCAAATCTGGTTTCTTGGAATGCACGTAAACAGGCGACGGTATCAAGGTCAAGTACAGAAGCTGAGTATAAAGCACTGGCTAATGCAACTGCAGAAATTATGTGGATTCAGATTTTGCTGTTAGAAATTGGAATTCAAGCACCAAGAAAAGCAAAGCTATGGTGTGATAATATGGGAGCCAAATATCTTTCTGCAAATCCAGTTTTTCATGCAAGAACAAAGCATATTGAAGTGGATTATCACTTTGTGCGAGAAAGGGTTGCAAAAAGATTGCTTGATATTGAACATGTGTCGACAAGGGATCAGATAGCCGATGGGTTTACAAAACCCTTAGCTGCACGACAGTTGGAGATTTTCAAAGGCAATCTGAATCTAGAGAAGATTTAGATTGAGGGGGAGTGTTAAACATAGTATAAACCAAATATGGAAATGTAACTAAATATGGAGAGACTTGACCGGCTAAGGATATAGATTGTTGTATAAGTCTAGGACTCTTGTTGTAAATCTTTTCCTTCCTAGAATATCTCCTAGCCGGTCATGATTTGCGCCATATATATATGTATCGCACCATGTTGTGTGTTTCAATTAATCAACACGCAACCGCTGAGATCTCCAAGTTTGGAGGCCGGCGTTCCACCACAATATCCACCGCACCTCTGATTTTTACACCTACAACTTTTGTTTAGATTAAAAGTTCAAATTCTTCGATTACGATAGCCAAACATTGCTTAGATCCAAAACTATCTAAATTCTCGTCATTGAAAAACAGCCTTCTTAAAACAATCATATCTCTGGAACAAAGGGGAGTGTCAAACGAAAGGTATTGACATCCTATACAACTTTGTCCATAGTGGGAAAAATTATTAAGGCCATTAAGATGCTCTAAAACGATGATGAATAGAAACTGCACAGTTTGACGGGATTTCAGAATGTGGATGAGATTAATTTTGGGAATTACTCTAAATAAACCCCTTCTAAACAGACAATTTAGTCCACGAAACTTGATTCAAAGAAGTAGATTGTGATGCGACATCTTACCTAAGGCAACTACAACGAGCACGACGATAAGCCTCTAGCGATCCACTCCTTTGTCCCTTGCTTTTCTCCACCTCACGATGATCCACGCCGCTACAACCATCTTGCTATCCCGATCTACGCATTGTGGCCATCATGAGCAGTGAGGTGGAAAAAGAAATTGAGGGCAAAAATGGGAGAGATGACGCCGAGTGGATGTTTAGGGAAGAACGGGCACAACAGACAATAATAGGAAGCCCTAATCCTTCACTTTCTTCTTCTCCATTCTCTTCTTTTCTTTCTCCTGTACATGAACATAGAGGGGCGGCAGCTAAGGTTTGGTAAGGGGAGGGGCGGCAGGGGAAAACAGTCACGGCAAAAAAAAAAAGAACGGCAAAAGAACTCACGCACAAGTCCAGGTACGTTACTGTAGCTCGCGGTTACTATACCTCCTCTTCCAATGTTGCCTGCAGTAGACGTAACTCGGTGATCTAAACTTCAATTGGCGCATATGAGTAGTCATATGAAATGCATTCGACGAGCTCTACGTATCTATGACTTCCGATCGCCAATCTGACTAAGGCTCCGTTTAGATAAATTTTTTGGATTTTGGCTACTGTAGCACTTTCGTTTTTATTTGGCAATTAGTGTCTAATTATGGACTAATTAGGTTCGAAAGTTTCGTCTCGCGATTTCTCACCCAACTGTGCAATTAGTTTTTTTTTCGTCTACATTTAGTACTCCATGCATGCGCCGCAAGATTCGATGTGACGGGTACTACGCAAAAAATTTTGGGTTTTGGGGGCATCTAAACGGGCCTAACAGATAAAAAAGGCAAATTTTTGGCCTCTCCTTAAAATAACCGGTCAACCTCAGAATAACTTAATCCATATTAAATTCCCATTTATTCCTTATAAGCACTTCTGGGTATTACACCCTTGGCCCAGTAGCGAACCGCCTTTTTCTATGGTCCTCCGTGCACCTTCACCTCTAGAAAAAGCGGGCAACCACCCTGGCCATGGTCAGACCGCTCTGCTGGGCTGGTCAAACTGCTAGGTGGACTATCGCCAGGCCAAGTCAGCCCACGCCACCCGCTCTGTTCGCTTGGCTTATAAGTCGTACTTTTTCAGGCAATGAATAGTATTTTTCTCTCACAATAAATCAGCCAACAATACTTTCAGCCATGGCTTATTAGCCAAGCGAACAGGGCAGGTTGCCTAGGACCCTTTTCTCCCCTACCTTTGGGTCATCAGATAAATCCGAAGGGGCTAAAAACAGTCCACTAAGCGCCTCTCTGAACGTCATTTCAAACCGTTTTCAAACATTTTGAAAACTTGCTAACTCCAAGTGTTGTCACACAAGACAACAATCACCTTTAGCTCATGTTAGCATTTTCAAATCATTCCATAAAGGTTTTCAAATGCATTTTCAAACTGCCACTCGACCCTAGCAACGGATGCAAAGTTAGACCGCTTAAGTGGCAGTAGATAACCGTTATGCAAACAATTTTGCCCCTCTTGATAGTACGACTGTCACGGGTTGTCGGGCCCCTAATTTAGGGTCCACTGTGCATCATGTATCAGTCCCTGGATCAGTAGCGCACAGATCGAACAAGATTTATATCAAAAACCATACTTTTATTGATAATGCAAAAAACACATTACAAGGTTCGAATTTACATAGCTTGACCTTTGGCCTTATATTAGACATCGGAGTTCTATCACAGCGGTCCTAAGACATCGTGGCTCCATTCCTACAGTCAACTTGGAGTGCTGACATAAACCCTATCCTTAAGCTTAATCCTATATCTTAATCATGGTGGTCCTAGCGTAGCTCTCTTGTGTAGTCGTACGACTTCGTCTTCGGGGATACTTCTGTTGTCCTAGCCTTGTGTAGCCCTCGATACCTCCTTCCTCGTATGTGCTCCTGTAGCTTTTCTCTTAAAAACAAAGAGTGGAGTGGGTTGAGTACATAAAGTACTCAGCAAGCCCTAACTTTGGGGGTAGAGGTGAGGTGGATGGCAGAGGCTGTATGTGGAAGTGGTTTATGGTGGTGGAAGTGGTTTGTTGGGTGGACATGTATATATATATTAGGACTAGAGTTATATATAATGGGAGTTTGGGCCCTGGGAGAGTATCAACCCTTCTCGCAAGTTCCCTGAGTTTATAAATTGTAACTTACCAGCTTAATCGATTGCAACTTACCAAAGTATCATAGTTTCATTACACATAAAAAGTCTAATAATTTGAGACCTCATCCCAGCGATTGCGCATTCCAAGAACGTGGCTATTTGAATAAATTCAATACACTTTTAAGAGGTTGTACACATTTCACCACATGATAGACACAGCCCGACACCATCGTCATGGCTTAGACAAGTCTAATAAAATCTCGTACCCGAATGGAATGACCTCAGGCTTCCATACAACACTACCATGGTCAACCCATGGGTCAAAACACACACAAAGCTTTGGATGATTACACAGCATCCAATTCAATAATTCGGATGATACCACATCATCCAGTTAATAATAAGAAGGGGCTCGCACACGGCCCAACAATAATTTTATATGGAAGATCACATAGCATCCATGCCGACCAGACCACGGAAGATCACCCAGCATCCGTGTCCTCTCCTGATAGTCCATTGTCACTCCGGCCTCCTAGTAGTAGTTGTACTTCTACCTAAAGGGGTGTGAGATCAAGTCTGCCCATACAGACATGTGGCTATATGGAATTCTATCAAGGCGAGATGGAAAATGAACCGGTCCTTATATGACCAAAGCGAGTATCTCCCAATAGGAACCTTCACTAGGCGATACTACCAAGGTAATCCACACCACGTGAAATACCCCCACTCGCTCCCGTCGGAAATAAGTTTCAGTTTACCAGATCATTTTACCGTATGGTTCATGTTCTTAACGTATCCATATTATACAGCTCATATCATATCTCATTATTCATCATATATCGTGGCTTTCTATAGGTTAAGTGGAAATGGTTTGATCATCTAATGGAAAACCAGACCACATTATTAGGGTTCACAATTATGTAAACCTGAATGGGGAAGATTGACCAAGTCATCATGAATGACTCGGTTGGTGGTTAGGTTAGGGTGGCTAGGTTTCCTGATGGAAAATAAGACCACATTATTAAGTTTCATTATTATGTGAACCTGAAAGAGAAAGCCTGACCAAGTCATCATAATTGACCTAGTTGGCTTCTATAGGTCCTTCGGGTTTGGTGAGGTTAATTTGGTGGGTTCCTACATAGGCAAAGTAGAAGGGTAGGTTTAGGATGGTATAGGTTGTGGTTAGGGTTAGTGGCACATATGCGTATGCATATGCATATGTATATGCCTAGGATTATTCGGGTTTGTAACGTTAGCCATACATAGGAGTATACTCAGGTATAGGTATGTACTATGTACGGGCAAATATATGTAAGTATGCACCATGTTATATTACATGGGGGAGTATAGGTATATTTGAGTACGTATAGAGCTTACATTTACGTGAATATATGTCGGTGGCTATTTCTACGGTTGTTGTAATTTAAATAAAGAAAAGAAAACAAACAAACTAGAATTTAAGTGGGCACCAAATAATAGGGTGATGGATATAAATGGATAGAGCTTGATTTTAGAAGATTTTTGGAGGAAGAATCATGTGATTTGGATTTAAGACGATGGAGATATGATTTGTCGAACATTTAGTAGGGAAAAGGTAATTGAAATATACTTTGGAAAATATTCCTGGAAATTTGGGTAATGAAAATGAGATGGAATAACTTGGGTAGGTTCTTGGGTGTTCTTAGTTCATTAAGGAATTTTCTGGGAATTTTTCTATGCAAGGAAAGGGCTTTTTCACCTCTCTGTGTACACTCCCGGGGTGTACCTAGCATTTTCCTCTTAGTCCAAAGGCTGACATGTGGTCCAGAGCTAGCGCGCTCGGCCTGCTGGCACTGTGCTGTGCGCTGGGTCTTGCACTATGTTGTGGACCAAGCTGCTCTCTCACCTATCTTCGCGAACCGGGTGCAAGAAGGAAGGGAAGGAGGTGGTCAACAGGTGGGACCGACACATCGGCATCCAGTGTCTCTGACATGTGGGCCTCCTATTCCTAACTCCCCGGTCCATGGTGTCATGTCATGGTGGCTCGGTCCTGCAGTGCAGAGAGATAGGGGAAGGACGGAAAGGAGACGGCGACGATGGCACGGTGGCGGAAACAGGGGAAAGGCACTGGGCTCGCCGGAGTAGCTTACGCCGGCAGTGTCCTGGGCCGAACCGTGACACTATGCGGTGGCCGGTGCTCAGGATGTGATCCCGCAATGGTTGGAGGGGCCCTCGGTGATAGCGAGTGCTCGCGGTGGAGGTGGCGGCTTGCCGGAGTGCTTTCAGCGGTGTGGTGATGAGTAGTCGCTCCTATTGAGCGCTCCAACGAGCGAGGAGGGGTGGCGCGTGGTCACGGGCCGTGATGCTTCGCCGTGCCTTATCGACGGTGGCTATCGACAGCAACGGTTTGGCAGTGACTACCCATGGGCTAGGGCACCATAGAGGTGTTGAGGGGGGCTAGCAACTATGGTAAGGATGGAGGAGGTGCCATGGAGCGTGTCGGCTAACCCTATTAACCTAAAACGTGCTCGAGGGGGAGAACTCAGAGCTTGCTCCCATGGCGGGCCGAGTTGGGGGCAATCGAGCTAGGGCTCGAGAGGAGAGGAGAGGAGAGCAACCGAGGGGGAGATGGTGTGTTCTAGACCTAGGCGAAGCTTGTTGCGCTACTGGTTGAGGCGAGGGCTCTCCGGCTGGACCTATTTATAGGTTGGCGAGGCCGATTCGCCAGTGGTGGATATTTTTGCCACGCACCTTAGATTCCTCCTCGTACACATGTGCTCAACTCCGCTAGCGATGCGCTGTACATTGCTACAGGCCACGCTTATCCAAACTTGGCCAGGGGAGCAGCGGGGATCAAGCGCAGCCATGGTGGTGGCAATGGTCGAGTAGCCATGTGTGGCCGTATGGTGGGGAGAGAAGAGAGGAGGGGAGGGAATGTGTGAGGCCGTGAAGCTTCAATGGGGTCCACGGCTTCCTCAATCCTTATCTGCTTGGGTGCCAAGATGGGGCGGCCGTGAGCCCAAGACGATGGGTATGGTGACGCGGTGTCAGCGTCGTCGTCATCTGGTAGACAACGAGGCTGACTTGCGGGGCTGCGGTGTCAGTGGGTGCGAGAGGGGAGGAGGAAGGGCTGTGGGTGTGCACTGGGTTGGGGCGGCCCAATGTGGGGAAGGGAGGCGATGCGTTCGCGGGCTCGGCTGTCAGCGGTGGCCCAGTGTGGAGAGGAAGGGAAAGGGAGGCGGGCTGCAGTGCGAGCCAGAAGGACAGAGAGGGTTTGAGCCCAAGAGGCTTTTCCATTTATGGGATAGCTTTTTCTTTTTCTTTTTCCTAGAATTATTCCAAGGCTATTTGAATTGCTTTCAGTTTGAATTTCAAGGGAATTTGAATGGTGGAGGGTTTTGGTAATTCAAGGGGGGTTCTCAAGGAATGGTCAAGGAGATTTGGTAGGGGAGTGTCAAGGAGAGCTATTTGGTGCCAAATAAATTCTAGGGCAAACAAGCATACAACCAATCAAACATTCCAAACATATATGGTGTATTTTTTATGCAAGAGTTTTGGAAAAAGGTTTTAGTTATATTTTTATAGAGAATAAACTACTTCATGTTTTAATTTGTTGTAAAGTTTTAAAAATTTCAAATTTTTAATGGATTTTAACATGATGCACAACACAGGGTGTTACAGATCTACACCACTTAGAAGAATCTCGTCCCCAAAATTCAAGTAAACTAAAAGGGAGAAACCTAGAGAGAGAAGGATCTAAAGAGAGAGAAGGACTAGAGCACGGTTCCCTATTTGTCTTACTGTGCTGTCTTCCCGAGAGTTCTTCAGTCTGCTTCTTGATATGGTACCACCATTATACAAATCTGTTGATCATGAAGGTGTTAATCCGTCATAGAGAATACCACCGTTTCCTGTGCCCCATTCTTGAATTATCCGTAGTGACTCTGCTGACTATCTGATCCCCTAAGAAATTTCAATTTTTCAGGCTTCGAGGGCTACCCCACTTAGATGATTCGATCTTCCAGTGTCTTTCCAAGATAATCATATCATCATCCATCTTTGTTTTTCGGCTGCAGAGCTACTTGATTTGTCCTTCTGATGTCTTCAAAATATGCATATCACCCTCTATTCTGAGTTGCAAAGCTACCCCACTTAATTGATTCAGACTTCTATGATCCACCCTTTATGCTGACTTCTTGGGTTCTAAACCTTCCGGGTTTGTGATGCCGATATCCTTGTTTTATTTCTTTTGAGCAACAATCACAGTATTCTTGGGATTCCATTTCTCATCTACTTGGGATTCCATTTCTCATCTAGAAATCTTCACCTTTTTGTAGCTAGTTGTCTTCGCTTGTTGCTGCTTTTCCGAGTACTTTCTTGAGAGTGGATTCCATGCTTCTGTGGCTACTACCGCACTTAGAAGATTTAGCCTTAAATCTTCTATGATTACTAGGTCCAGTCTTGGTTATTATTTCATGAGTCGTTTACCCTTTTTATGTGGATTTCCTAATCTGACTTCTTATTATGTTACGATTAAGCACACCCTTGTTTATTCGCCTGGTATTGCAAGGGCATATCATTTTGATGGGAGGCACATGAATTTCACAGGACCGCGAATTAGGCACAACTTCTTCGAGTACAACGGGAGGATTACTAGAATGGGATGGAGCGGGGAAAATGTATAGCTAGACTACTAGTACATCTCCCTTGGGAGTAACTAATCTACTTCGTTGAATGGCACGGCTTCATTCCTGGCCACCAGTGGTCCTTTCACTAAGCTAGGGTGCAGGTCTGCTTCTTCTCTTGGTGGTGGCTGAGTGAGGGGGAGGAGAGGCTCTATCTCTGAGGCTTTCATGGGTGGGGGTGCTGGCGGTACTGCGACATCCATCCTTCTTCTTTCTAGGGGATAGATGAGAACTCCTTCCAAGATCATGGGCTCTTGCCCGTCCATGGCAAACATCCTTCGCTTGGCTCTGGTGAAGAGGTAAGCGTCCTTCAACTACTGGGTGTCACGGTCTTTGGCTTCCTTCAAGGCTTCGGCAATGGCAGTCTCGTGGCTCTCGGTGGTGGCTACTTGGGCTTGTGCTTCTGCAAGTTGCACGTGGAGCTTCCTGGCGACGATCTCAGCTTCTTTGGCTTGGTGGATGCACTTCCTCAACTCAGAGGCTTGCCTATCATGCTGCTCATCCAAGGCAAGCAGGTACGTGGTCATGAACACCATGGTTGGGTTGTCTTCTTGCGGGTTGCATCCTTGCAGGGCTTCCATGCGGGTCATCCAAACTGGTCGATTCTTCTGCAGGGGCGAGAAGAACCTCATGGGAGTGCGGGCAATGGGCTCTTCGTAGGTCTGGCATAGGTGTCACTAGGCTTTGCGGGCAACAGCTTGGTAGGTGTCGGCAATCGAAATGGAATCCGATGGTGGTCATGCTCTAGGCTTCGGCTATGTCGGGAAATTCTTCACTCTTTCCCACATAGACGGTGACTTCGCATCGCTCGGTGCCATGCTCTTCATACTCTCGGCCTTCATACTCAGGGCGGTCTTGGATTCCAAGTCTCTGCATGGTGGCGTACAGAAGCTTGGGGAAACCTTCTGTGTTCAAGCAGTAGCTGCTGGTCTAGACTCCTTCTGCCATTCTTGTGGGCGTGGGAGGAATCGGCGGGGGCGGTTTGCAGGTGAAAAGCTGATGGGTGCAGTTGATTTTGCGAGGGGCTAGGACCTTTGGCTCAAGGAGGAAGAAGGCTGGTGGTGAAATAGTTCGGTGGGCATGGAGTGGTGAAAAGAGCTAGCTCGGTCTTTTGTATAGGACCGGGGGTGAGGCTTGTCCGAGACGCTTGACCGGTGTTGACCGGGGTCTAAGGTGTGATGGAGAAGGAAGGGGGTGGGAAGGGGTCCCACTATATAGTGTGGCACTATTGAAGCGATGGGGCTGGGTGATGGGATGTGGCAAACACGGGGGTGGTGTGGCTTGGGCGACCGTGCGGTCGGTGGTCTTCATCGGGCTACGGGATTCTACAAAATCCAGGAAAAGGGGGCAGCATGAAAGGGCTTGCTTTCATATCTCATGATATTGACCGTGCCATTTTTCTCTTTCTTCTTTCCCTTTGATAATGGAATAATTTTGGTAACATTCCAAGTGCCAGCATATCTCTTAGAATATTATCTCTTTACTTCAACAGATAGCTCAGTGCTTCTTGTAGGGTAGCGGGCGCATTACAATGATATCCAATATTACTGACGCTACTAGAGGGGGGATTAGGATAGCAAATATGGTGATCATGATCTCTTCTTCATCCAAACACATCTTGAGAGTACCAACTTCTTGCTTCTAACGGTGTACTTCTTCTTTCTTCTTGATGTCTTCTTCGGTAGTCCTCCTCTTGCAGCACTCAATTCTAGCTTTTCCTTGAACTCTTGAACCAGGTCAGCACTTGAATAGGGGGGTTTATGTGAGTGATTAGCATTGAGTGTGGGGTGTCTTGATGTGAAGAGCAGTCGGGGGCGTTTTATAGGCGATCGATGGCGGGGTTTAGGGGATCGGGGGCTAGGCTGGGTGCGCGCCATTATCGGCAGCGTTGAGCGGACATCGTGGGCGGAGAGGACAAAACTATGGTGTCATAGGTGACAGCAACAATGGCCTCATGGGGTGCGGAGGTGACAGCTCGAGCGGCATCACTGGGCGGTGGTGCATGGTGGTGCGGCGTGTAGTGGTGGTGGTGCAGAGGGGACAGCGGCGCGGTGCGGAGAGGACCGCACTAGCGTACGAGGAAGGGGCGCAGGTGTGTGGACAACGACTGTGTGCACGGCGTCCGTGGCTTTCGCATGCGGCCAACTATGCACTTTTTTAGGTTGCACGGGTGTGGAATGAATGTGGTTGCCTTGGGTAGCTGTTGATTTCCTTCTTGTCTCTATCCTCTTATGGTTTTTGTCTTCTCAAATTTCTCAGGTAGTCTTTGTTTCTATTATTACCCAAAAATCTTCTCTATGTAGAATGGGGTGAGAGGGAAGAGCACAAGGTGAGAGAAGAGAGAGATCTAAGGGGTAGTTGTAACTAAACAAGATGCAAGAGTCATACCAAGAAACAAAGATGAGCACAAAGTTTGGTCTCTACTTCTCGTCGTCGGGTTAGACAATTTCTTGTGTAAGACCTAATCTCTATACAAACCTATGGATGCTACTCGTAATTTTTTAGGGGATGAGAGGAGAGAAAATCATAATTTTGAAATAGGAGGTCAAGGCAAGGTGAGAGACAAGATCATAAGCAATATTTTTCAAAATAGGTTTTTAGAAAATGTTCCTATTTAACGGCCATGCTAAGGTTTCATCCTACAGTCCAAGTATGGATCCAATACCACCCTATCGGGCCCCTAATTTAGGGTCCACTGTGCATCATGTATTAGTCCCTAGCTCAGTAGATGATACGCACAGATCGAACAAGATTGATATAAAAAACCATACTTTTCTTGATAATGGAAAAAACACATTACAAGGTTCGTATTTACATAGCTTGGCCTTTGGCTTTATATTAGACATCGGAGTTCTATCACAACGGTCCTAAGACATCGTGGCTCCAATCCTACAGGCAACTTGGAGTGTGGACGTAAACCCTATCCTTAAGATTAATCCTATATCTTAATCACGGTAGTCCTAGCATAGCTCTCTTGCGTAGTCGTATGACTTCATCTTCGGGGATACTTCTGTTGTCCTAGCCTTGTGTAGTCCTCGATAGCTCCATCCTCGCATGTGCTCCTGTAGCTTTTCTCCTAAAAACATAGAGTGGAGTGGGTTGAGTACATAAAGTACTCAGCAAGCCCTAACTTTGGGGGGTAGAGGTGAGGTGGATGGCGGAGGTTGTATGTGGAAGTGGTTTATGGTGGTGGAAGTGGTTTGTGGGGGTGAAGATGTATATATATTAGGAGTAGAGTTATATATAATGGGAGTTTGGGCCCTAGGAGAGTATCAACCCTTCTCGCTAGTTCCCGGAGTTTATAAATTGTAACTTACCAGCTTAATCGAATGCAACTTACCAGATTATCACCGTTTCATTACACATAAAAGAGTCTAATCATTTGAGACCTCATCCCAGTGATTGTCCATTCCAAGGACGTGGCTATTCGAATAGATTCAATACACTCTGAAGAGGTTGTACACATTTCCCCACATGATAGACACAGCCCAACACCATCATCATGGCTTAGACAGGTCTAACGAAATCTCATACCTAAATGGAATGACCTTAGGCTTCCATACAACACTACCATGGTCTACCCAAGGGTCGAAAAACACACAAAGCTTTGGATGATTACACAACATCCAATTCAATAATTTGGATGATACCACATCATCCAGTTAATAATAAGAAGGGGCTCGCACATGGCCCAACGATAATTTTACATGGAAGATCACATAGCATCCATGCCAACCAGACCACAGAAGATCACCCAACATCCGTGTCCTCTCCTAATAGTTTGTTGCCACTCTGGCTTCCTAGTAGTAGTTGTACTTCTACCTAAAGGGGTGTGAGATTAAGTCTGCCCATACAGACATGTGGCTATAAGGAATTCTGGCTAGGCGAGTGTTGACGGTCAATAACGTCAACTATAAATTATTAATATTGAATATATTTATCCTTAAAACCAATCACCAACATAGGTTTAGTGGTTTAAACTAATTATTTCCACAAATTTTGGTGATTTTGTGAATGCAGAGAGAAAACAGGTTAAAGTGGGCCATATTATCACAGAACATCAAATCCAATGGCAATGAAACTAACTCTACTGGGTTTTAATCCATCAATCATGGGCCAAAGAAGAAAATCCAGGTCGACGGGGATCATGGTGGGGTCGGCCAACCCCCTAGGGCCCACCAGTCAGCGCCAGTTATTTTCCACCGACTTTAAGGATGAATCTCCACCATTTGTTTAGGTCGGTTTGATCCAATGGTGGGCAGAAGAATTGATGCAGATCGATGATGTTGCGATTACTTGCTCCCTACTCAATCACCCCTATAAAAGGACCCCTAGACCCCCTCCGGGAAGGCATCCTCATCTCATCTGTTGAGAGATCAATCAAGAACCACCTCAAGAGAGAAAAGCTCCACAAACATATATTCATAGCAAAGTTTAGTTTAGTTAGATCAAGTAGAGTCGAGTTGCTGCTCAAATTCCGGATCTAGTCACCGGAGGCTTGGTATAGCCCTTGTATCCTTCATATTTATCTACTTGATGACATTACTCTTTATTATTATTATGTTCTTAGTTATTATGTTCTTAGTTTACATTGAGTTTATGATTAGTATAGTTAGAGTTATCACTATATCTATGCATAGGATTACAGAGCGCTCAATTAAGTGTTCAAACTAGTTGAGTAGCCGAACCTTGTGTAAGCGTGGTGCTTATACATTGTTTTGCCTATGGATGCACCCTGCATTCCGGATTGTGGTAGATTTACTCGGGGTGACAACCTTGTAGATCCTCTGTATTCCACATCCCATTTGTAGGACTAGCGGGACCTAAGTCTTATGAAGAAGTATATTTACTATACTACTTCAAAGAGATGTCCCCTTGTATAAGTATAGAGTTAATCTTTTGCTATTACTAGTATATACAATGACATGTTTTGCTTTGACTTCTAATTAAGAATAACTTAGGAATTTATCTCACTTGTATTCTAATTAGACTAGCTATTGCTATATTTGGAGTCTCTCTGAGTGTTATCATATACATACATTATTATTTGATTTACCTTATGCTTATCATATACATACTTTACTATTTGACTTACCCCTATATTAGAGTAAGTGTTTAGTTCATTGATTCATCATAAGTATAAGTTATTAATCTCTTTCATGCCACCTTCCTCCCAGTGGTAAAATATAAATAACGATGCCTGGAATACTCCCGATGAAATGCTACAATGGTATATCTGTGCGCTTGCAGAATTCTTATTTTCTAATTCACACTAATAAATACCAACAGCGAGATGGCAAATGTACTAGTCCTTATGTGACCGAAGCGAGTATCTCCCAATAGGAACCCTCACTAGGCGATCCTACCAAGGTAATCCACACCACATGAAATACCACACTCGCTCCTAGTCAGAAATAGGTTTTAGTTTACCAGATCATTTTACCGTATGGTTCATGTTCTTAGCTTATCCATATTATACAGCTCATATCATATCTCATTATTCATCATATATCATGTATTCTCATAACATTGATTCACAACATGAATAATATAATTTGTGTTTATTATATAATTAATGAAAGATGGGAGGGAGTAGGTCATATGGTGAAGGTGGTGAAGCATGGTGATATTGGAAAGGTGGAGTTGGTTAGATGTGGTGTATTAGGTGGAAGGGTAGGTGGGGTTAGGACTTGCCTCCGCTCACTGACGATTACATCCTTATCCTATAATCCTGGTTCCTGATCTTCTCGTCCTTTAGTTGTGGTTCTAGGTTTCATCGGGTTCTCTCCACGTCTTCTATTCCACGCGGTCTAGTGTCGACAACCAAAGAAAACACCAAGCAAGGAAAGCGACACATGTATAAACAAATGTAGAAAGGAGCGGTTCTACGTAGGCGGGTCCGGTTGCTGGTAGGTTTTACTTCTAATATTATCATTACTATATCAATTTGAAGTAAGAGTTAGATGAAGAGATTTCATCTATCAAGATGTGGCTTTCTATAGGTTAAGTGGAAATGGTTTGATCATCTGATGGAAAACTAGACCACATTATTAGGGTTCACTATTATGTAAACCTAAATGGGGAAGATTGACCAAGTCATCATGAATGACTCGGTTGGTGGTTGGTTTCCTAATGGAAAACCAGACCACATTATTAGGTTTCACTAATATGTGAACCTAAAAGAGAAAGCCTGACCAAGTCATCATAATTGACCTAGTTGGCTTCTACAGGTCCTTCGGGTTTGGTGAGGTTAATTTGGTGGGTTCCTATATAGGCTAAGCAGAAGGGTAGGTTTAGGATGATATAGGTTGTGGTTAGGGTTAGTGGCACATATGCGTGTGCATATGCATATGTATATGCCTAGGATTATTTGGGTTCATAACATTAGCCATACATAGGCGTATACTCAGGTATAGGTATGTACTATGTACGGGCAGATATATGTATGTATGCACTAGGTTATCTTACATGGGGGAGTGTAGGTATATTTGAGTACGTATAGAGCTTACATTTATGCGAATATACGTCGGTGGTTATTTCTATGGTTGATGTAATTTAAATAAAGAAGAGAAAACAAACAAACTAGAATTTAAGTGGGCACCAAATAATAGGGTGATGGATATGAATAGATAGAGCTTGATTTTAGAAGATTTTTGGTGGAAGAATCAAGTGATTTGGATTTAAGACGACGGAGATATGATTTATCGAAAATTTAGTAGGGAAAAGGTAATTGGAATATACATTGAAAAATATTCCTAGAAATTTTGTAAATGAAAATGAGATGCAATAACTTGGGTAGGTTCTTGGGTGTACCTAATTTATTTAGGAATTTTTTGGGAATTTTTCTATGCAAGGAAAGGGCTTTCTCACCTCTCTGTGTACACTCCCGGGGTGTACCTAGCATTTTCCTCTTGGTCCAGAGGCTGACACATGGGCCAGCGCTAGCGGGCTCGGCCTGCCGGCACTGTGTTGTGCCCCTCTATTTATAGAAAGGAGGTGGCGATCCTCCTTTTAATGTCATCCTTATCGTTTCTATGGTAACCAACCTCGAACCGTCTTTTGTTTGGGCTTCGTAGTTCAGTTGGCTTCTAGGGTGGTGGAGAGCGCGCCTGCCAAAGTTGGGCCTATTTGGCCTCAGAGGTTCAGCCAACCCCTATACTGTACCAGGTTCTACCGAACACTTTCTATGGCAATTTAGGCCCATCTTTTGTGGGGTGGTTACCCTATGGAACTTGGTCGTGGATATGCCTGAGACCTATGGAGTTGAGACGGTTTACATGGGTTTATGGGCTGATTGATCCTTGTTCTTGTTCTTGATTGGCCAGAGTGTGTTGCTTTGTCCTTCTTCTGTATTTCCTCTCTACTTTGGCCAATGTTCACCTACCTACAAATGTTCAACGACACTGTGGAATTTTTTAGTAT
Organism: Miscanthus floridulus; assembly: GCF_019320115.1. Taxonomy (NCBI): domain Eukaryota; kingdom Viridiplantae; phylum Streptophyta; class Magnoliopsida; order Poales; family Poaceae; genus Miscanthus; species Miscanthus floridulus. Next base: position 49,058,640 of record NC_089588.1, read on the forward strand.
TAAGCTATATCAATACGTTGGGTGATGTTTCTATGTCATTTTTATGCAGCAATTGACAGTCAGAAATAGGAGGTAATGTAAGGATCATTGCTAAGCCTAGAGATGGGCGAATAGGCCGGTAAAAAATTCAGCTCGAACAAATGTGAGCTGACAAGCGCGGCAGTGCTGCTCGAGGAGCGGCATTGCTGCCCTGCGGCACTGCTGCTCTCTAAGCGGCATTGCTGCCCTGACAGACAAGTGTGAGTATAGTTCAAAATCTACCCAATGGAAAATAGATCGAGTAATTTACTGGGCTTCCTGGGGTAGTGTAGAGCCTATTCCACCACCTAGATGTCGGCGGAAGTGCACAAGCAAGTAGATCGGGATCAAACCCTAGAATCACCACAAACCAAAATATTGCAATGAAAAGAGCAAGAACACAAGTGACACAATGATTTATCCCATGGTTCAGCTCGCCACTAAGGCTTGCCTACCTCCACATTGTTGAGGAGGCCACTAAGGCTTGGGCTTTGTAACCCTTCTCCTCGTTCTCAAGTCAAGAAAGTGAACTCTTGAGATGAGTGGTTTCCACTAGATGGAAAATGGTGATTACAAACCTCCCGGGGCTGCCACACAAGTTGGCAAGCTCTACGGGTGATGCTCTAGCTAGCTAGGAGCAAGATCCAAGAGTAACAAACACAATCCATCGAATTGAACATGAACCAAGTGCTCTAGGAGTTGAAGAACAGTTGGGGGAGCTCTCTAATACAGTTTGGAGGGTCAAACTCTCAATGATTTGCAAGGATGCAAGGGAGAAGCTTGGGCGCCTCCAATGGAGTGTGAGAGGGAGAGAGAGCTATTTCTGAGCTGAGCAAAAAGCAAATGGTCGAAGGTGACCATTGGGAGATAAGGGGGTGAAGGAAATACCCCTTCCTCCAATGGTCAGATTTTAAGGCGTGGCACTGCTGCTCGCCGCGCGGCTGTGCTGCTCTGCCCTGGCAGCCACAAAGTGAAGAGCGAAAAAGCTTGCTGCTAAGGCTGGACTTTGATGATATTTCGTTGGGCAGTTTTAGCACTTGGTTGCACATTAAAGCTTGCGCATTGTATCCCCCATTGTAGTACGGCTTTTCCTAAACTCAATTTCAAAACAAAAATAAATTTAAATGCCTTTGAGTTGGTTGTCGCGTCCTTTTGTAATTGCGTGCTCCACCATCATGTGTATTATCCTCCATTTCATTTTACCTGCTTGTCATCTCGATAAATCACGTTAGTCCTCTAATTGTGTGGTCATTATCACCAAAACCCACATTAGGGCTTGATTGCACCTTCTTCTCCCCTTTTTTGGTGATTAATGACAACACGATTACAGCTTACAAAAGATAAAAATATACAACTGAGAATTTTTGAGTCATTGGTGTGGGATCTCCCCCTGAATATGTGAATATGAATTGGAATTTTCAAATTGGCATAAGAGGCCAAAATTCACATATTTGAGAGAAGTGAGGACTCCCCCTAGATCCATTGCTTTTGTGGGGTGCTGCAAATGACAGGTATGCACATCAGAGAAAGTGCTAATACTACACAGAGAAGCACTGCTGCTCGGTGCGGGGCAGTGCTACTCCTGTGACAGTCAGCACAACAGCGAAAAAACAAACAACACCACAAAGCTGTCACAAGATATATCTAATAAAGCAGTAAATTACAAGCTAATTAACATCACAAAGTACATGCCCACATCCACCAACATAGAGAGTACATAGGTAGCAATTATTACATAAAATAGAGTTTGAGTGACTCTCAACTCACTAACTAATCAACTAACTCTCAAGACAAGAAGGATAGGACATGAAGCTCAGCTGATCCGCCTCCAAGAGGGCATGGCGAGGAAAAAGTTTTGTACCCCCCTCTAATATATTTCTCCCCCTTTGGCAACAAGCACCAAAAGGTGAGAAGAGAAGAAAGAGAGATGCAACAATTCAATCATCCTCCTGGATGTTCTCCCAATCGACGTCGTCACCTCCACCTGTGCCGTCATCGTCCTCACCATCGTCATCTTCATCGTCGTCGGAGACCACCACCCTACCACCACGGTGAGTAGTCGAAGTGAAGCGTGTAGAGCAATGGGCCGACGGCTCTAGCACATCCTCATCCTCCTCCTCTTCAAAGTCTCTACTAGAGAGACTAGAAAGGTCACTGTAAACTGGAGGAGCTATTGATGGGTCCAGCTATGGAAGGTTAGCCTTCTCTCTAAACTCACGGTTCACCAACCATGCCTCGTACGCTGTCTGAGCTGCATAGGAACACATGCCAAAGAGTGTCTTCATCCACATGTAGAGCTTGGTCTTCTTCTTCCTCTAGAATATCTGCTGCTGCACCCCTAGGCTATGGAATGGTCTCTCCAACTGCTGCATGGTGAGTCTTCTCACCTTTGTATGCCTCGTGCAAAGTGTCCTTGGTGTAGGTGTACCTAGTGATGCTATCAATAATGAACATCAAGTATGGTGCAAAGGGTAACACCTTCCTAGCATCCTCTGATGCAATCCCTATCTCATGCCAAATGAAGTGAGAAACTGAGAACGGCTCACCTCTAGGTCCCATCCTAGCAAGGTTGTTCCTTGGATACTGTTTACACCAAAATTTGGAAGAAGATGTCGTAGGGACTCGAAAGCTCCCAAGATCATATCATCAAGGAATCAATTGCGTGCAGATCGGAACCAGCTGATTCGGATGCAGAAACTGGAATCGACTTTCTTCAGATAGCGCCAGCGGATAACGACAAAGGCTACGATCGGCGCCAGGACGAAACATATTGGACTCTACAAAAAGGGAAAGAATAGAGTCCAAGTTATCTTAAATTAGGAAAGTTTTCTCTAGGGTCAAAAATTATAGTGAGTCGTGCTTAGACAGGAGTCATGCGCAGGTCCCAGGTATAAATATCAAGCCCCGGCTATTGTAAGAAGGACAACAATCAATCCAATATACAAGTTATTTACTTTTTCGGCTCCGGCCACCCCTTAGGAGTAGGAGTAGAGTAGATCTCGGCGAGTTCTTCAGCAAGTACGGCTGCATCGATCCGGTCGACCTCCACTGCTTGTTGTAAGTACCGTCATGGCTTATACCTCTGTTCGTACGGCTGCATCGACCCGGTCGACCTCCACTGCGACTCTGGTATAAGTTAGTTATCGATTCTTGTCTAGTTCAAGTATGGCTGCATCGATCCGGTCGACCCCCACTGCATGAACTAGATCAAGATCAAGTTATCGGCTCTACCTTAGGATGACAGTCTTTGGTAGATTCATTAAGTTACCGATATTGCTCATTGCTTTCATTATTTATCTAATTACAGCAATATCACTCTGCCCGATTGGGATTGATCTAGATCGGCCATATATCTTGTTTTGCCCATCGTTTGCTAATCTAAATTGATCTAATCTACACCTTAAACGATGAGTTATGTTTTATCGGTTGTTTTATGTCAATCCTGATCGTGCATAGCGTGCGGTTAAGGCGTGCTGCGTCTTGAGTAGGTTTATTGGCTAGCGAAAACCGTTCCATGGCCCGTTATCATGGCCTGTGTGATTCTGCCTCACACCCCACTGTTAGCACCGTGGAGTGAGGACCATTATTTGATAGATCCATTCCTGATAAGGCATGACTTTAACTGTGCGCTACGTCTGAATTGGCTGTTTAGCTGATATCGAGTGCTTTCAGGAACAGTTCGCATCACGAGACCGTTGAAGTAAAGATAGGTTGAAAAATATGTTAGCCCCATGATCTTATTATTGTATTACGGCCTGCATGATTCTGCCTCATGCCCCACTGATATTAGTAATGAGTTAGGGTCGTCGAGTCTATTGTTATTTCTACGGCCTGCATGATTCTGCCTCATGCCCCACTGGTCATAGCGATAGATGAGATCTAACATGTTCATTAGATTTACCTTTATTAAACGGTTAAGTGGCGTTGAATTATTTTTTATATAAAAGGGGTACGGTTACTTGTAATCATTGGCTTGGCATAAACCGATCATTGTTGACATCTTATTGCCATTGATTAATATTTGTTTAAATAATGATATTTATCATGAATGATAACCGATGCTTCTTATGCAACCTAATGGGCTTTAACCGATCTATTCTCATGAATATGCTGGAATCGACTATTTAGTCGATCTCCTTTCATATCGGCTCTCATAGCCGCACATTCGGGACTGTCTGGCAACACCGGCATGTTCCGCCCTTAATTACTGATGAACTTTCTCTCCTTGTCAATTACAGGGTCAAATTGACTGGCACGTCTCGGGAGGAGTGCGCAGGATCTACCACCCCTGCGCTGAAGCTAGGTAGATCTATAGCTCCATCGAGCAGACCCTTCCGGCTTGCTGCATGTGTCCTCCACACGGAACAAAAATTCTGTGTCGACAGATACCCAAACAAGTTTGAAGCCGATCCAATCTTGGGGTCGATGGTGTGTCTGAAAGGGTTGTCGAGTATGTAATATGTGATCTTGAGCTCCTTGACCAAACCATCTGCAGCTATAGGTTCACATATAGGAAGGCAATCTCTCTGTCAGTCAATGTACGCTCATTATGAATCTTAGAAAGACCCCTATCAACCTCACCAAGCCCCAATAGGCGAGCAAAAGTGACAAAGTTGACCTTGTAGTGTCGACCCTCCATCATCCAGTGGAGTGTCTCAGTCTTGTTGTCACAATAGAAGGTTGGAAGAAACTATAGCAACACCTCAGTGTTCCGGTCATACCTGAAACCCATGAGATCATACATGTTGAACCTCTTGCAAATTGCTATGGCTTGAAATCTCTGTCTCTCTTTGACTTCCAAGTGCTCCTAATCAATATACTTCATCTGCACAATCTTGGAGTTCTTTGCATTGTATAGCACAGAGCGATAAAAGTCAGAGTGGAAGGTGTTCCAAAACCTGTAATCCACACCAGTGTCCCTGGGAACTGAGTATGGATAGACGAAGCGCTCTTCCTTCACTTACTTGTGCTGATTCTTGTAACCGATCCTCTACCTCAGCCTGGAATCCTACGGCGTCCTCTCATTGTGATCCTCTAGATATGCCACCATGTAGGAGCTAGCATACATAGTCAAATCATCAGGGGTGTCAGGGCATCTGTATGGACGGATAGTCCACCCTACCATCTCAATCTCTATCTCCTGTCGAGCTAGCTGCCGAGGACTCATCCCAATATTGACACCACCTCGGCCAGCACGGCAAGCTGGCTGCTTCTGCCTTATTGCGGCAAGGTCCATTCTCCTCTTGGTCCTCCTCTCCTCATCAACACCGTCGACCATCTATGCACAAAGATGAGTAGAACTGATAAGTGACTGTATAGTAGAGAGAAGATGATATATTTTGGTGAGTGAATCCAATCGAAAAGGGGAGTCATGGGCTAAGGAGTTGGGCATGGTGTGCGGCAATGCTGCCTAGGGCGTGTCACTGCTGTGGTGGTAGTGCGCATCCTCAGTCAGGGAATCACAAAATCGATTTGATTCAAGCCCCACAATCACATCTATATCCACTATACATGCACTAGGAACAACATTCTACCCAAAAATCAACTCAATTGCATAGATCGGGCAAGGTTAGGGTTAGAACTCGAGTTACCTTTGAAATCAGGGGAGAGAGAGAATGGCTCAGTCGCCGGCTTGCTCTAGCCACCAGCAACGCAAGGGCACGCGGCGGAAGGTGTGGCTCCGCAGGGTGCAGCGCGGTAGATTGGAGGCACGACGGCTTGAGGGTGGAGATGTAGCACCGCCTGGTTGGGCCGGGAGAAAGAGAGAGAGCGGGCGAGGGAGAGAATGATGGAGAGAGAAAGGGAGTCGCGGTGGGCCGAGGGTTAAGAGAAAAATGGTCCCACAAGTGACTGTTGGGACAGCGGGCAGAGCGGCACTGCTGCTTGACACCCAATAGCGAGTTAGCTACAATCTACATTGTCTCTATATAGATGGATATGGACATACTTCTCACAATTTATCGCCAGTAACAGATAATCAGTACAAGCAATGACCATAAATTTGCACGTTCTCTTTTATAAATCATTTTAAAGCACAATAATTTAAAGTTTTGCAAACCTTTTTCCTAGATACTGGTTGATCAATCAAAGGTGTGCTATATTTCAAACCATGTTATGAGAGTTAAGTATATTTAGCTCACTATGCAAAACACAAAACCTTGACTCATCAAGAGGCTTAGTGAAGATATCGGCTAGTTGCTCTTCGGTGCTCACATGACGAATTTCGATATCTCCTTTCGTTTCATGGTCTCTCAAGAAATGATGTCGGATGTCTATATGTTTGGTTCTTGAGTGGCTTATGGGATTGTTGGCTAGCTTTATGGCGCCTTTCATTGTCACACAAGAGTGGGATTTTGGTAAAGCAACATCCGAAATCTTGAAGGGTTTGCCCCATCTAAAGTAGTTGAGCACAATATGCACCGGCTGCAACATACTCGGCCTCGGTGGTGGAAAGCTCTACACAATTTTGCTTCTTAGAACTCCAAGATACTAGGCACCGTCCAAGAAATTGACATGTCCCCAAAGTGTTTTTTGATCTACTTTGCAACCGGCATAATCGGAATCCAAATACCCAAGGAGATCGAACTTAGAGCCCTTGGGATACCACAAGCCAAGGCTAGGAGTGTGTACTAAATATCTCAAGATTCTCTTAACGGCCATAAAATGGCACTCTTTCGGGTTAGCTTGAAATCTAGCACACATGCACACACTAAGCATAATATCGGGCCTAGATGCGCACAAATAAAGTAGAGAGCCGATCATGGAGCGATATACCTTGATGTCCACGGCTTTCCCTTCCTTACTAATATCAAGATGTCCATTTGTTGTCATGGGAGTCTTGATGGGCTTTGCATTCGCAATGTCAAACTTCTTTAACATATCATGGGTGTACTTCATTTGGATAATAAAAGTTCCTTCCTTCACTTGCTTGATTTGAAATCCGAGGAAGAACTTCAATTCACCCATCATAGACATCTCAAATCTCTTGGTCATAATCCTACTAAATTCCTCACAAAAAGAATGATTAGTACTACCAAATATTATGTCATCGACATATATTTGGCACATAAATATATCTTTATCAACTTTGTGAATGAAAAGGGTAGGATCGGCTTTGCCTATTTCAAAGCCTTGTTTAAGCAAGAATTCCTTAAGGCATTCATACAATGCTCTTGGTGCTTGCTTAAGCCCACAGAGAGCTTTTTGGAGCTTGTAGATGTGGTTGGGGAACTTAGGACCTTCAAAGCCTGGTGGTTGCTCAACATAGACTTGCTCTTGTATGGGACCATTGAGAAATGCACTCTTCACATCCATTTGATATAGCTTGAAGTTGTGATGAGTGGCATAGGCTAGAAGCATCTAGATTGCTTCAAGTCTTGCCACCAGTGCATATGTTTCTTTAAAGTCCAAGTCCTCTACCTGAGTGAAACCTAAAGCAACCAATCTTACCTTGTTCCTTGTCACCACTCCATTCTCTCTTGTTTTCTCCAAAAGACCCACTTGGTGCCTATGACATTGCTCTTGGGTCTTTCCACCAAGGACCATTGTTGATTTCTTTCAAAGTTGTTGAGCTCTTCTTGCATAGCCATCACCCAATCCAGATCATCAAGTGCTTGCTCTACCTTGATAGGCTCCAAAGAGGAAAAAATGAGTAAAATTAACAAAAAATTGCTAAATGAGAACAAGTTGTTACCCCCTTTCGAAGACTCCCAAGGATATTGTCAAATGGGTGATTCCGTTGTGTCATTTGTCTTACCCTTGGATGATTGATAACTTCTTGCTGGTCTATTGGTCCTTCTTCATCTTCTTGCTCAAAGATAGCTTGCAGGTCTTGTCCATGAATGGGCGTTCTATCAGCGGCTGATCTAAAGGGGTGTGGCACTGCTACTCGCTGAGTAGCACTACTACTGGGTGGCACTGCTGCTAGGGAGGGTGGCACTACCTCTCCTATTTCAGCAGTTAGCTGGATAGTGGCTTCAGCTTGAGGAGTTTCCACCTCTATAGCCTTGTCTTCTTGTGGTCTTATATCACCAATGGCTAATTGCTTGATTGCTTCACATGGTGGCTCCTCATTACCTACAACACTTGAATCAACTTGCTCTACATGAGAGCCATTAGATTCATCAAACGTCACGTCTACCACTATTTCAATTTTCCCGAAGGTCTTATTGAAAACATGGTAGGCATGCTTGTTTGATCCATAACCAAGAAGAAAACCTTCATCAACTTTAGGTGCAAGTTTAGAGGATTTGGGTTTCTTGTTAAGTATGAAACACTTGCACCCAAACACTCTAAAATATGACACCTTTGGCTTGTTACCGGTTAGAAGCTCATATGAAGTTTTTTCAACATCTTGTGTAAGTAGAGGCGGTTGATAGCATGGCAAGTGGTGTTGATGGCTTCGGCCCAAAATAGATCCGAAGTCTTGTACTCATCTAGCATTGTCTTTGCTATATCAATGAGTGTCCGGTTCTTCCTCTCTACTACACCATTTTGTTGAGGGGTGTATGGAGTAGAAACCTCATGCTTCATGCCCTCTTCATCGAGAAACTCCTCCACATAGGTGTTTCGGAATTTGGTTCCATTATCACTCCACATCTTCTTAATTAGAAAACCGAACTCCTTTTGTGCTCTTCTAATGAATATCTTCACTTTTTCTTGCACTTGAGACATGTCAAACATAAAGAACACCCAAGTGAAATGAGTATAGTCATCAACAATAACAAAACCATATTTGTTACCACCGATGCTAAGGTAGGCTACCGGTCCAAAGAGGTCCATGTTAATTAGCTCCAATGGATGCTTGGTGGAGACAATGCTCTTTGGTGGGTGAGGTACACCTACTTGCTTCCTAACTTGGCATGCGCTACACACCCTATCTTTCTCAAAATAAACATTAGATAGTCTAAGGATGTGTTCATCTTTTATAAGTTTGGCCAAGTTCCTCTCCCAACATGGGCTAGTCAGCAATGCCATAGCCAACGCATACTAGATTTTGCCACTACACAAGTCTCATGCTTGGCTTTACTTTTGTTGAAATCAACTACGTAAAGCTTGCTCTTCAAGCGACCTGAAAAAGCAATAGTGGAATCCTCCCTTCTATAGACTTCCACACCTTTATCCATGAAAAGGCAACTGTATCCCATCTCACATAATTGAGAAATGGACAATAAATTGTAACCAACGGATCAACATGTAATACATTTGTAATTGAATGCTCAAGGGTTATAGCAATGTTACCAAGACCAATGACATCCCCTTTTGAGTTGTCTCCAAAGACAATGTTCTCATTTGAATGTTGCATAGGGGAATATGATGAGAACATACTCTTTTCTCCAGTCATATGATTTGTACATCCACTATCAAGCACCCAACTTGATCCACCGGAGGAGTATGCCTACAAAACAAATTTAGTTCCTTGACTTAGGTCCTCAAGTAGATTTGGGGCCTTGCATGTTAGTCACAAGTATCTTAGGAACCCATATAGTCGTGTTCACATATATGTTGGTTTCCTTATCAACATACTTAGCAACAACTTTACCAAGGTTGTTACACTTCAACACATACTAGGATGACAAGCTTTGTCGGTGTGCTTAGGCCTTTGGTTGATAGGTATATTTGTTTTTGGTCACCCACATTGATTCCTTTGGCTTCTGGGAAACATGCTTTTGCCTGGGCATCACCTTCTTGCTAGAATTGGTTTGATCTAGAGAAAGATTGGTAGCCTTCCCTTTTGTGGCGCGCGGCACTGCTGCTCCCAGGGCGGCACTACTGCGGTGTGGCACTACCGTGGTCTGTGCAGGCAGAACTGTACCAATTTGCTCCTTCCTCTCTAAGTGCACACACTCAACACCATTTACCAACTTTATTCCATTGGTTTTAGCTCCTTTTGTGTGCTCAAGCCCATCCCTGATAGATGGATGTTTTCCATTTTTGTACTGTGGCATTTTTGGTTCTTCAACCTTCCTGCCACCATTTTGAGTCTTGCCACTCATGCACTTTTTTGCTATGATTTCATTGAGCCTTGCAATTTCCTTTCTCATGGCTTCCATATTGGCAAGGTTAGTGGAATAAGCATTTAAATCAAGATTATAACATTTTCCACAACCTTGGCTAGTGGAGGGAGTAGAGGCATCATTTGCCTTGGAGGGATGTGAGTTGCCATCCCAAAGAATGATATATTGTTCCTCAAGTTGCTTGTGCTTTTCATGTAAGTCATAATACTTTTGCTTGAGGGCAATATGTGCTTTCTTTATGATAGCATGGGCCTCTTGCTCTTTGGCCAAGGCCTTGTGCAAGGAGTCCACCTCACTTCTCTCCAATGCAAGAGCTTCCTTGCTAGAAATATAGAGATCTTCTTGTTTAATAAGAGTGTCTTCTCTAGATGCTAGCTCAACTTGGATGCTCTCTAATTCCTCCATTAACTTAGTGATGAAAACTCTGGTCTTGCTATCCAAATTTTTAGTTATATTATTCATTTCATCATCCCTAGATTCATCATCACTAGAGTAATCACTTGTATCACTACTAGAGATGTCACTAGGGGGAGAAGGTTTAGGATTCAATTTGTGTTTTACCTTCTCACCCTTTGCCATCAGACAAATGTGAGGGGAGTAGTAGTCATCATCGGACATGTTGTTGAAGAGCTTGGTGTGGAGGATGGCTTGTGAATGGCCATGGTTGCCACCTTCTCATCCTCCTACTTGAGCTATCTTTGGTTGAATCCCACTCATGTCTAATGTGTGCTTCTCCCATGTGCCTTTTGCTCTTCTTGTGGTCGGCCTTGCTCTCTTTCTTGTCCTTGTATTTGCTGTCTTTTATCTCAGATGGACAAAGAGCAATAAAGTGTTCAGTGCTCCCACAATTATAGCCTTCCTTCTTAAGCCATTTGTAGTACTTCTTCATAAAGAGAGCCATGTCATCAATCTCTTCAAATTGTTCACCATCACTCTCATCTTCACTTGATGACGATGTTGTCTCTACTTCTTCCTTGACTTACATGGGTGCCATGGGTTTGCTAGTTGATGCTTGGTTGCTTGACTTGGACCTGCTAGTAGAGGGTTGCTTGGTTGATTTGTTGGCCTTGAGAGCAACATCTTTGATTTTCATGCCATCTAGCCTTGCTTGCAACTCACCAAGCTTCTTTCTCTCAAGTGCTTCCTCTCTTTTCATGTCAAAGGTCATAATCCTTCCAAGCACATCACTTGGTGTGAAATGTTCAAACTTCTTCTTGTCTCTAATCAAGGTCACAATGGTCTCATTTCTTGGTGAATAAGCCTCTAACATAATCTTGACAACCTTGTGATCATTGATCTCAACTCCACCAAGGCCTCTAATTCGTCCAACAATTACCATCAACCTATCAAACATTTCTTGTGGCCCCTCTCCATCCAATATCACAAACTGGTTGAGCCTAGCCATCAATAAATCAATCTTTGACTTTCTCACTCTATCAACCCCTTCATGAGCAATGTGCAAAGTGTTCCAAATTTCCTTTGTAGTAACGTCTGCTCCCATCACCTTGTTATACTCATCACCACTCAAAGCACTTAGCAACACACTAGTGGCTTGAGCATTGAGATGAACATTGCGGAACTCGATTGGTATTGGGTTTTCCGGGTCCACGGGCGGCGCAAAACCATCGTGAACAATCTCCCAAATTCCTAGATAGAGACCTACAAGATAAGCTTTCATCAAGTGGTTCCACTTGACAAAGTTAGTCCCATCGAAATTAGGCAACTTGCACGCGGGTAAGTTGATGGGAGCTGTATGATCATGGTTAGGCATAGGCATAGATGAATAATTATAGGATACGGCTCCATATTGCTTGTTGTCGCTGCCCTTTGCTTTGCTTTCCTTCTTGCCACCCTTGGAGACTTTGTAAGACAAGTCATCATCTCCATCATTGGTGCTACTTGACTCTTCTTCGCTTGATGGTGCCTTGCTTGCCTTCTCTTCCTCTTCCTTCTTCTTCTTTGCTTCTTCTCTTCTCATCTTTGCTTCTCTTTTCAATTGTTTACACCAAAATTTGGAAGAAGAATCGTAGGGGCTCGAAAGCTCCCAAGATCACGTCATCAAGGAATCAATTACGTGTAGATCGGAATCAGCTGATTCAAATGCAACACTAGAATCAGCTTTCTTCAGATAGCGCCAGCAGATAACGACAAAGGCTACGGTCGGCGCCAGGACAAGGCATGTTGGACTCTACAAAAAAGAGAAAGATTAGAGTCCAAGTTATCTTAAATTAGGAATGTTTTCTCTAGGGCCAAAGATTGTGATGAGTCATGCTTAGATAGGAGTCATGCGTAGGTCCCGGGTATAAATATCAAACCCCGGCTATTGTAAAAAACACACAATCAATCCAATACAAGTTACTTACTTTTTTCGGCTCCGACCACCCCTTAGGAGTAGGAGTAGAGTAGATCTCGGTGAGTTCTTTAGCAAGTACGGCTGCATCTATCCGGTCGACCTCCACTACTTGTCTGTAAGTATCGTCATAGCTTATACTTTTGTTCGTATGGCTGCATCAATCCGGTCGACCTCCACTGCGACTCTGGTATAAGTTAGTTATCGATTCTTGTCTAGTTCAAGTAAGGCTGCATTGATCCGGTCGACCTCCACTGCTCGAACTAGATTAAAGTCAAGTTATCGGCTCTATCTAAGGCTAGCGTTCCTTCGGATAGATTCATTAAGTTACCGATATTGCTTATTGCTTCTATTATTTATTTAATTACAGTAATATCACTTCACCCGATTGGGATTGATCTAGATCGGCCTTATATCTTGTTTAGTCCATCGTTTGTTAACCTAAACTGATCTAATCTGCACTTTAAACGACGAGTTATGTTTTATCGGCTGTTTTATATCAATCTTGATCGTGCATAGCGTGCGGTTAAGGCATGTCTGATCTTGAGTGGATCTATTGGCTAGCCAAAACTGTTCCATGGCCCGTTATCACGGCCTGTGTGATTCTTCCTCACACCCCACTGTTAGCACCGTGGAGTGAGGATCGTTATTTGGTAGATCTGTTCATAAGAGGGCATGACCTTAACTGTGCGCTATGCCTAAATCGGCTCTTTTAGCCGATATCGAGTGCTTTCACGAATAGTTCGCATCACGAGATTGTTGAAGTAGGGATATGTTGAAAGATGTGTTAGCCCCATGATCTTATTATTGTATTACGGCCTGCATGATTCTACCTCATGCCCCACTGATATTAGTAATAAGTTAGGGTCGTCGAGTCTATTGTTGTTTCTACGGCCTGCATGATTCTACCTCATGCCCCACTGGTCATAGCGATAGATGAGATCTAATATGTTCATTAGATTTATCTTTATTATATGGTTGAATGATGATGAACTGTTTCTTTTACATAAAAAGAGGTTCGGTTACTCGCAGTCAATGGCTTAGCATAAACTAATTACTGTTGATATCTTATTGCCATTGACCAATATTTGTCTAAATAATGATATTCATCCTGAATGATAACCGATTCTTCTTACACAACCTCACGAGCTTTAATTGATTTATTTTTATGAATATGCTGGAATCGATTATTTAGTCGATCTCCTTTCATATCGGCTCTCAGAGCCGCACATTCAGGACTGTCTGGCAACACCAGCACGTTTCGCCCTAAATTACTGATTAGCTTTTCTCTCCTTGTCAATTGCAGGGTTAAATTGACTGGCACGTCTTGGGAGGAGTGCGCAGGATCGACCATCCCTATGCTGAAGCTAGGCGGATCTCCAGCTCCATCGAGCGGACCCTTCCGGCTTGCTCGTGTGCCCACGGCATGGGACGAAATTTTGTGCCGACATCAATCTTCAGGCTTCTTTTCTTTACATCTTCTCAGCCCTGATTGTTTTTCTTCTTTCTTTCTTTGCCTTTCTTCTCTTGTTCTTTGCCTTTCTTCTTCTCTTCTTGCCTTCTCATCTTGGGACATAGAAATTAATGGAAGTGAGGATTTGCTTGCTGTGGATGCGCTCACGCTGCTGCTGTCCGTGTCATGCAAATCCAAATCTTGTGGATCCACTATTTGTGGCTGCACTTCACCTGTTCCTTCACCTCGCTTAGCCATACCTCACGTGGTTAAGCATCAACGATGTAACCGGTTCTGATACCACTTGTAAGGATGACTGCTAAGCCTAGAAGGGAGGCGAATAGGCCTATAAAAAATTTAGCTCAAACAAATGTTAGTTGATAGGCGCGGTAGTGCTGCTCGGGGAGCGGCATAACAGACAAGTGTGAATATAGTTCAAAATCTACCCAATGGAAAATAGATTGAGTAATTTACTGAGCTTCCTGGGGTAGTGTAGAGCCTATTCCACACCACCTGAATGTTGGCGGAAGTGCACGAGCAAGTAGATTGGGACCAAACCCTAGAAGCACCACAAACCAAAATATTGCAATGTAAAGAGCAAGAACACAAGTGACACAGCGATTTATCTTGTGGTTGAGCTCGCCACTAAGGCTTGCCTACCTCCACGTTGCTGAGGAAGCCACTAAAGCTTAGGCTTTGCAACCCTTCTCCTTGTTCTCAAGTCAAGAGAGTGAACTCTTGAGATGGGTGGTTTCCACTAGATGAAAAGGGTGATTACTAACCTCTCGGGGCTGCCACACAAGTTGGCAAGCTCCACGGGCGACGCTCTAGCCGGCGAGAAGCAAGTTCCAAGAGTAACAAACACAATCCACCGGCTTGAACGTGAACCAAGTGCTCTAGGAGTTGAAGAACAGTTGGGGGAGCTCTCTAATGCAGTTTGGAGGGTCAAACTCTCAAGGATTTGCAAGGATGCAAGGGAGAAGCTTGTGCGCCTCCAATGGAGTGTGGGAGGGAGAGAGAGAGAGAGAGAGCTGTTTCTAAGCTGAGCAGAAAACAAATGGTCGAAGGTGACCATTGGGAGAGAAGGGGGTGAAGGAAATACCCCTTCCTCCAACGGTTAGATTTTAAGGCGCGGCATTGCTGCTCGCCGCGCGGCATTGCTGCTCTGCCGTGGCAGCCACAAAGTGAAGAGTGAAAAAGATTGCTGCCAAGGCTAGACTTTGAGGATATTTTGGGGGGGGGGTAGTTTTAGCACTTGGTTGTATATTAAAGCTTGCGCATTGTATCCCCTTTGTAGTACGGCTTTTCCTAAACTCAATTTTGAAATAAAAATGAATTTAAACGCCTTTGAGTCGGTTGCCACGTCCTTTTGTAATTGGGGGCTCCACCATCATATGTATTATCCTCCATTTCATTTTACCTGATTGACATCTCGATAAATCTCATTAGTCCTCTAATTATGTGGTCATTATCACCAAAACCCGCATTATGGCTTGATTGCACTTACAATTAAGGATCGGCGGAAGATGGTGATATCACTTAAGTCACAAAAAAAAGATGGAGATATCACTTATAAACAAATTGTGACCACAATCTATCTTTGTAGATTTATCATTGCAAACCAACTAGCAGGTCTTTTGGAGATGTAGAGATCAGAAACATATGCATTGACATGTGCGAGTTCATCATGTACGAGATTATTCACTACCAAGGGAAATATTTTGACAGAACCTCTGACTTAGCACAGCCAGAACACAGAGTCCTTTTCGATTTTGCTAGGCTAGATCTGAATAAAGATGATTGTTACTGAATTTCAAGACTTCATGCAACATATGAATTGAAAACTTTGATGTACATTATGATCTGTTTGATGTATGCTTGATCAATGACTATGGTAGAATGAAATAAGTATTTGTGTTTGTAGATACATGGAAATACAATTGCATGTGATATATATCTGTTATGCTATTATAATTGGCTGTGATGATTATCTGAATTTGAATGTGATCAAATTTAATAATAATATGGCAGTAAACAATTGATTTTTTAAAATATTTTGTACAGATGATTTATATTACTAAACTGCCTCTGGAAACTAATTAATAGTGACGGCTATGTTACATATACTGCCTGTGTAAAACATTTACACAAGCGGTTTAATGGAGACGGGGATCCCGATCTTCCGTCAGGTGATGATAACTATCGTTGTGGCGGAGAATGACACACCGATCCGGCTTCAGATCGAAAGATCGAACCCTGCAATCTTAGCACCACAGCTCCTCTGGTTATCAACCAAGTCTCGGACCAGGTTGACCTCGCCAAGAAGGCTAATCCCTGCCTGCGCAACAAAGAACACAAGCAAGAACAAGAAAGATCGCAACCAAATTGCAGATGTATGTTTAATCTCACGAGTTGGGGTCTCACAAACCGATGAACGGCGAAACTGTTCTTGACAGAATAATCTAAGCAAAACCCAAACCCTAATGGAGGGGCGGCGGCTGTTTATGAAGACTCTAGGGTCGTGCAAGACCCCTAGACGCGCCCCTAATGGGCCCAAACTCGATACATGGTCCAACGGACCAAAAGACGGTGTCGCAGCACCCTGGCAGATTCTGGATGCTGACTTGTTTCGACGATTCCCGTTGATTCCGAACAGCTTTTGATGTGAAACCACTTGGATTGGCTTCCTTATCAAATTAGCTTTCCATCCATATGTGGATCATCGAAAACGGAGTCCGGATGCGTCCTGGACGACTAGTTTAAGGCAGACTGGTCCTGGAGGCCGAGGCAGACTCGAATTTGTGTTGGACTGGGCCTCCGACTTGTGTTGGACGTCCTTGCTGGTCATCATCACCTCCTCCACGTCCTCTTAGTCCCTCTTGACCCTCTCCAATGTTCCTAAGCAAGATAACATCATTAGGTAGTAGTCTATTCTCAAAAGTATGAAAAGGATCGCTTAAGAACGAGCTCACCTATAAATTGAGTTGACGCATTCGAGCCCGGGTCATTGGACCTTGCATGACGGTTGGAGGATCAGCTGGTACATCCAAAGGAGTGATGTCCTCATCATCCTCCCCCTCTTGAATTGGAGTCGTCGTCGACTCAAGCTCATCTTCTTCTCCCAAATAAGGTTTCAAATCTGCAATGTTAAATGTGGGACTAATCCCAAACTCGGGTGGCAACTCAAGTTTGTATGCTTTATCATTTATTTTCTCAATAATCTTATAAGGACCAGCTGCTCTTGGCATTAATTTAGACTTACGTAGCTTAGGAAATCTATCTTTTCTTAAATGTAACCAAACCAAATCACCCGGTTCAAGTTTAATCTCTTTTCTACCTTTACTACCAGCAATTCTATACTTTTCATTCATACTTTCAATATTTGCTTTAGTTGTTTCATGCAACTTACGAATAAAATTAGCACGCTCTCTAGCATCACTATGTATTCTCTCAGTGGTAGGTAAAGGCAAAAGATCAATAGGAGCACGGGGGTTAAAACCATACACTACCTAAAAAGGACTTACCTTAGTGGTGGAATGTTCCGCCCTGCTATATGCAAACTCCACATGCAGCAAACACTCTTCCCACATCTTCAAATTGCGCTTCAAAATGGCTCTCAACATGGAGGACAATGTTCGATTCACAACCTTAGTTTGCCCATCAGTCTGGGGATGACATGTTGTAGAAAACAGCAGCTTGGTCCCCAATTTATTCCACAACATGCGCCAAAAATGACTCAAAAATTTTGCATCACGATCTGAAACAATAGTAGAAGGCATACCATGCAAGCGAACAATTTTTTGAAAGAAAAGGTCAGCAATATGAACAACATCGTCTCTCTTATGACAAGGAATAAAATGTGCCATCTTAGAAAAACGATCAACCACCACAAAAATACTATGCCTCCCCCTCTTAGTCCTTGGCAATCCCAACACAAAATCCATAGATATATCTGCCCAAGGAGTAGAAGGAACAGGAAGAGGCATATACAAACCATGTGGGTTCAATCGCGACTTAGCTTTTTGACATGTGGCACACCGAGCCACGTACCGCTCCACATCACGCCTCATCCTAGGCCAAAAGAAGTGTGTGGACAGCACCTCCTCCGTCTTCTTGGCATCAAAATGTCCCATCAATCCGCCTCCATGTGCCTCCTGCAACAACAAAAGACGAACGGAACCAACTGAAATGCATAGACGGTTAGCTCTAAACAAAAACCCATCGCTGATCATAAACTTATTCCATGTGCGTCCCTCTCTACAATTAAGCAACACATCCTTAAAATCAGGATTAAGCGCATATTGTTCTTTAATGGATTGAAGACAAAAAATCCGGCAATCAAGTTGAGACAGCAATGTATATCTTCTAGACAAAGCATCAGCAATCACATTATCCTTCCCTTTCTTGTGTTTGATAATATAAGGAAAAGACTCAATAAATTCAACCCATTTAGCATGCCTACGATTTAGATTATTTTGAGAGCGAAGATACTTAAGCGATTCATGATCAGAATGAATAACAAATTCTTTAGGCCACAAATAATGACGCCACTTCTCTAAAGAACGGACAAGTGCATACAATTCTTTATCATACGTGGAATAATTAAGAACAGGACCATGTAATTTTTCACTAAAGTAAGCAACAGGTTTACCATCTTGCATCAAAACACCACCAATGCCAACTCCACTAGCATCACATTCTAGCTCAAAAGTCTTACCAAAATTTGGAAGTTGCAGCAATGGTGCGTGTGTAAGCTTGTCCTTCAAAGTGTCAAAGGACTCCTCATGTGCCTCTCCCCAACGAAACACCACTCCTTTCTTCGTCAACTCATGCAATGGGGCAGAAATGGTGCTGAAATCTTTGACGAAGCGGTGGTAGAATCCTGCAAGACCAAGAAAACTCCTCACCTGTGTGACAGTTTGGGGAACCGGCCAGCTCTTTATGGCTTCAATTTTCATCTCGTCCACCTCAATTCCCTGTGGAGTTACAACATAGCCAAGAAAAGAAATTCGATCCGTGCAAAAGATGCACTTCTCAAGGTTACCAAATAAACGTGCATCACGTAAGGCATTAAAAACAGCACGTAAGTGATCCATATGTTCATCAAAAGACTTGCTGTAAATCAATATATCATCAAAATAAACTACCACAAAATGACCAATAAAAACTCTTAAAACCTCATTCATTAAGCGCATGAAAGTGCTAGGTGCATTTGTCAGACCAAAAGGCATAACTAACCACTCATACAACCCGAATTTGGTTTTAAATGTAGTTTTCCATTCATCTCCAAGTTTCATTCTAATCTGGTGGTAGCCACTTCGCAAGTCAATCTTAGTGAAAATTATAGAACCACACAACTCATCAAGCATGTCGTCTAGCCTAGGAATAGGATGACGATACCGAATAGTAATATTATTGATGGCTCTACAATCAACACACATACGCCAACTTCCATCTTTCTTAGGAACCAAAAGTACAGGAACGGCACAAGGACTAAGGCTTTCACATACATACCCGCGGTCCAAAAGGTGTTGGACTTGCCGCTGAATTTCCTTAGTCTCCTCAGGATTGGTTCGATATGCAGCTCGGTTGGGCAAGGTCGCTCCCGGAATCAAATCGATTTGATGCTCTATCCCTCTCATAGGTGGCAGCCCCGAGGGTATCTCAGCTGGAAAAATATCCTCATACTCTTGCAAAAGGTTAGTGATAGCAGGAGGTACCGAGCTAACAATATCATCAAGTGAAAACATAGCTCATTTGCATAGCAAATATCATCATCAGAAATTTCAGCAAAGTCATATTTTGTTGCAAGCATAACACCACCCTTCAATTTAATCCCCTCAGCCTTAGAAATAGATGTAGACTTATCCTTTTTAGGTGGGAAAATAGAATTAGCAACTTGCTGGATTTCAGATTGAACATCATTCAAACTAGCAGCGCGTTCTCTATCAGCTTGTACAATTTGTGCAGGGGTCAAAGGTACCAAAGTAATTTTCTTTCCTTTATGCACAAAAGTGTATTTATTACTTCTATCATGGTGTGTAGCATCATTATCATGTTCCCAAGGACGACCCAATAAAAGTGAACAAGCTTGCATAGGTACCACATCACAATCAACAGAATCAGCATAAGAACCAATGGAAAATGAAACTCTGCAAGTTTGTGTTACCTTTGCTTTACCAGAATCATTTAGCCACTGAATATGATATGGACATGAGTGTGGGCGTGTGGTCAAGCTAAGCTTCTTGACCAAATCAGAACTCACCAAATTGTTGCAGCTACCTCCATCAATAATGACACGCGCTCGACGGTCGCTGATGATGAAGAAAATCTGGAACAAGTTATGGCGTTGTAGCTTCTCAGGCTACTGGACTTGTGAGCTGAGCACCCGCTGTACAATAATGCTCCTATAGGACGCCGTGGCCTCGTCACCAAGGACTTCGCCGTCCTCCTCATCTGCATCTTGGTCTTCTTCATCCTCAATGTCAGAGGTGCTGATGTAACCATCTTCTGTAGCAATATATGCCCGCTGACTTGGGTAGTCCTTCTGCACATGGCCAATGCCATGGCAGCGGTGGCACTGAATACCCGAACTGCGTCCCGTCGATGCAATGGATGAGGAACTCTTGGTAGGCACCTGCAAAGAATTTTTACCTGAATCTGAAGGTCGTGCGGGAGGTGTCTTAGGTGTAGCGGAAACTCCAGAGGCTGTTGGTCGCTTGCTCGCTGGAGGAGGCGTCCGAAAAGTGGTTGGCTTGGTCAGCCCCGAAGATGGTGCCGAGCGTGGCGTGTATGTGCTGGTGCTGACCTTGCTCTTGCCCTGCTGTTCACGCCCCTACAATTCTTTTTCTGCAAGCATAGCAAACTGAAACAACTGGTTGACAGTGTTAAATTCTTTATAATCAACAATGTCCTGAATGTCACGCCTCAAACCAGAATAAAAACGACAAATGGCATCTTCGTTTCCCTCTACAACACTACAGCGCATCAATCCCTTTTGGAGCTCACCATAGTAATCCTGTACTGATTTATCTCCTTGTTCTAAACGCATCAATTTCTTACACAAGTCTCTATGATAAGAAGGAGGAACAAAACGATCACGCATAGCTACCTTAAGTTCTTCCCATATACTAGGTAAAGCATCCTGTGCAGCTAGCCCATTCCACCAAATAATGGCAAAATCCTTAAACTCACTAGTAGCTTGTCTAACTCTATGCTGCTCAGGTACAAGGTGGGCACTAAACTTTTGTTCTACCGTCATCTCCCAATCAAGATATCCCTCAGCATCAAAATGACCCGAAAAAGATGGTATTGTGAACTTAATCTTAGCATAAGGATCATCGGGCACACGGTGATTATTACCTTGACGGTGGTGGTGGTGGACACCACCCATACCTTTCGTGTTGCGGCGAAGACGTTGTCGTAATCTCTCTTGTCGGATAGCTGCTCGACCTATGTTTCTAGCGGCATCATGCACCGTGTCTTGACCATCGGTGTTGCTGCCGGAAACGTCGTTGTTGCCCGCCACAAAGGTTTCCAACTCAGTAACCTTGTCGGTTAGCGTGGAAATTCGCTTGTCCAATCTCTCCATGCTATTGCCAATGTTGAGTTCAATGAGTGCGTCAGTGACGGCCTTCCTGACGGCCTCATTCATTCTTTTTTGGGCATCCTCTACAACAGCTTGTAGTTGCTCTTGGCTGACACACTCGCTGAAACCCTTAGGATTGTTGTCTGCAGTCTATTCACCTCCTGCCATTGAAAACACAACAACAGGAACAAACAGGTGAAAGTTATCCCTGCCAAATGACTACGTGGTTGTAGTGGTGTCACTTTTCACAGCAAGTGGAAGCGTCTTACCAAGCTCTTACCAAGTTCTTACCAACGCAAGCAGTGGGCGGTACAACCGGCGGCTGGTTCGTGATACCTGTGAGGTAGTGGTACCGAGATTGCAAGGCCCTTTGTCTGTACTGATCTGAAGAATTTGTGGAGCTTGGAAGGCAAACAAAGAGTAATATGTATATCTGGCACACAAGTCAGTAACAGAAAATAATGATGAATTATAGTCCAAAGTACTTGTTCTCGTTGCTGGTCTAAAGTGTTGCAAGTACCAGGTTGTGACAAAAGTATGGTGGATAGCAAGGTGATAGGTATGAGAAAAACAAGTATGGTGGATGGAAACAGCAACACAAACAAGGAACCAGACAGCTCACTTTGGGCTTCTCTATGTGCTCCTCTAGATATTGTTCCTCTTTTGCCCCTCTCTTTTTTTCTATTTTTTGGGCTGTCGTTGTTTTTTTGGGAAATTTTGACCTTTTTTTTATTTTTATTTTTCCTTTACTTAGGAGCACAAAAGCAGTAACCACAGAATATATGAGCTCAAACAAGTGTAAGACGTGGCCTGTGGAATTTTTAGAAAACTGGATGAAAATTGACAAAAACCTTGTGACCACGAAACGAGGATCTTGTGACCACTTTTTGGCCAATCTAAAAATTCCGAACCCCGGCAAAGCTGGGGATGGACGGATCCGAAATTTGCATATATGGAACATCGAAAACGGAGTTCGTATGCGAAAACTGGACCAGTTTTAAGAATTGGCTCCGAATTAGAGGACAAAACGGGAACAATATGTGCAAAATTGGTCACAACAGCCAAGATTTGATGGAAACGATGGGGGGAAACACACGAACTGGACTCTAATACGACCTAACCAGCAACAAGACCTCAACCAGGACACAAACTCAACACGACGGACTCTGAAACTGAAATATGCAAAGGCTATGGCACGGAAGGTTTTAGGATAGGAAAAACGAGTATGGCACTGGACTATGGGATGAATACGAAACACTCAAACTAGGGAATAAAAAGTGAACCTGACAGTATACCTTAGCTCTGATACCACTTAATGGAGACGGGGATCCCGATCTTCCGTCAGGTGATGATAACTATCGTTGTGGCGGAGAATGACACACCGATCCGGCTTCAGATCGAAAGATCGAACCCTGCAATCTTAGCACCACAGCTCCTCTGGTTATCAACCAAGTCTCGGACCAGGTTGACCTCGCCAAGAAGGTTAATCCCTACCTGCGCAACGAAGAACACAAGCAAGAACAAGAAAGATCGCAACCAAATTACAGATGTATGTTTAATCTCACGAGTTGGGGTCTCACAAACCGATGAACGGCGAAACTGTCTTGACAGAATAATCTAAGCAAAACCCAAACCCTAATGGAGGGGCGGCGGCTGTTTATGAAGACTCTAGGGTCGTGCAAGACCCCTGGACGCGCCCCTAATGGGCCCAAACTCGATACATGGTCCAACGGACCAAAAGACGGTGTCGCAGCACCCTGGCAGATTCTGGACGCTGACTTGTTTCGACGATTCTCGTTGATTCCGAACAGCTTTTGACGTGAAACTACTTGGATTGGCTTCCTTATCAAATTAGCTTTCCATCCATATGTGGATCATCGAAAACGGAGTCCGGATACGTCCTGGGCGACCAGTTTAAGGCAGACTGGTCCTGGAGGCCGAGGCAGACTCGAATTCGTGTTGGACTGGGCCTCCGGCTTGTGTTGGACGTCCTTGCTGGTCATCATCACCTCCTCCACGTCCTCTTAGTCCCTCTTGACCCTCTCCAATGTTCCTAAGCAAGATAACATCATTAGGTAGTAGTCTATTCTCAAAAGTATGAAAAGGATCGCTTAAGAACGAGCTCACCTGTAAATTGAGTTGACGCATTCGAGCCCGGGTCATTGGATCTTACATGACGGTTGGAGGATCAGCTGGTACATCCAAAGGAGTGATGTCCTCATCACGGTTGGCTTAAGTTTGCCACCAATGTAAATCCATTTATACTAGCACCAGTGTTGAGCCAACTGCTCATGTAAATGTATTTACAAAGGTGAAAGCCCCGGTTTGGCTTTCATAACGGAGTGACAATATTAGTGGACTAATATTTTCATGTGAGCTGAATAGGTGTTTAGTCCACAAGCTTGCCTTGAGCATTATGATGGCCACGGAGGAGGTGGCTAGGATAATGAGGTGCAATGGCTCAAGATGAGAAGAGATGATGGAAGTGAAAGCCAACGCAAAGGTATATGCATAGGGTGTTTGCTTTGACCAGCCCAAGGTTTGTACAGAAGCAATGGCTGTGTTTAGAATAGATAGCCGTACTATAAAGAGAGGAAGTATTTAGTTAATACGGTTATCTAGTACCACTAGGTGAGATCTAAAAATGCATGTGTATTAGATCGAGTGGAGCAGTGAGGAAGCAAGAGAAAACTTTTCCAAAACATTTTGAATATGCTAACTCAGTGCTAAAGGTGTTGATTGTCACCGGAACACCTATTGGAGTTAGCCATTTGAAAAGGTTTGACAAAATGAGCACGGTGCAGGGTTTTTACCTTCAGCGGAGCTCTTCGGTGAGAAGCACCGTGAGAGTGAAGGTGGATCTCCGGAACAGCCTAATCGTCTCTGTGTAAATTTTAGAGCAGTTCGAACATCATCGGAGCCCTCCTGTGGTCAATGGAGCTCATACCACCAATGGTTAGATCACTGCCCTAAAAACTAACGTTTCAGCTAAGCTAGCCTTAACTTCCTGTGCTTATCGGAGTTGGAGCACTAGAGCTTAGGCTCTGACGTTGCATGTGTTGGAGTTTTCAAAAGGGGTCAACAGATCTCTCTGATGGTCACTGGAGACTAAGGGTGGCCTAGAAAACCTTCTTCAGAACTCTCTAGAGTGCACCAGGAATCTTCCGTGGTGTCACCAGAGCTTTAGTCTAGAGAAGGTGTTTTTCGCAAGCGCATGGCTTTAGGCCCATTGGAATTTTTCGGTGGCCACTAGAGAGCACTGGAGTTTAGCTCGCCCAACGGCTAGTTTTTGACACAATTGATGGTGACTGTTGGGGGCTCTGGTGGACTACCGAAGGTCTCTGGTGACTATGCAACTAGCCCACTATGTGGGTAACAGCTAGTTTATTGAGTGAGCTTAGAAATAGAGGGTGTGGTCAGGCTTGTTGTGGCTCTCTTGGCACTCCTAATTGATATCAACAGCTATTAAAGCTCAAGAAACCTCTCCACTTACATTTGCTCAGTTGAGACTACATTTGGGTGAGACTAGAGTTGATCTAGTGCATTTGCTTTGAGAGTTACCATCTAGTGGCACTAATGGATCGTCTTGGTTATGGTTTTATTATTTTTCTACGTGATTTCAACCACCTAGACAGCTTGGGCAGTAGTGTGAGGGGCTCTTGTTGTCATTCTGTAACACCCTGTGTTTTGCATCTTGATAAAATTCACTAAAAATTGGAACTTTTTAAAATTTACAACGAATCAAAACCATGACTATTTATTTTCTGCAAAACCATTTAAAAAATGTTTTCCGAAAACCTCGCATCAAAATTCACCATATGCATTTGTGTTAAGATGTTTGTTTGAATGCTTGTGTGTTTGCTTTTCTAGAATTTATTGCGGCACCAAAAATATTCCTTGAAATTACCAATTCTATTAAAATAAAATTCTTTATAACCCCTGCCCTTATTTTTCAAAAAACACATCAACACAATAATATTGTTTTGCTTACATTTCTTTACTTAATTCTCTGAAAGAAGGAAAATATATCATAAACAAAAATATATACCCCTTAACTTAAATCCCTCCCTTTGATTTTCTGGAAATTACAAAAGAGGTCACAACAAAATAATAATAATAATAATAATGGAATACAAAATTCATTCATAAATAACAAAACATATTTTGTAATTAATCTCCATACTCTGAAATATATGGAAAATACATCATAATTATAAAAGAATATAATTTCTTAAAATTTGGGAATACACTAAAAATGCAAAACTATTTTTCATTCTTTCGTCTCTCTCCTGTGGTCACGTGTAGCCCCTCCCGTCTCCCTTTTCTCTCCCTTTTTGGTTTCCCCGCACGGCACCACGGCTTGGCCCAGCTCTGGCCCAAACCGGCAGCAGGCACAAACACAGTGTGGACACCGCGCCCGCACTGCATAGCCGCCGCGTCCGCCGCGTTGCCTGTGTCGTTTTCTCTGAGCATCCCTATCCCTTCCGGTGGCGTTTGAATATATGGAAACAGGGGGTGGGAAAGGGAAATAGGAGAAGGAATTAATCCAAACTCACGTTTGGGTACATGGTTTGAAAAGAGACGGTCTGGGTATGGGTATCGCGCTTCATCGTTCAAAACCCACCGGCGCGGGTGGGTTTGGGCGGAATACGGTGAAGTGGCATGCAAAATTACCTTTTTGCCATAAAAAAAGTGACTCTGCATAAAGCTCGGTGCTCTGTTCATCTCCCTCATCCCGAATCCCCCGGCTTCCAGCACGCGCGCCAACCGCGACGCCGCCGCCGTCCACAGCCTCCACCCGAGTGCCTTGGCAGCCGCAACAGCCGAGTGCCTTGGCGAACCATCGCCTGTCGCCTCGACGGCAGCGTTGTCGCCGCTCGGCCTCGTGTCCGCAAGCACGGTCGGCCCTCGCTAAATCTCCTGCCTGAATTCTACTTGGCTCCAGCACGCGGCCGCCGACCAGCTTGAGCAGGTGATTTTTCTAATTCTTCCATCCCATCTCACTTCCTGCCCTCCATTTTACTTCTTTCATTGATAGATGCTGCTTTCTCCCCATGCTTGATGATTGGTTGTGCATCCTGTCCAACGAATCTGAAGTTTCATATATAGAAAAATTAGGTGGGAAAGAATCACTGTTCATCGGTTTGTTCCCAGATGCGTGCATTCTAGATTAACTAATAATAAGTACTAGTGCTCTCTTACTTACTTTATTAGCCTAGTGCGTTGATCTTATATAGGATATATGCATGCTTTTGGTCTTGCCTACCAATGTCACTAGTATGTACATTACGCCACTTTATTTCAGTGGTAATTTTCACTAATGTATCCTCACATGTGTAATTAGCCTGCATCCATAGGGATATGCCATTTTATGCATGAATTATTTTTTTTACCTAACATTGACTTCACAAATATAGAGAGATAATGGCTCCAGGGTGTATCAATATCTTGATGCATCATGGAGGTTCATCTCATCCGGTCGAGGTTTAGATATTTTTATTAATTTCTTTCGTTCGGAGTTTTTTCAGGACTCCGTGTGCCCCGTTGGTTTCTTGATCTTTTTTCATCTTTTTTCTTGGTCCATTTTTTCTTCTTTTCCGTTTCCTTTTTTTCTCCCGTAGTACTGAGTTTTTTTTGTTTTTTGTTTTCGAAGTACCTCTGATTCCTCTTCTATTTTTAATCATAGATAAATATCAAGACAAATACTAAATTTTATATTATGGGTTCATCTAAATGCAACTTGAAACCTTTGACCTTAAATGTTGACATAGATTTGATTATAAATAAAATGTATTCTTATTACAACCTAGATCAGTCGATAGTACAACTAATCAAATCGTGAACTCAAATCTTGAGCAATTTATTGTCCAATCCGTAAATGTGTCTCCAAGTTTTACGCATGTACGAGTGCACTCCTCGATGATGGCTACTACATAGCAATTCGTGAGAAGTCTCTTGTCATAATCATCAGCGAACAAACCGTTCTTTTACATGTTGGCAACTAACTCTTTGCTGAATCTAATTAAAGATTAGAATTACATATTTTTATGGGTTCTCAAAGAAAGTCATGAAACTTGATGTTTTGTTGTACTGTGACATAGATAGTATGAAAAGTAAAGCTACGATATATTTACATGTAAATATTTTTGTGCTTTGCAATGGGAGAAAAAATATGTCAAGGTTATATTTGAAGTCGATACAGGTTTGGACATCGTCATTTATTCTCATCATAAAACAAACTCTATTCCAAATTCTAAGAAATTTCGGCTTATATAGATATATTGCTTTAGGGGGCGTTTGGTAGCAATTCTCCGGCTGTTCCACGAGCCGCTCCAACATGCCACGAACCAAACGGGTTGGCAGCTAACTGCTCCATGCGTGAATCTTCGAAATCCACAGACTAGAGCTGAAACACAGTCCTACAGCTGTAAAAACTAGCTTCAGTCGGCTTTGGCCTCCATGGTAGTAGACCCACCCCAAAATGCCCCGCCTCTTTGGTCGCATGGCCGGTCGGTAGCGGCGAGCACCTCCCAGGGCTAAAGGTGGTGGCGAGTGTAACACCCACAAATTTCAATTTTGAAATTAGGTTTAAAAATGATTTATTATGATATTTTATGTGCTCATGAAAATGTAGGAAACAAATTTTTTCATTAAATTAAAATTTATCATAAGGTAGCAACATGTTTGTGCATACATGCAGTTGCATATTTATTTTGTGATGATTGGGTTTGATCAAAACTTCGAAATTGAGTTTAAGAAATTCAAAAGGAATTTCTTTCACTTCCCCTCTCCTTCTCGGCTTCTGGCCCAGCCGGCCTGCTCCCTCACCCCGCGGTCCGTTTCTCTCATCCCCGCGAAGCCCAGCTGGCAGCTCAGCGCCGCATCGTCGTTTCCCTCTCCCTCGGCCCAGCGCGTCCTGCGGCCTAGCAGCGCACAGGCCCAGTCCTCTCTCTTCCTCTCCTCACTCTCTCGGCCCACTCCTGCAGCTGCAGTCGCAGCCCAGCTTCGGCCGCAGCCGCTCGGCACCCCGCGCACGCGCTCTTTCTTTCTCTGACTGCCTGGCCCTTCAACCGCAGACACTGATAGCCCGGCCCCACCAGTCAGAATCATCTCCGACCTCCAACAGTGAGCGACGCGGACTCCTCCATCATGGCCATGTTCGCCTCCGCTACAAACCCGCCGCTTTGGCGTGCGCCCTACGCAACTTGGCCCATAAAAGGCATGTAGGGTCGAGATGGCGACTAGAGGGGGAGTGAATAGTCGTTTCTAAAATTTAATCACGTCGGCTAACCGAAACAAGTGCAGAATTAAAACTATCGATCCAGCCAAGACTACACCCATCTATCTATGTTCTCTAGCACCTTGCAAAGATCCTAATTAAGCAATAAAGGTGTCAGGCTAACTAGAGCTCACCTAACCAATTCTAGGAGTAAAGTCACACAAACCTATGCCACTAGTATTTCAAGCAATGAGGGAGATTCTATACATGCTAGTAAGCAAAAGCACAAAGCCAACTAAGCTCACTAGCAATGCTCAATAACAAGGCAACCAATGTCAAATTAGAGAGCGCAAATACTTAGCTACACAAACTAAGCAAAGTGACTAACAAGGTTACACAAACCAAATTAGCCACGCAAGGGAGCTACTTCTATGCTACACAAGCAAGAAGATAACTAGTGAGCTACACAAGCTAACTAATTACAAGAGCAACTATACAAGCACAATGTATATAAAAGTAATCACAAGCTTGTGTAAGGGGATTGCAAACCAACGGGGAAAACAAGGTTGACACGGTAATTTTCTCCTGAGGTTCACGTGCTTGCCAACATGCTACGTCCCCATTGTGTCGACCGCTCACTTGGTGGTTCGGCGGCTAATTGGCATCACTCGCCAAGCCCGCACGTCGGGCACCGTAAGAACATACCTCGAAAGTGAGGGTAGCTCAATGGCACGCTCAACTAGAGTTGCTCTTCGCGGCTCCCGCGGGGCGAGCATAATGCCCCTCACAAAGCTCTTCTCCGGAGCGACGCACAAGCTTCTTGCGGGCTTCGACGGAGACCACCACCAAGCCATCTAGGAGGTGGCAACCTCCAAGAGTAACAAGCACCACCGGCTTGCAACTCGATCACCTAGTGCCACTCGATGCAATCTAACAATGCAACGCACTAGAATCACACTTGTGAGTTAGAGGGCATCCAAGCACTCCTACACAAGCCACATAGGTGTTAGGGTGCTCTACCACCAGCCCAAGGCCAGCCACACACTCCTTTTGTAGCCCCAAGGGCTAAAATAGCCGTCACCCCTTCACTAGGCAAAACGCGTACTGACCGGACGCGCAGGTCATAACGACCGGACGCGACTCTCCCAGCGTTCGGTCACTTACAGAGAGGTTCCAGAGAAGTTTTTCAGCGACCGGACGCGTCCGGTCATCACTGACCGGACTCTCCCAGCGTCCGGTCGCTTCTGGACATGCTAAAAACACTGATCGGATGCTGTGACCGGACTCGCAGGTGCTGACCGGACGCTGAGGTCGCAGAGTCCGGTCACAGACCTTTCAGCGCTAAAACGGCTATAACTCTTAGCTCCGAACTCCGATTTCGATGATCTTGGACATTTTGGAAAGCTTACTCAGAGGGCTACACATCCCACATGCATACTTGATCCAAATCACAATGGATCAAAGCAGTATTCCAATCCAAGGACCATCCTATAGTTCGGAGTACACCAAAAAACATTTTTCTCTTCTCTAAGTTCATTCACAACAACTCTAACTTCTTCTCCTTTGCAAATGTGCCAACACCACCAAGTGTGCACCACCATGTGTATGTGTGTTAGCTTTTCACAAACATTTTCCAAAGGATTAGTCACTCAACTTGCCACGCCACTCGATCCTAGCGATGATGCAAAGTTAGATCACTCGAGTGGCACTAGATGACCGATATGCAAACAAGTTTGCCCCTCTTGATAATACGGCCATCTATCCTAAATCCGGTCATCAACTTCTCTACACACTTATGACTGGTGAAATGAAATGCCCTAGGTTATACCTTTGTCTTGCGCATTCCATTCCATCTCCTCCAATGTCGATGCAACACATGCACCAACATGATCAACAATAATATGATCCACTTCATATCATCATGTGATCATATTGGTTCATCGATCTTGACTTCACTTGCTTTTCACCGTTGCCTTCGTCCATCGGTGCCAAGTCTTGCTCAAGCTTCACCGACACGCGGTCCATCGCTCCAAAGCCTCTGACTTGCCCTTCATGCTTGCAACCGGTCCATCAAGCCAAGTTTTGTCTTGATCTTCTCCACCTTGATCACATGACTCAATATCATGTCTTATGTGCAATGAGCTCCTTCATCATCACAGGTGTGAGCTTTGCAACATCTCCAAACCATTTTCACCTTCACGGCATATGTTGCTCACACACATGTACTTGTGGACTAATCACCTGTGTATCTCACATAAACACAATTGGTCCACCTAGGGTTGTCACTCAATTACCAAAACCACACAAGGACCTTTCAATCTCCCCTTTTTGGTAATTGATGACAACTCTACAAAGATATGGAAATTAAGCTCTTTTGGATTCATGTTGCTTGCCCAAGCAATTTTACCATGTGTAGATGATTTTGGACAAGTACCACAAACCCGAAATGGTAGTATAAGCTCCACCTACATATGTGCTAGAGTGTTTGTTTTGAAGCTTGCACATATGCATAGATTGAAATTGTGGGAGAGTAATTACTACTAAATGATGCTAAGGTGTATAAAGTAAACCTGTGAAGCGTGATACCAATCGGAGTTGCACCTTTAAGTTTATCCTAAGCACCATGGTTAGCTAGATATCACTTGGAAATAAAATCACTAGATACCTCGTGAGATCAACATTAAAACCAAGGTACTAGCATTACTTGAAAAGCATACCAAGTGTCTAGCTATCATCCTAT